>NW_022631120.1:97340-675277 GCF_010015895.1 Lontra canadensis | reverse complement strand
AAAATAAAATAAAATAAAATAAAATAAAATAAAATAAAATAAAATAAAATAAAGAGCATGGATCCTTACCTCACCCTCATTGCCGGGCTCTTTTCAAAACAAACCCATTGTGATTTTCGGAATCAACTCCCATCCCTGAAGCCTGATTCTCGAATAGTTTAAGATTTTATTTTGTTTTATTTATTTATTTGACAGACAGAGATCACAAGTAGGCAGAGAGGCAGGCAGAGAGAGAGAGGAGGAAGCAGGCTCCCTGCTGAGCAGAGAGCCCGATGCAGGGCTCGATCCCAGGACCCCGGGACCATGACCTGAGCCGAAGGCAGAGGCTCTAACCCACTGAGCCACCCAGGCGCCCCTTGAATAGTTTAAACAGAAAGACCTTTCTTTCTCTTCTCTCTCAAGTTTTTAAAGCATGACTCACTTGCTTGACATTTAATGTCTTCACATATGTTCCCTCCTGTTGCTTTGTTGTTGTTTTTTTTTCCCAAAAATGCAAATTAAAAAGCCCAGGCAATATGTTCGTGTAACCAGGTATTTTCACTAATTACCAAATGCCAAAGGGCGTGACTCTTCCTCAGCCTTTGTTTTTTTCACCCACATATAGCGAGGGTGAAGCAGACCCCAGAGGTCCTCTCTTAAACTAAATCACAGGCTTGCCCTCCTCGTCATCAGAGCTAACTAAATTCCTCACTGCCCTTTCTTGGTGTGACCCTCCAAGTGGGCACTTTACATACAGTCAGAATCAGCTGAGGTGTTTTATTTATTTTTTTTAAGATTTTATTTTTGAGTAAAGTCTACACCCAACATGGGGCTTGAACCCACAACCTGGAGATACACAGTCCAAGCCAGCCAGGCGCCCCCCAGCTGTGGTGCATTTAAAAGAACCCATCTGAGATTCCTTAAGTAATTAAAAATAGAGCTACCCTATGACCCTGCAATTGCACTACTGGGTATTTACCCCAAAGATACAGATGTAGTGAAAGAAGGGCCATCTGTACCCCAATGTTTATAGCAGCAATGGCCACGGTCGCCAAACTGTGGAAAGAACCAAGATGCCCTTCAACGGACGAATGGATAAGGAAGATGTGGTCCATGTACACTATGGAGTATTATGCCTCCATCAGAAAGGATGAATACCCAACTTTTGTAGCAACATGGACGGGACTGGAAGAGATTATGCTGAGTGAAATAAGTCAAGCAGAGAGAGTCAATTATATGGTTTCACTTATTTGTGGAGCATAACAAATAACACAGAGGACATGGGGAGATGGAGAGGAGGAGGGAGTTGGGGAGTATTGGAGGGGGAGACAAACCATGAGAGACTGTGGACTCTGAGAAACAAACTGAGGGTTTTGGAGGGGTGAGGGGTGGGAGGTTGGGCATGGTGGGTATTAAGGAGGGCACGTATTGCATGGAGCACTGGGTGTGGTGCATAAACAATGAATTCTGGAACACTGAAAAGAAATTTAAAAAATTAAAAAAAAAAAAAAAAGAGCCCATCTGAGCTCTGCCCAGAGTTATTGGGGATGGCTTCAGGACTCTCCATTTACAAAGGGCTTTTTTCAGAGAGTTGCTTTCACCCAATAAGGTTTAAAAATCACTAGAAGACTGGCTATAAAACAAACAAACAAACAAAACAAAACACCTCTGATTCTGTGAAATGACCTGATTTTAAATTTTTTTCTAACGAACATGAGTGTGTTAACAGCAAGCAGACTATAGAGTGAGTACTCTATCGGTGGGACTGGGGCGGGGAGACCAGGCTCTCCGGGTTGGACCACGTGGAGGGCTTGTGCACATAGACTGCTGAATCCAACGCTCAGAGTTTGATTTAATGGGTCTGAAGTTAGGTCAGGTCATCGGCATTTCTAATGAGTTCCAGGTGATGCTGAAGCTGTGGGGCTGGTGGAGGTGGGGGCGGGGGGGGGGGACACTTTAAGAACCACCGAGATGTTTTAAGACAGTGAGAGTGACAGAAACCAATTTACATTGGAAAACATCTCTCAGGCAGTAATTTTCAATTTTGGCTGCTCATTATAATCATCTAGGACAGGAAACCCAAGAGCTCTTAAACAGAAGCCCTTGGCGAGTTGGGGGGCAAGTCCCAAGTTTTTTTTTTTTTTTTAAAGCATCGGTATTTTTTAAAGCTTACAGGTGATTTCAGTAAGTATCCAAATGTAACAACCACGCTTTGGTGACCTGTGGCAAAGGTGCTGGAGGCAGGTGAAATTGGCCCATGAGGAGCCACTTGAGACAGTGTTTTATAAACCTAGTCACCGGGAGAGGAGAGGGATGACCTGGGTGGTTCTGTTGGTTAAGTGACCAACTTCTTAGTTTCGGTGCAGGTCATGATCTCACAGGTCATGAGTTTGAGCCCCCATGGGGCTCCATGCTTACCTGGGAATCTGCTTGAACGTTTCTCTCTCCCTCTGCCCCTCCCACTGCTCACACAGGCATGCTCTCTCTTTCACACATAAATAAATCTTTTTTTAAAAATGAAAATAAACTTAGCAGGGGCACCTGGGCAGCTCAGTTGGCTAAGTGTCTGCCTTTGCCTTGGGGTCATGGTCTCAGGGTCCTGGGATCGAGCCCCGCATCAAGCACCCCGCGTGGCGAGGAGCCTGCTTCTCCCTCTCCCCCTCCTCCTGCTTGTGCTCTCTCTCTCTCTGTCAAATAAACAAATAAAATCTTTAAAAAATAAAAATAAAAATAAAAAAATAAACAGCGGCCCAGAACTGAAGGATAGATAGACAAGTGAAGTGGGCAGGACTCCAGACCCCCTTCCCTAATGACAATAAAGACTCTCTGTTTTCATCTTTTCCGCTGTTCACTTAAAGGGGAAAAAGCAAAAGGTGCTGAGGCTCTAAAATAAAATATACAGGTTTGGGCAATCACTGAGTCCGGCGAGCCCTGAAAGCAGCCACTGAGGGCCGCTCAGGGTGGCCGGGATTTTATGTCGCCTAAACGGTCAAGCAGCAAAGGAAAGCTTCCAAGTGAGAAACGCCCGTGTGGAAAGAGGAATTTGGGCATCCTGCGGTCAAGGTCTGGCTGGGGCGCTAGACTGCATTAGGATTCCCTAGGGAGGAGCATCAGCACTAATGCAAACGAGGGTCGCACTGTTGGAAGGGAAGTGTTGGGAGATTTTGTGTCCGTGCCTGCGGTCATTCATCCAGGGGCCACGTGGAGAAGTCGTCATGGGGGCGTTTTCAGGGTACATTCCGTGGAAGCAGAAATTCCTCTGGTGCCAGGAATATGACCATTTTTCCTTCTCATAAGACAAGTGAAGGTAAATTCCGGAAGCACTGTCCATCACTCCCAAGGAAAGGATGCCAAAAAGCCACACGGAACTTGTTATGAATGGTAATTATGTGATAACCTTGAGGAAAACATATAACAGATAAGGATATCAAGGATTTGGGGGGCGTGTCCTAGAGGCGAGCCCTTCCAACTGGAAAACACATACCTCCCGAGGGCCATTAAGTTTTCCCAAGGGAACATAAGGATGGCTGGTTTTGAGGGAATCAGTTCCGGGCTCGACTCTTGCCTCTTGCTTCGTAAGTGGATCAGCTGACTGCAGGAATACAAATAGCGGATTATTATGTCGTGCACCTGAAACAAATAAAATGTTCTGTGTTAATGAGATCTCAATTAAAAAGTGGAACAGCTGAGAATGTCTCTGGAATGGAGACATCTTGCTGATTCTCCCCACTTCCTAGTCACCCTACTCTTTCCAAGGAAAGAGTACCCCTTGCCCACAGTCCTACTACAGGGTTCTAAAAGCTCCAGGAGGGCCAAGGACATGAGCTCTTCCATGCCCCACAATTATGTCTCCTCCCTGAGAGGGAGCCCCTACAGACCAAACCCAGGAGCACACCAGTACTGAATGGACAAAAATGTTCTTAAATGAACAATAGCTCTGTTTTCCAATCCTTTCTGAGGATGTATTCAACAAGGTCCCTGAGAATCAAGAATCATGGGTACAACTAGTAATCATTGGTACGTCTCAATAAAACATTTTTGACATACGTTCCAGAAATGCGGAAAGAAGGTGGCTCTGATGAGTGGGTAACAAACTATCCCTTGAAAATCGGATAGTTTCCCATTCCATAATCTCAACAAAATTGAAGGAAGGCCAAATCAAGTAATCAGCTGACATATTATTAAAAATCATTTTTATGACCTATAACTGTGATTTGGATACATAAATTGGAAGGAGTTCAAAAATTCATTGCCACTTGCATAAAAATGACTCCTTCCACTTCTATATACTTATTTATGTGGGGATATGGCTTTTGGGTACTTACACCTAGAAAACAAAAATATAAATAAAAGCAATGTTCAGCCCTATTTTGATTCCGGCAAGGACTGATATTTGTTTATGGACTCATGAGCTAACTGAACAAGTCCCGTTAGTTTTACCAAGAGAAAAGTGTCCTTAAAAATTTTACCATTTGTGTCTAAAAGTCACTCGTCCGGATTTTCTTTTATTTATTTTTAAAGATTTTATTTATTCATTTGACAGAGAGAGAGATCACAAGTAGGCAGAGAGGCAGGCAGAGAGAGAGGAGGAAGCAGGCTCCCTGCTGAGCAGAGAGCCTGATGCAGGGCTCAATCCCAGAACCCCGAGATCATGACCTGAGCCGAAGGCAGAGGCTTTAACCCACTGAGCCACCCAGGCGCCCAATTTTTATTTATTGCAATTTAATTAATTGTGCAGGAATAATTGGTGGTTATGGTCATTCCATCCAGAAGAAGCTTTTTTCCCCCCAGAAAACATCTACAATGAAGATCATAGGGAAGTCAAGCTTAAGAAGAACAATTTAAATTTCAATTTATATAAATATTTTTCTTGCACAGACATGTGACAGGACGATCAATAAAAGAATCCCAAGCCTGAAATATATTATCTTGGTATAAAATTCTCTGCAGGAAGTGGAATGGAAATATGAGTCCAGGATAAATGGAGTGATGTAAAATTTCTGTTACAGGAAATTTCTTACTGATCTTGTAAATTGAGAAGAGAATCAAATCTCCAAAGCTGGAAACATCTGCGAGCAATGGAACAATCACAGTGCACCAGAAATTACAGACCATCTCAAATATTTAAACTGATACTAGAAAAAAGAGTTAGCAACATAAAAACGGTGGGGTACAGTTACTTAAGTTTTCAACATTCTTTAAGTGGCTATGTGAAAGGAAAAAAATGACACTGGCACTTAGTGAATGTTTCTCCCCACTATTCTTGTTAGGAAGAGGTAAATTCCTTGGCTTGTCAAACAGACTGTCTTTATATATTTTTTTTTTAAGATTTTATTTATTTAGAGAAAGAGAGAGAGTGGGTGGAAGGGAAGAGGGAAAGAGAATCCTCAAGCAGACTCCCCACTGAGCGCAGAGCCCAACACAGGGCTCAATCTCATGACCCTGAGATCATCACCTGATCCAAAATCAAGAGTCGGAAGCCCAAATGACCAAGCCACCCCAGCATTCCCAAACAAGACTCTCTTAGATGGTATTTATCTAATAGATTCAAGCCCAAGAGGAGGGGAGTAAATTTCAATCTTAAACTACCTCCCTGCCTTCTGCTGCCCAGGAAGAATGTCTTTTTGTAGAGACAGGAGGATCCACGATCAGAAACCCACAGGGAGGCTTGGCTGGGGCCAAGGGCATGGACACTTTCTGCTCCAGACAGAGGCTAGAAGCAAGGAGGTGGTGGTTAAGGACAGTTTAGATATTGCACTCAGAAGTAAAGAGGGCTCATTCATTCTCAGTGAGATTTAAAAACCTGGAACAGTTTGACACAGAGAATAGGAGCCCCCCGAAATGTGGACAGTCTGTAGATGCAGGAAGACATTCTGGTTTGAAGATAGAGGCCATTTTGAAGTGTCCTGCTGAAGGACGGAGCCTTCTGCAGCTGAGCCAACAAACCAGCTTACCTCTTCCAAACAGCAGAGTCATTTTGGAATTCTTGGGAATCTTGAGTTTCACACATCTGTGAAACCCCTGGCTCCTAGAGGTTGAAGGTCTTGCCCAAGGTCATGCTGTATTTTAGTGATAGATATAAGAAGAGAGTCCACGTCCTCTCTTCTCAGCCTTTTGCTATTTCTACAGTATGATCCGAAAAGTGAAGCCAAAAAACTGTGTCTCTATTCCTAATTTCCCACATCATGTAATATTTTACACATAAGGAAACATTGTTAAGGTCAACGTAAAAGCAGCTAGTGCAGCTTATAAAGACGAAGGAGAAAGATGTCAGGTCCCCAAGTGCATGATGCAATCCCTCGCTGGATGTGAGGGAAAAAATCACTTTAAAAACAGTCCTGAGGGGAGCCTGGGTGGCTCAGTCGGTTAAGCGTCTGTCTTCAGCTCAGGTCATGATCCTGGGATCGAGTCCCACATCAGGCTCCCTGCTCAGTGGGAAGTCTGCTTCTCCCTCTGACTGCTGCTCCCCCTGCTTGTGCTCTCTCTCTCTCTCAAATAAATAAGATCTTTAAAAAAAAAAAAAAACACTACTGGAAACCCCGCTTTCTAATGAATACTTGTACCCCTGTTGAGATAAAAGCTTGGTCTGGCAAAATTTCCCTTTTCCTTTTCCTGGAGATAGTGGGACGCGCGGGGCTTCCTCGCCTACACTTGCTGCCGTTCAAAGCAGAGAAAAATCCCCCCGTGGCTTTCTTGCTGCTGATGGCACACATCACTCTCCCACAAGCAAGGCAGAAGAAGATGATACAGGGTTCGCTTATAATTAAGTCTGTAGGTAACAGGTCAGGAAAAATAAATCCAAACCTTCATCGGAAGATTGAACGGACGGGATGGAAACACATATTCTGCCAAGCTACTAATATGTCATTTTCTCAAAAACACTTATGATGCAGCCTCTTGGTTCCTACTGGCTCAGGCTGTAGAGAGAGAAGTGATGATGAATAAATAATTGACTTTTCTAAGAACTCGTTTATAAAAGCCTGGGTAGGGGAAGCGGGGAGGAGGGTCCTTAAAATCTGTGTTCTATGAGGTCTGTACAGACACAAAGTAGATTTCATCCAGACCGAAGAAGAGAAAAGCTGACCGCGGGGAGAAGACGCGGAGGAGTGGATTGGCAAAGCCAAGTTCTGACGGGAGAATGAAACAGAAAGGAGGAAGGGGTAACAGAAGGGGAGAACAGCGAGAAGCATTAGCCAAGCTTGACAACAGGACGTCCTTTGTGTCCTGGAGAAAGGACAGCAGAATAGGTTTAAAGAAGGTTTTGGGGGCGCCTGGGTGGCTCCGTTGGTTAAGCCACTGTCTTCAGCTCAAGTCGTGATCCCAGAGTCCCGGGCTCAAGCCCCATATCGGGATTCCCTTGCTCTGCAAGGAGCCCGCTTCTCCCTCGTCCTATGCCTGCTGCTCCCCCTGCTCGTGCTCTCTCTCTCTCTCTCTGCCAAATAGATAAATATCTTTTAAAAACATAATAAATAAAATAAAGGTGGTGTTGGACTACTTTGAATTTCCGAGAGGATTGTGATCTCCAGGGAGAGGGAGTCATGCTGAAGTAGCCAGCGGCCAAACTGAACCCCCATCAGAATCAGGACACAGCAACGAGGGGACCACGAGAAGGATGGGCACCAGTGGCCCAGCGTGGCTGCTTTGTCTCTGTTTCCTATTCTGAGCGTTAAGACGTAAAGAGGAGGGGCACCTCGATGGCTCTGTCGGTTAAGCATCTGACACTTGATTTCACCTCAGGTCATGGCAGGGTCGTGAGATGGAGCCCCAAGTCAGGCTCCACGCTAGGCATGGAGCCTGCTTAAGATTCTCTCTCTTCCTCTGCCCCTCCCCCACTTCTCTCCCTCTTTCCGTCTCTCTAAAAAAATAAAAAATTAAAAAATGTTAAAAAAGATGTAAAGAGGAAACAAAAGACTCAACAGATCAGCTGACCCTGAACTTCTCTTTGCCTCCAAAAAAGACTCTTGCCATTGAGTCTTCCTTGGGACTGTATGCCCAGGGGATCCCTGTGCACATGAGAGTTAAAGTATTGTCAATAAACAGTACCAAGAAGTGAGTCTGATTATGTCTTGTGTCCAGATAGTTGTACAATCGTATGGGGAGATTGCTTTAAAAATGGTAGGGATTATCCGATCAGTATCCTAAAATTTAGGAACACGGGGTGCGTGCCCAGGGATTGAGTAACCCCTACAGCCAGTGCAACCCTTGGGCAAAGCTTTAGTTCCTCCAAGGCCATGGCTAGCAGTCTGCGTTTATGATGAGGGATAACTTCCCTGTGAACAGAACTGAAGGCATCTCACAAACACCATGCTTCTACCCATCAATTTCAGGTTCTATCCTGGACGGGACTTGTAAAGACCTCTGAGGTCCCCAAACATAGCTTTTAGTTTCCCCCCAAGAATTGAAGCTTCTAACTTCAACCTCTTCCTTCCCTTGGGATACCTTGAGACCCCATGGCTTTGGAACGGGGCTGTCGTATATTTACACGTCCTTTTTCTGATGCCACCTCCTTCACAGAGACCGTGACCCAGGAAAGCTGGCATCTCCAGGCACCTCTAGGCTCCCCTCCTCGGATAGCTCTCTGCACGGCCACATCTGGCGGGGGGAGGGCAGAGTAGCTCTGCCCCGCTCAGGGTCTCTCTCCACCCCACTTTCTCCCCTGGGGAATATGGACGTGAGACTTCGTAGCTGCAGGCCTGTGGGCTTTGACTATAAATCTGACTAAGTAAGCAAAGATCTTGACCTACTTACTTTATCGTGTCCTCCTGATTCAGTCCCTGAGTGTACTACCTTCTAGGTGCAGAGCCTGTGAACTCCTGCATGACCACGTCTTGCTTGCCGCTGGCACTTGGAAAGGCAAATTTCCACTCTCTGTGAGGACCTCAATATCTCTGTGATGTCACCACCATAATCGAGAACCAAGGTATGTATCTAATGGAGTGGGAAACGTGTGTATTGATGACTAACATGCCTCGCCAAAAGATTTTATTTCCATTAACAGTTGAAAGCAAACCAAACCAAACCAAATGGGAGTAGTTATTGCTGATTCATTTTGACAAGTCAAGAATTGATCCTTGAAACCTCACTGAATACTTAAGATGTGTTTGATCCCATTTGAACTCTTATCACATATTTCATAAGGCAAAGAGCAAAACTTCTGCAGCAAAGCCAGCAACCAGAATATTAGACCCCAGGACCCTGAGTTTTTGTAGTTTATGCTGAGGGGGTAACGGGCAGCAAAAACTCTCCAGACAAAATATTGCATTTTTTCATGAATATTGTTTTCATGTTCAGCATTCTAAGGGAAATAACTAACATTTGATCAGCAACCATAAAAGATAGAAAGTTTGGTGACTATTGAGGTTTTCTCATTGCCTGAAAAATACCTTTTTTAAAAAAAAATGAGCATGAAATAAAAAAGAATTGACGTAAGTCCTAGGATTCCCAAAAACCTTCAATAACTGTTGTTTCATGTAAGGTGACAACAGGTAAAGCTGGTAGTGCTATGTCCACACTGGCAGGTGAGGAAATGGGTTCAGAGAGGTGAAGTGACAAGACCAGAGCACACGGACAGAAATGTTCAGTCTTCTGTTTCTTCTTCACATCATAGTATCTTGAAATACAAAATGGAGACAGAACAGGAGCCCATACTCCCCAAAGCAAGGTATATCATTTTCCACTATCCAACCAGGGTTTACTCTTAAAAGACCTCATACTTGAATTTAAAGGTGGTTTTCACGTACGAGCAACAGATGAAATAACGTTTGAATTCTATCAACTTCTTTCGTTTTTTTTAACTTTTGTTATGGTTGCTCTAGAGTTTGCAGTATACAAATCTATGTGTGTTTTCAACACTTCATGAATGGTACCTCTTTTTTTTTTAAGATTTTATTTATTTATTTGATAGACAGGGATCCTAAGTAGGCAGAGAGGCAAGCAGAGAGAGAGGAGGAAGCAGGCTCCCTGCTGAGCAGAGAGCCCAATGCGGGGCTCGATCCCAGAACCTGGGATCATGACCTGAGCCAAAGGCAGAGGTTTTAACCTACTGAGCCACCCTATTGCTATAATTCTTTTGAGCAGTTATCCGTTAGACCAACATCCAGGTGGGTGAAACAGACCACATCCACATGTCACTTTATGGGCCCTAAATTCCAAAGGGACAGAAGCTCCTTTGTTCAGGAACTTGCCCTATAGATCTCTTTATCTGGCTGTTGATTCATATACTTTAATATTATTTATAATAAATGGGTAATCTAGTAGTAAACTAGTTTCCTGAGTTCTGGAAGGTCACCAACTAGAATCTCTCCCAACCACACCCTTCTGGGAATTTCTTTAAAGATTTTATTTACTTACTCTAGAGAAAGAGAGTGCACAGGATGGAGAGGGAGAGGGATCTGAAGCAGACTCTTCTGAGCCCAGAGCTAGAAGTAGGACTCAAGCCCACAACAAGATCATGACCTGAGCGAAACCAGGAGTCATATGCTCAACTGACTGAGCCACCCAGGTGGCCCCACACCCTTTTGGGTTTTTACGGAGGCTTCAATTCATTGGCATGATTGACTAAATCATTGGTCATTGGCAACTGAGTCAACATCCAGCTCCACTCCTCTGCCCCCAACCCTCTAGTTGCAAGGTTGCTTTCCCTAAAAACCAGCCCCCACCCTTAGGTGAGGTCCAAAAGTCACCTCATTAACATAACAAAAGACTCCTTTATTGTTCTCTAAATGGGCGTAGAGACCAAATATATATATATTTCTTATTATAAATCATAGTATTACAATAGGTAAAGTTTCCCCCATTCTGGCTTCATTCAAGATTCTCGCTTTGGCTTTCTGCAGTCTCAATAGGATATGTTTAAGCATAGATTTTTTTTTTTTTTTATCCTGCTTCTTGTTTACTGAGCTTCCTGGATTTGTAGTTTGGTTTCTGTTATTAATTTTGATAAGTTTTAAATCATTGTCCCTTGAAGAAGGAAGGAAGGAAGGGAGGGAGGGAAGAAGACTAGAAAAATGGAATCAGAGCATGAGGTACAAAGCAGACGGGGTATACCATTTCAGACATTTGACCAAGATTGTGTTAAGCCTCACAGAAAAGCTGAGCCCTGGTAAAGCCATAAGTGAGGGCTCTCTAAAGATACCATATCCCCCAGGGTACCTGTCCATCCTTCAGAATCTCCTTACTTTGTTGTCTCTGGGTGTGCTTGACTGACTGCCCGGTGAAATGGGTAAGGGGGACAGTCTACAGTGCAACGTGGCTCGCTCTCCCCTACTCACTACGGCACAACCAAGTGGGCCTCTGTCCTTACCCTGCGTCAGGCCATACTCTGTCCCACCTCAGGGTCGTTATCTGCCCTACGCTTTCGGTAGTGATCTCCTCCACCCATACTCTTTGTAATTACTTATGTTATTTGTGTGCCTGTTGGATTTCTGCTTTCCCTACTATATATAGGCTCCAGGAGGAGCCACTAAACAACCCACAATGCTTGATACATGCTAAGAACTCCTATTTTTCAAAAAGATTTATTTTATTATTTATCAGAGAGAGAAGAGTGCACATGCACACACGAAGAGGAGAGGGCCAAAGGGAGATGGAGAGAGAGTCTCAAGCAGACTCCATTCCAAGCATGGAGCCTGCCACAGGGCTGGAGCTCATGACCCTGAGATCATGACCTGAGCCAAAACCAAGAGTCAGACACTTAACCAACTGCACCATCCAGGTGTCCAGAACTCTGAAATATTTAATAATGAATCACTCACTTGGCCCCTATGGTCAGTGAGAATTCCTGCCCCTTTTGCACAATCACCAGAACAGGCTATGGGATGAAAGATACCATCAGAGCTGAGGGAGGAGAGGGAGGGAAGTGGGGGCAGGTGGTAAGAGTATGGTAGAAGAGTCAAGGGACAGCTGAGACACACGGGAGAATTTGTCAAGGAAATGAGGCACTGGAATAACCATGAATGCATTCATAAAACTAGCCCTGGAAGCCAAGCGGGTTGAGAGGGAATAGAATAGATAGTTACAGAATGCTTGGGGTAAGGCAAAGTTCAGATACCCAGGGACCATGCAGTGCCAGCTAGGGATGTTTCTTAATGGCCTACCATTGCCAAGCCACCAAGAAATCAGGTTCCCAGTTGACTTCGTTGACTTCACAAAGTCATGTCACCATATTGGAAAATGAAATTCTCCAATAAGACAACTAGAAACACAAAGGTTTGGACGTGAGGGTATCTCCTTTTCCTTATCTACAAACATAATTATCCTGTTGAGAAAGGAAAGATTAAAATCTTTGAATGAAGAAAGTGTACCTCAGAAAGAGCCATACAGCTCCTTCCAAGTCAGAACCACCTGGGGGCATTATTTGAACTTGGTTATGAAGGTTGGAACGAGCAAAAATTTAGATCTCTCACCAAGATTGCATATCAGTTAAGTTTATATACTTTTTAAGAGAATTAAGTTTAAAAAATTAATAGCAAAACTGAAATTTGATTTGATTGAGCTGATCCAATAAGACTTTTGTCTATGATACTGCCAACATCCGACTCTGGTGAAGTCAATTAGACATTAAATCCTTGAATTCCTGCTCCTGAAATACAGAGAAAGTATATTTTTCTCCTTCTTATTACATATTTGTTAGTTATGAAATATCACATATATGACCCCCACTACATGCCTTAAAAGGATCACTATCCAAATTGAAGGTATTATATAATGCATACCTAATAAATAACTTTTTTCTTCTAAATTGAAAGATGAAAGTCCAAGGTCACCCAGTTACTAACTGCCCAAATCACATGTTATCAGAATCCAGTTTTGCCCATTTTATCATTCCAGAATATCCTCATCTCACACATTTAAGGTCATCGGTTGAATGCCATCAATTTCTAAACATATTCATGGGTGAATTTCATTGTTAGAAACTTAGAAAGCTAAGGTCAGGTTTACAAAAATATTTTAGAACCTTGAAGTTCATCTTTCAAGTTGCTTTCTCTTTCTCTCATCTGATAGAACTGAAATAAAATTTTGGTTCCATTCACCCTAAGGAATTAAACAATCAAATGTTAGCTCTTTTTGATAAGATACAAAAGATACCCCCCTCCATTCTCTTGATGGTATCTTTGCTCTCGCCTCATGTTTCCCAGAGATAACACTTAACACCTTTCCAAGCCATTTTTTCTAAATTCTCCTAGCTGATAATCAAGAGCAAATTCAGGGCTTTGAATGTATCAAATAAACTAAAGAGAAACTGGAATGATTGCAAGTGCAGACACATGGCCCAATTCCCAAGATTACTGGATATGAGGAAAGGGATTGATGAAAAAAGTTGACAAGGTCCTGGATGCTTGCCAACATAATCTTAAGGAGTCAAGACACAGGAAGAAGAAGGGTGAGACTATGGATAATCTGGCTGAGGATTTAAAACAGCAATGGCCAGAGACATTTTTGGCTTTCACAACAAAGTGGATGCTACTAGCACCTACTGGGTGCAGGTCAAGGATGTGCTAAATACTGTACCATGCACAAGATAGCCTCAGCCACCAAAGAAAGAATTATAAGGTCCCAAAAGTCAAGGCTGGGAAACCGTGTTCTGAGGCTGCTCCAGTCCCTTTTACCTCCCCTAAATGTGTGGGGCAAAGTTTACCTTTTGGGTTCCTCCTTACCATTGTCAACAAGTAGGACTAAAGTTTCCATACTGCCATCATGCTTCCATAATGCTAAAGTGAGATGGTAGATGACTGGTCACCCTTTTCCTGTCCCCAACTCCCCTGTACAACCTAATCCCCCAATACAACCTAATTCTAATGCTCAGTTGGCATATTTATGTGCCTGACAATGATAAACAGGAAATAAGCTTCTTTTTTTATGTATATCTATTTCCTAAGAAACTAAGAGACTAGACCATGTCTTCCTTGAATAACAGTCTACACTGTAGCATTGGTTTAGGGATTTCCAGGGCCTGGGTGTAACTTAGTGGAAGAAGAAGGAAGACAGAAAGGGAGTGTTGACATCATGCCCTGAATCAGAGTCCTACCACTTCCACCAAGGGATGCTCAGAGCGCTAGGCAGCTGCCAACGAGAGGTTAAATTCGCCATTTCCCGCCCTCCCCTACCCACTCAACCCACAGGTAAACTAGGTTATTCCAGAGCCTTCAAGGCTTCCTTGAGGACCTCAATGGATTATTAAGCATTAGCAAAGACTGCTCTGTAATGACCATTTCCACTTTATCCAAGACAGAAGATAAGCAATGAAAAGAAACACTTCACGTGTGGTCCACAGTCCTCGGTGTCCCAGGACCTCGTCCAATCTGATTTTAGTCTTTAAATGAAATAATAATAATCATCTAAGGTACTTTTTAGGGAAGAGAAACTCGATTATGAAAACATGAACAAATATCCACTTTATATTCTTCGGCTTATGATTAGGACCATAACCACTGCCGTGTATCAGATTTTGTCATTCACCAGCTTAAACTCCTTTACTGACATCTTATGGCTCTATGAATAAAATCTAAGTTTCCAAAAGTTCCTGCATGATGATTGTTATTCTCCGTGCTCCTCCTCGCTTCCTATGTTCTGTGTCCTTAATCTCCTGCTACTCAGGTATCCCAAGCTCAAATGCCCCCTCTTCAGAGAGACCTCCCCACATAATTATTAACTTTTTTTAAGTAGGCACCACGCTCAGCACGGAGCCCAAGGCGGGGCTTGAACTCAGGCCAGGCACTCAACCAACTAACTGAGCCACCCAGGGGCCCCGTCCCACATTGTTATTATCACAAGATCCTGTCTACTTTCCTTCCAAGCACCTATTACACTTATCATTATCTTTTTAGTATGCTTTTTACTACTCTCTGCTAGACTGTTAGTTAGCTCCCTGAGCATAGAGATCTTATCTGGGTGTTGACTGCCTCCCAGAGCTTAATGGAGATCCTGACACATGACAGTGACTGACCATATTTATTGCATAAATTAGGGAATAAATCCATATAAGCAAGACATTCTCCATGAGCTGCAATTAAACTATAAGCTCCAGAAATTTCAAATGTAATCACATGGCCCAGGCTACTTAGATGAGTTAATATAGAGACATAGAAGTATGAGTCCCCGAGCTCTGAAATGGAACAGGACATAGAAACCAGTCAACGTGCTGACATCATTGATCAAGTCGCACAAATAACCCAGTTTTCCAGATGAAGGCAGTTAGCCTTACTCTTCCAGTTCATCTAGGAGACTCCCACAGAACAGTCTCATTTCCCCATCAGCATAGATTGGATTTGGATGCTTTTTGTAAAAGCAAACATTTTATAAATCACTTCCACCAAGCTGAAATTGGAAAGAAATAAAATCAAAATTATTCCACAGGATCCTATCAATACCATTCCCTTTAGGAAAGTTAAATTATGACAATGTGTCATAACAAAGGCAGGTAATTGGGAAAGTCATCAAGTGCTCACTAAATAAGCAGAAATGTGTATTTGGGCCCATCTACGTGCAAGACTGAAAAATTTCTAAGTTACACACTTCAGTACAACAGCCGTCAAGACACCGTTGGAAAGAACACGCCAATTATGTGAGACCCTTCAACTACCATCTGACAAATTTTACTATGAAGAAAAGTATGAATGAAAATGCTTCACATGTGTCTTTTAAAAGTAAGAATAACAATATCACACTTCCAAGCCCCAAAGGCCTCATGATGTGGGTTTCAAGATGGCCAGTGCTCCACCACAAAATGGCGGCTCTGTTCCCCAGCCGCCCTGGAAAGGGTATGGTTCTCCGATGTAGGACTCTTGTGTCCTAGTCAAGTATTTCATACATGGAAGATAGCCTGTGAAATTACTGATTCTTTTCATATTTTTAGTTTGTATGAGGATTCTGTTTCTGAACCTAGATCCTTCTCTTCCCCTCACTGTCCGTGCTGCTCTTGGCCTCAGCTAAAAATGCTGCATTTGTTTTGTAGTATTCTCAAATATCACCCCAAAGGTAGCAATACAACTTAGCAGCTACAAGCAAGATATATATTTTTTGAGAGAGAGAGAGTGAGGGTGCACAAGTGGGGAGAGGCAGAGGGTGAGGGAGAGATAGACTCAAGTAGGCTCCATGCCCAGTGAGGAGTCCCAGGGGCTCCCCTCAGGACCCTGAGATAATGACCTGAGCCAAAAATCAAGGGTCAGATGCTTAACCAACTGAGCTACCCAGGTGCCCCTCAGAAAAAAATAATAACAAAAATAAAAATAATTTTTTAAAGGATTTATTAATTTGATTCTTTCTGTTTTAGGGTTCCCTACTCATGATGACTTAAGGTCAATAAAGCATTGACTTTAACGATCAACTCTGCCGCCCATGCAAGCATTATGCAAAATACCAACTTTACTTCTCAGAACTTCACACCTGTGAGGAGGGGTGCTGCCCAGCTGGTGCTTCCACAGCCAAAGAGGGACGATGAAGCTGGTTCTTGGAAAGTGGAAATAACAGCTGGAGACTGGAACCACGTGCACTGGCGGAGGCAAGAAGCATCAGGACAGGAACAAGGAACACACATGGGACCGCCTGCACCTTCTCCTTCCTCCCACCTTCTGGTTGCTCTCTAGCGCCACCTACAGGCAGACCGAGAAAAACAGCAGAACGAAGAGCGGCTCTCCAACGTCCGCGCCCAGCATTACAAAGTTGCCGGGGGAGGGTTGGCGGGTGGGTATAGACAGGTGCATTTGCAGCTGAGAAACAAGATCACACCCCTCCCACCGGATCTCAGCGCTCAGGTGCACACTCACTCCAGAGGCTGCTTGGCTACTACTTGAGGCTGCTCGGTGGAGGAATTCAACTTGTGTACCTCTGGAAACAGATACGGACTTCTGGTTATTAATGCTGGAACAGAGCACACAAGTCACCCCCTAAATCTCCACTAACAGAAGCAAAAGGCTGACGCCGAGATAAATAAACACAACCTTGATCGTATGAAGCATCTTAACTGACAAAATATAAATATAAATTGGGCCTTAGCGCTCTGAGACTTCAAAGAATAACAAAATCAATCCCAATAAGTCATTTTGTCTCAGTATAAATGGTCTGCCTTTCCGCTCTGCTCCAGAGTGAATACAGATTTCTCAGTAATTCAAGCGCTGATGAACCGGTTGGTAGATTTTCCTAGTTTATTTCTTTTCTCCCCTGCTGGCTTTCTTTTCTGCAGACCCAAACACCCACTCATCTGCTTTTCCCTCTGCTCTCTAAAAGGTTCAGTGGAAACAAATACAGGACCACTAACTACAAACTCTGAGGCCTACCAGCCAAATCCTGTAAAGTCTGGGTTAAGACAAGGCAGTAGGCAGAACACCAAACCCATGCCTCCAGCAACATACTGTTTCAGAAGAAGAATTTCCTCTGCCCTTCAAGAGCCTTCTAGCTGGACCATAAATCAAATTGACGTGAAGCTGATTAACGAGAGAAAATCAAATTTAATAGCATATGTATGGGGAGTCTACATAGATATGGAAATTCCAAAGGCAGGAAACACATACATTAGCTAAAGAGAAGGGTGAGTTCTTAGGATCTGAATGGGAGAAAGACCATTAGCAGGAAGGTGAGAAGAGATGTTTGGAAAATAAAGGGGTTCCTCTGTTATGTAGATACATAGATATGTTTCTACCATAAAGGGGAGTCTGTTAATAGCTCTCTTCCTGGTACAAGCAGGCAGTTGAAGGAGAGGTAAAGAGCTTTTTCTGAATCTGCTGGATTTTGATTGCTTTTAACTCAGAAGAAAGTTCAGTGCCAATGTGGCTCGACAAGGGCCGGCCCTTGGCCCCTACAATACAGATTTCCTCAAAACTTTATAGTCACAGGGAACCCTCCTGCACTGTTGGTGGGAATGCAAGCTAGTACAACCACTCTGGAAAACAGCATGGATGTTCCTCAAAAAGTTGAAAATAGAGCTACCCTATGACCCAGCAATGGTACTACTGGGTATTTACCCTAAAGATACAAATGTAGTGATCCAAAGAGGCCCCTGCAACCCAATGTTTGTCACAGCAATGTCCACAATAGCCAAACTAGAAAGAGTCCAGATTTCCATCGACAAATGAGTGAATAAAGAAAGTGTGATATATGTGTGTATATATATATATACACACATATATATGTATAAATAGTACACAGCCATCAAAAAAAAATTAAATCTTGCCATTTGCAACAATGAGGATGGAACTAGAGAGGGTCTTATGCTAAGCAAAATAAGTCAATCAGAGAAAGACAGTTATCATATGAGCTCACACATACTAATTTTAAAAATAATTAATTAAATACAACAGTATATCGAAATAACAAGACACCATGACTTCTTAGTATTTCACTGGAGGAATGCAAAGACATTTAGGAAAGCAGTGCCGTGCATTATGTCATCAAACTGAAGGAATCCAACAGTCATTTTGGATTGACATGACACATGACAAGACAATAAACCAATCTACCGAAATCAATATTGCCTTATCACATGTATGTTAGTATTTTTTCCTGAAATCAAGAAATGTGGGTTTTTTTAAAGATTTTATTTATTCATTTGAGAGAGAGAGAAGAGAGAGAGCATGAGCCAGGAGGAGGAGGGGGGAGAAAAAGACTCCCCAGCTGAGCAGGGAGCTCAGATGCTGGGATCATGACCTGAACCGAAGGCAGCCACTTAACCCACTGAGCCACCCAGGTGCCCCCGCGAAATGTTTGGATGTACAACTCAAAAGGGTATACCAGGTGCTGTAAAAAGGAGTGAGTGATTGATTCTGAAACATGTATCAAGGAAGTTTCTGGGCTCCAAGCACATTAAAAAAATTGTACAGACACAACTATAAAGCAAAAGAAAACCAGATTATTGCTAGTGATATCCACAAATCTCCAAGGGAAAGAAAGTTTGACTTAAGACTTCCTCTTGCATAAAAAGGTATTTTCAATGTATGTAAAAATTAGGGATTCTGGTCCCAAACAATCATTTTTACAAATATTTTTTTACAAATACACGTGTGCACAAACCTGCATGCATACACACACACAGGCATACATACAGACATGCACATACATGTATATCTTCGTTTTTTCCAAACCTAGAGAGCAAAAAATATTTGCTGGATTTCAGCAATTCCTTTGCTTTAACGTTAGTGTCTTTTCCACAGAATCATTTAAAAGTCAAGGCCAGTTTACTTGATATATTTTCTTTAAATTAGCATGTATCATATGATCTCAGTTTTCCAGATGATTCCTAGCTATCCTGCCTGAATATATGAATTGAAACCCCCACGGCATAGGGTTCACCAAACACTAAGAACATTCTTTCTGAATGGGACTGTTGAGCAATTCCATTTTCCTTTTCGTTATGACTTGAATTCTTATAAAGTTTATATCCTTTTTACAAAACTAATAAAGTCCACTGCCTGCAAAATGAAAAATAAGAGGAGTAAAATGAGAAGAAAAAGGAGAAAACAATTAGCATTACTGTGATGAGTTTCCCTTTATAATGTGTTCAGTGTGTCTGTTGGATGAGTCAAAGAAAACACTCTAATGGAGTTTCCATTCCATAAATTTGATTTCACTGCAGGAAACACGAGCCGAGACAGCCATTCCCATCACTTAATAGGCATCCCTGCCTTCTCCTTATTCAATAAGACCGGTTATAGCTAGAGAAGGCCTCCCCATCTCCTGTCTGTGTTTCCTGTGTGTATTCTCCTGGGTTCTTTCAGTTCAGGATTAAACGACTCAAGCGTCAGGGTTTTGTCTCTTTCCCAGTATAGAAGCCAACAGTTGTCTTGCCTCAATGGGGTGACAGATGCACTATGATTTTGAGGAGAAGCCATCTGTGCCTTATTATTGAGCTCTAATGGGACCTCCCAGCCACACCACAGCTCGCTGGACTCTGATTAAGCAACAGTTGGTGCCATAGATGGGACACACTGATGGATACTTTGAGCCACAAGAAGAAAATCTAGGAACCACGTCTCAGCACTCACACACCCTTCGGGAGGCTGCCTTGCTACCAATTCACAGAAATTGTGAAATAATACATGGTAATTCAAGAAAAAGAGATGTGTTGATTCCTCCCTTGCCCTACTTTACTTGGAAACAGAATTCCAAAGCCTGCTGTCCAAGATCCCATCTCCATTTTCTGTTTACTTTGCATCTTCTTCCTAAATCACACACACAAGGGTATCTTTGCTCACAGATACACACACACACACACACACACACACCACAGAGGCCACTGCCTTCCTGAGAAGCAGAGTAGCCCATAGGGTTCCAATGGAAACACAGCATTTGTCTTCGGGCCCAGACAGTCAATGTGAAAACCCGTAAAGTGGATACATACAAGAGGATGGCAGTTAGTAAAAGGGGCTAAAGCCAAGTCTAGAGCACCCAAATATTAATCCATTATTGCTTTAGCTTCGGATCTTGGATGATTTCTAGAAGAAGTGTTTTTTAAGAGTGATTTTCTCCCCCTTTTAGCCTTACTCCTCTTCCTCACCTTCTTTGCAGAGAGTTCTAGTAATTAAGCCCTGTTCCTTTCATTCCTTTCTTTAAAAAAAAAAAAAATCCTCTAGTAAAAAGCAAACTGAACAACTCTGGCTGGGCCTAGATGCACAGGGGGCCCATGAGCAATGAGCTCATGTACCAGCCAGATCCTGGTTTCCATTTCCATTCCTTGGCAGGAGGAAGCAGGACAATTTGAAACATGGCTGTTCCCAGCCTGGGGCAGAGAAGATGCTAGATGAGCCTTGAACTTCATCTTATGCCAGACAGCAGGGAAGTCCTCAAAAACAAGGGATGGGGGCATGTCACAAGGACACAGGCATCAGCCTGTAGGTAGGGACTACCTCAAGCCAAATATGAGACAAATACAAGACAAATATCAGTGCCAAATAATTAAAGATATTAATCAATGATAAGCCTTTGGTGGGGAAAGGCTTGAGTCTATAATGATAACAAACAAGAAGGATGCGGCGGAAGGGTGGACACTTGCTTCCAGAAGAATGTCAAGTACCAAATGGTAAACGTGGAGAGAATGTTGGTGTTAAGGAATCACTAGTTTGTAGCCATCACCATAATGGTTGGTTCAGGGCAGAATCATAAATGGGGGCTAAATCTAGGAGCGGAATTGCCACCTTTATACAGGAAAATTTGCACATGACAAAATGCACCCATTATTGGTAGAGTTTGACAAGTTGGGACAAATTTATACACCTGTGTAGCCACCACTCAAATCAAGAGTCAAATCTCTTCCATCACCTTAAATATGCCCACGTGTCCCTTTGCAGTCAACACCCCCCACACTTCTGACCTCAGGCAGCCACCCATCTGCTTACCCTCATCAGATATGAGTGTTCCTTCTCCAGAATTTCATGTAACTGGAGCCATACACCACACATTCTGTGGTCCTTGGCTACTTTCATGGAACATAATGGTTTTGAGATTCATATATTCTGTTGCACATATCAGAACGTTGTTCCTCTTAATGGCTGTTGTATTCCGTGGCATGGATATGCCACAATTTGTAAATGTACTTACCTGTTGACAGACGTTTGGGTTGTTTCCAGTTTGGGCCTATTGGAACAAAGCAGCCACATCTATTTCGTGCATGAGTCCTGATATGGACATATGCTTTCATTTCATTTGGACAAATAACTAGGTGCACAATCCTAGGTCATCTAGAAAGTGCATGTTTAACTTTCTAAAAAAAATCCCAGGTATTCTGCCATTCTTACACCATATTACATTCCCACAGCAATGTACAAGAATTATAGTTGCTCTGGATCCTTGGTATTGTCACTCTTTGTTTTATTGTAGGCATTTCCAATACAGGGAATCAACTTGGATAAGGAGAAGGGTATTTGCATGGTCTGAAAACACCTCACCACAGATTGATTATAAGGAGCCAGGGCAAATAATCTAGACAGTAGCAAAATCAGGCAACACTGATCGAAGTCACTACAAATGAGAGTCCATGGAGACCATGTGTCTTGGGATGACATACCCTGAGAAGGACACAATATCACTTCTGTAGTATTCTGACCAGGGCGAGGGGTCGGTGCCTAAGCCAATACTGATCATGGCAAAACATACACAGAACCTCCATGGAGAACGTTCTGCTTTGAAAGGGGAAAGCAGTCTTCAATATTTCAATGTTACAAAAATTAAAGAAAGACTGAGGAATCATTCTGGATTGGGGATCCTAAAAAGACAAGATAATTAAATGCATCACTTCTCCCTAAATTGGATCCTGTCGTATGAGGAGGGTGGGGAGGAGCGAGTACATGCATACACATGGAAATACTGCAAAAGTCTTTACAAAGCAAATTGGCAAAACTGTATTGTGAGAAGGGAGATTAGGTAAAAGTATTGTATCACTGTGAAACTCACTGAGATTGATCCCTGTTCTGTGACTATGTAATACTCTTATTCTTAGGAAATCTACACGAAGTGTGTAGGGGTAAACAATTATACTCTATGCAGCTTCCAACTGGTTCCAAAATTAGATAGATAGTTAGATGATAGAACAAATGACAAAGCAAATAGATCAAGATGGCCTAAAATGTTAACAATCAGTGAATCTGGGTAATGAGTGTACTGAAATTCTTTGTACTACTTCTGTAACTTGTGCAGTTTGAATGTACTTACGAATTTAAAATAAAAAAATTTAAAGTAGACTCCACGCCCAGCATGGAGTACAACACAGGGCTCAAACTCACAACCCTGATGTCAAGACCTGAGCTGAGTTTAAGAATCAGATGCTCACAATGTCTATCATAGCAAAACATGGAAAGAGCCCAGATGTCCATCAGGAAATGAATGGATAAAGAAGATGTGGGGTGTGTGTGTGTGTGTGTGTGTGTGCGCGCGATATTACTTAGCCATCAAACGAATGAAATATTGCCATTTTCAATGACATGACTAGAACTAGAGGGTATCATGCTAAGCAAAATAAGTCAGTCAGAGAAAGAAAATTATCATATGACTTAACTCATGTGGAACTTAAAAAAACAGATGAACATAGGGGAAGAAAAGGAAAACTAAAACAAGATGAAAATAGAGAGGGAGGCAACCATAAAAGATGCTGAACACGGGGCACCTGGGTGGTTCAGTGGGTTAAAGCCTCTGCCTTCAGCTCAGGTCATGATCCCAGGGTCCTGGGATCAAGCCCTGCATCGGCCTCTCTGCTCTGGGGGTAGCCTGCTTCCTCCTCTCTCTCTGCCTGCTTCTCTGCCTACTTGTGATCTCTCTCTGCCCAAAAAATAAATACAATCTTAAAAAAAAAAAAAAAAAAAAGATGCTGAACTCTAGGAAACAAACTGAGGGTTCCTGGAGGGGAGGTCGTTAGGGGGGATGGGGTAACTGGTGGATGGGCATTAAGGAGGGCAACTGACGTGACGAGCACTAGATGTTGTATGCTACTGATGCGTCACTAAATTCTACCTCTGAAACTAATGATACACTCTATGTTAAGCAAATTGAATTTAACTAAAGAAAAAATAATTAAAATATTAAAAAGTTGGGTGCTCAACCAACTGAGCCATTCAGGTGTCCCCAAATTAAAAAAAAAAAAAAATTCAAATCACTAAGCCAGGTTGGATCAAGATGGCACCTACCTTTTCTCATTTCTAAAATCTCTAGAAATTAGAAAAAATAAAAAAGATGAGATTTAAAAAAAAAAAAAATCAACACAGCCATGGAAGGAAATAAGAAGGAACATCTGTGGACCAAAAATGGTGACATCCTAAATAAAAATAAGCAAATTAGAATAGAAGTCATCGCTCAAAACAAAAACATAACATTTCCACTCCTCCCTGCAAACACCAAAATCCAGGAACTAAATAATGGTCCGCTGGTTTCAAGTTAGATGCAAGGGCATAAAAAGTGAACCTTGAACTCTTCCACCATAGCTCGGCTCCAAGGAGGAACCGTTTACAAATTCCAGGACGCTCAGTGATGGCAGCAACATGCCTCTGCTCTCTGTCCTGATAAGGGGTATAGCTCTTCTGGGAGTCCTGACCTGTCCCTGGCCACAGGCCACAGCCAAGGGCTCAGAGGCTCCTTGACCAATAGGAAGCAGTGCATGGGGCTCAGAGAACGAATTGCCTTCTGTGTTCGGAGCGGCCATTATTTCTGATATGTGATGCTGCTCTCCCAAAACCTCTCTGACTGACCCCCCACACCTCTCATCACTAGGGGTCTCACCCCCTTGACTTACTATCCTGCCTGCTTCTCTCTGACAAAGCCATCCCTAAGTAGTTAACAAACCCCACATGACCAAGCCTGTTCTGTTTCCATCTAAGCCTTTTCCTAGAGTCCCCATCTTACTCTGGTTCACGTATACCCAAGTCTCACATTCTCAAACTCAGGTCTGCTAACCTGCCTCCCTCATGAACACTTCCCGTCTTTGGTTCTTAGTCCAATAAATCATGTTTCTCCTTCACGCCTAGAAGTTATAAGCCTTTCATTAGCCATTCAGAACCCTATCCTCCATTTTGGTCCTCAGAAGCCAACCTTTCTAATTTTGCAGATAGTTGCTCTCACACTCTCTCTCTCTCTCCCTCAAATATATAAAATGAGGAAGGAAGGAAGGAGAAGAAAGAGTGAGAGAAAGAGAGAAAGAAGGAAGGAAGGAAGGGAGGGAGGGAGGGATCTTATGTGATGTGATCACTTTCCCATTGTGCTAACCTGTCTTAAAGTCACTAGTGAAAGATCAACCTGGCATCTTACTCACGTGCCAGTGTTTCTCCTGAATGACAACCCTAAGAATCATCCCAGAGGTTCTGGACCTCTTCTCGGCTACCAACATGAGCCATACACCTGCTCTACTCAGCAACCAAATGGCTGTGGAAAGGAAAGGCCTAAACCAAAGCAACAGAGATTTCAGAAAGGCATCTCCACCGGTTGACCCCTTCTGGCTCGCTTACCATGGCGCGTGAAACAAAGCCGGGTTCCAAGAGAATTCTAACAGAGCAATGTCAGTTAAATGAACCTGAGACACCATGTGGCGCCCTGGGTTTTTCTTATTATGATTGCATCCCCAAATAACAATTAATGTGGGCTGGTATGATCTCTCCTTTAGTAATTGTTATTAGAGGGGCGCCTGGGTGGCTCAGTGGGTTAAGTGTCTGCCTTTGGCTCAGGTCATGATCCCAGGGTCCCCGGATGCAGCCCCACATGGGGTTCCTCACTCAGCAGGGAGCCTGCTTCTGCCTCTGCCTCTCCCCTACTTGTGCTCTCTTGCTCACTCTCTCAAATAAATAAAATAGAGAAGACTCCAGCTAAGTGCTTTATTTGAATCTTTGCACGGTGCTCTGAGATACTATGTATCCATTTTACAGATGAGGAAACAAGGCTCAGCCACATTAAATAAACGGGCCCCGTTGGCACAGCTACTCAATGGCACACAAGGACTCTAGAGCCAGGCCGTTACCTCTGTTCTCCCCATGCTTTTTCCTTCTCTCCCTCTTATTCACTTCAGATGACATGTGCCCATGTCTCCAGAGTCAATACAGTTCAATTTTTTCGAACCTACCCGCCAAGAACCATTTTACTTAAAACCATCTCCAACTGCTCTCTCTCCCACAATATTTTCAGAATGAATTGCCAACAAGCATGAAAATTAGCTAAGCCACGTCCTCGCACAAGAGCACGCATCTGTCGCCTCTGCCGCTTCTTATCTGTCCCAAATTTGCCAGCGCTGCCCCTCCTGGGCTTTACCCATCGCTGTTTTACAAGATCTTCATTCCTTGCTAATTGTTCCGGCTCCTGCATTAACTTTTCCAGCAGATGGGCTGCAGGCTTGCGAAGCTGGAATAATGAAAGGAAATGAGAGCGCTCTCCCAAAGCTTCCTCCACCTCCAGTACCAATAAATCAGAAATTAAATGTTCCTGTTCCAGAGGGTCGACAGAGCGCACCACCTCTGTGGGCCAGCTTATAACATTCTGCAGGGCCGCCAAAGCCAGGCACAGATGCAGAGAACATGCAACCATTTTATTACCCGGCAAGTGTAGCTACCACAGAACTAGATAGACTCTGATGCCATTTTTAAAAGGAAGCCATATACATCATCACCCTGCGGCTGAGTTGGGTCAAGCCACAGGGTCCTGAAGGTAGAACGTTCTGGGATGGATGGAGAACAGAGAAGGAGGAGAGGCCTCCGGTGGAGGACACAACATCTGCTGTACCTTGTTGGGTGCTGAATGCTTTTGCATGTCTGTAAATATTCGTGAGCTTTTGTATTTTTTTAAGATTTTTTTAAACTTACTTATTCGACAGAGAGAGACAGTAAGAGAGGGAACACAAGCAGGGGGAGTGGGAGAGGGAGAAGCAGGCTCCCCACTGAGCAGGGAGCCCAATGCGGGGCTCCAACGCAGGACCCTGGGATCATGACCTGAGCCGAAGGCAGACGCTAAACTGACTGAGCCACCCAGGTGACCCAATATTTGTGAGCTTTATTCTGGGATCTGGTTAAGTTTATTGGCAGCGCTAGGATTCTTGTAGGTCTTATATTTTTAAAAAATTTTAAGGCAAAACCAGAGCAACATGTGGTCTAAAGTTAATTTTGTTCCATGATGGGGACACAATCCTTCTCAGTATTTGGCCCAAACCCTCTTAAGAGACTAGGGCCATGGGGTGCCTGTGGTGACAGTCGGTTAAGCACTTGACTCTTGATCTTGGCTCAGGTCATGATCTCAAGGTTGTGAGAGCCAGCTCTGCGTTGGGCTCCATGCTGCGCATGGAACCCGCTTGGGATTCTCTCTCTCTCCCTCTTCTTCTGTCCCTCCTCCCCCACCTTAAGAAAGGCCTATTTCCTAAGCAAACCTGAAGCATTCTTTGCCCCACTCACACTTTACCCACATGTAGAAAGTCATTTCACAGTTTTCCCCACATCTTCAGCTCCTACCGTGCTGGTGAGACCCAGCTAAAAGACCACCTCCCCCATAAAGTCTTTCCTGCATCCACCAGAAGTGATCTCCCTTCTCTGAACTCTGTTGGCAATGCTCACCCTCTCATATGCCACATACCACAACGTACACGTTCATGTCCCCACTAGACAGTAATCTCCTTATGAGCAGAAATCACTTCCTCAGCAACCCCAGCTACTACCCATCCCTACTATCTGTCAGTAAATGTGAACAGATGAACAAATAAAAGGGCAAAAATTGTCATCCCATCACAGATAACTTAATTCAGAGTCACTAGACACACACCACAATTTACAGAGGGCAGGGAGTTCCCGCCCATCATTCAGGAATATTCTAGAAGGAAAGAGAACATGGGACATGTTACGCTCTCTTTCCAATCCAAGTCTCACCAGGTATGCTCCCAATGTTAAAAACAATCCTCTCATGAAATGGGCCCTCTATGTAAGCCCTGTGTTTCTTCAAGTGCTTAACTAAAGAAATAAGTTGCCTGATTCAATGCTAGGAATAAACCATGTGGTTGAACTGAGAGTTGATCCACTGACAACGAATGTGGTGCCTTCCTAGGGAATTGTCAAGGGTGATTATGACCTCGTGTGTCACCTTAATCAGAACTTCAGAACCAGACATTGGCTTAATATGTGACTCTCTTAATTTTCTAGAGAATGAACCGTGTGTAACCAGTCTTGTATCTGATACACTATAGGGGATAGATGTGTAAGTGGTTCTGTGCTGAATGGAACTCAAATGCCATGTAAGCAGCCATCCTACGGCAGGTTGTGGTTCATAATTATGCCTCTTTCCTCCAAGAATTGTGCAAATACTGTGCCCAAAATAAATCGTGTATTGTTAATATACAATGGAGCTCTTAGGTTGCTACTAGACTTTTTACGTATCAAAGAGCTGAGTGGTATAGCTTCACATTCTCCTCCAGTTGGCCCTTATGACTTTTTCCCCCAATCAGGTCCCTCCTACACTTTGGGGTTCACAAGCGAGACACCTCAACTAACAGCAATTCTTCAAAAACTCTGAACTGAACTTAGCCATTTGCAATCAGCTTAAGTTCCATCTTGGTGGGATCATATGTTTGAATCTTTGTAATTAACATTATTGATATCATTTTGAGTTGTGTGCTCACTAAGATGTAAAAAACTGTCAGGAATCACTAAACCATTAACATACCAAGGTCTGGCTTTAGTGACAGTTACCACAAACTCAGTGGCTTAGAATAATAGAAATTTCTTCTCTCCCAGTTCTGGAGGCCAAAAGCCCACAATCTGTACCACTGGGCCAAAATTATGCCATCAAACGGGACTGTGTGTTTTTGGAGGCAGTTTGGGAGAATCCATTCCTTGCCTCTTTCACCTTACGGTGGCCATTGGCTTTCCTCGGCTTATGGTCACATCTCCGATCTTCAAGGCTACCATCTTCAAATATCTCTCTGCCTTGTCTTCATGTGGTTTTCTGTTCTGTGTTTGGGCTCTCTCTCTGCCTCCATCTCTTAATGTTTTTTTGGTTGGCTTTTCCTTAGATTATTCATTTATTTATTCGAGAGAGAGGGTGAGTGAGCGAGAGAGCACAAGCAGAGAAGCATCAGAGGGAGAGGGAGAAGCAGACTCCCCGCTGAGCAAGGAGTCCAATGTGGGGGGCTCAGTTCCAGGACCCTGAGATCATGACCTAAGCCAAAGGCAGACGCTTAACCAACTGAGCCACCCAGGCGCCCCCTCTACCTCTATCTTATACGGATACATTCAATTTCATTTAGGACCTACCTGGGTGATCCAGGATAACCTTCCCACTTCCAGATCCTAAATTTAATCATATCGCTAAACACACTTTTTCTAGATAAGGTAATATTTTCAGGTTCCAGGGGTTAGGACCTGAGGTCTTTGAGGGACTATTCAACCCATTATACCTTCTCAGCAAATTTTAGATAAATTAAGAATATTCTGAATAGTCAAACTATGGAAAGAGCCTAGACATCCATCAACAGATGAATGGATAAAGAAGATGTGGTACACACACACACACACACACACACACACACACAATGGAATACTTTGCAGCCATCAAAAAAACCCAGAAATCTTGCCATTTGGAATGGCATGGATGGAACTAGAGGGTATTATGCTGAGCGAAATAAGTCAGTCAGAGAAAGACAATTATCATATGATCTCTCTGATATGAGGAATTTGAGAAGAAGGGTGGGGGGTCGTAGGGGGAAGGGAGGGAAAAAAGTAAAACAAGATGGGACCAGGGAGGGAGAAAAACCATAAGAGACTCTCAATCTCAGGAAACAAACTGAGCGTTGCTGGGGGGAGTAGGGAAGGGAGAAGGTGGCTGGGTGATGGACACTGGGGAGGGCATGTGCTATGGTGATTGCTATGAATTATGTAAGACTGAGGATTCCCAGACCTGTACCCCTGAAGCAAATAATACATTATATGTTAATAAAAATAAATAAAAATTAAAAATAAAATAAATATATATATATTTTTAATCTATTTAAAAAAAGAATGTTCTATAGGGTTCAAGTAATGGATGCTTACTAGAAATTAATATAGCCAATGCTATGTCCATTAAATAGAACAAGCCAATTTTCTCCTCATCTATGACATATGCCAGGAGATTAAAAGAACTAGTTTCCTTGAATATATATACGTATCTCATCTTCCGTGAGCAGTCTTGACCCATGTGCCCAACATGATACCACACTCAGCCTTTTATCATACTCCTAACCAAATGAAATCAGCTTCATTGTGAGTACACACATTTTACTGAAGACTGAAGGGGAGAGAGGGATGGGAGGGGTGGTGGAAAGGGGGATTTACAACATGCAACAAAATTTCACTTTAAAAAATTGCTGGGGTGCCTGGGTGGCTCAGTTAGGCGGCCAACTCTTGATTTCAACTCAGGGTCATGGGATTGAGCCCCATATCAGGCTCCACGCTCAGCAGGAAATCTGCTTAGGATTCTCTCTCTCCCTCTGCTTCTGCCCCTCTCCACTCCTCTTGCGTGAGCTCGCTCTCTCTAGGATAAAATAAATTAATCTTTTTAAAAAATTCCTCCTGGAAATGCAAATCAAAACCACAATGAATTATCATCTCACACCTGTCAGAAAGGCTAGCATCCAAAACACAATAACAGGGCTGGCCAGGATTTGGAGAAGAAAGGATCTTGATGGTAAGAAAGCAAACTAGTGCAGCCACTGTGGGAAACAGTTTGGAGGTTCCTCAAAAAATTAAAAATAGAATTACCCCACCCCCACACACAAATAAATAAAAAATAAAATAAAATAAAAATAGAATTGCCATATGATCCTAGCAATTCCATTTCTGGGTATTTAACTTAAAAAGATATATGCACCCCACTGGGTATTTAACTAGAAAAGTTATATGAACCCCCTAGGCTTATTGCAACATTAGAGCTAAGATAGGGCAGTAGCCTGAGTGTCCACCGACAGATGAATAGATGAAAAGATGTGGCATAGATATCTAATGGGATATTACTCAGCCATAAAAAAGAATGGGATCTTGCCATTTGCAACGATACAGATGGGGCTAGAGAGTAATCATGCTAAAACAGATACATTATTGCACTTACATGTGGAATTTAAAAAACAAAACAAGTGAACAACCGAACAAACACTAAAACAGACTCTTAAATACAGAGAACAAACTGGTGGTTGCGGGGGCGGGGGATAGAAACAAAATAGATAAAGAGCATTAAGAGGCACAAATTTCCAGTTATAAAATAAATCTCGTTGGGGTGCCTGGGTGGCTCAGTGGGTTAAAGCCTCTGCCTTCAGCATGGGTCATGATCCCAGGGTCCTGGGATCAAGCCCTGCATCGGGCTCTCTTGCTCAGCGGGGAGCCTGCTTCCCCCCTCTCTCTGCCTGCCTCTCTGCCTAACTGTGATCTCTGTCAAATAAATGAGTAAAACCTTTTTAAATAAATAAATAAATAAAATAAATCCCAGAGATGAAAAGGGTAACCTAGGGAATATGGTCGATAATATAGTAATAGCGTCATAGGGTGACTACACTTCCTGTGGTAAGCAGTGATTTGTGTATAGAACTTTTGAATCACTAGGTTACACCCTTGACATTATTATAACATTGTACGTTAAGTATATTTCAATAATAAAATTTTTTTTAAAGATCAGATATAAGATAAATTATATATTTAAAAAATATCCCCCTGAGACCATGTTTTCTCCCCCTCCACTTCTGCTCTGGGCACTAAAATGCTTTACCCTGCTTCCCGCCTTTGTTTTTCTAAACCCCTCCCTATTGTTCTAAGCAACTCAATTCTTGTCTGGAGCTTGCAAATTTCCGCCCCGCCCAACAAGAGCTCTGCAGTTACCTAAACCCACCATCCTCAGAAAGTAACTGAAAAAAAAATGTGCGTCGCAAACACACTTGTTCATGCCTCACACACCAGCTCTAGCCAGTCATTGGCTTACACAGCAACCAACACAGTCCCTTCTAGAAAGGAATCTGATGCTAAGGAAAATACAAATTCTCATTATTAAATTATGACAGTTAATCAATCACTGTTTGTCCCTCTCTTCATAGTCTTCAATATCTTGTGCACTGTATAAGTTGTGGGGGGAAGACTCCCCCATTTCATCAAGGACTCCATACAAATGACAAAGTTTTATGAACACTAATTCTAATTTCTGTTCCTCCCGAAAAACTAACCTTATGGCTTTTGTGTCACCACCATCCCCAGAAAACATTTTTGTAGTAAACACATTTTTCCCATTCAGGCATTATGAGAGTTAAGAAAATATTCTTCAGTGTTTGAAACATTTCCTCTGGACGTTTCCTTTCATAAGCTAGTAGGTTTCCGAGAATCTTCCCAAATTCTCCAAATATGCCTGGCAGCAGTTTGGAAATAACAGAACCCTGGAATGATTCCCTGGATCCACTTCTCCCAACTAGTTTGGCTGGCAAGATTCATCTTCCCAATCAATACTTTAGTAGCTAGAAATCCATAAATGAAATGGTTTTGCCCTTTTCAATTGCACATGAATCATTTCCCCAGCTCTCTGACACATCACACTTTTTATATGAATTGAATTAAATTAGCTGAAGTCCCAATCTGTCTAACAGTCACCATAGAGGGTATGAAAATGAGTGAGACCATCCTTGCCACCAAGAAGAATTAGGAACAGGAGAGCGCAAACAATGTAGCAGCTTACAGGAGCATAGGCAGATAAAGTCACTGGTAACAAATGTTGCATTGAGAAACTGTTTTGACCAACCTGTTTCAGGACCGAACTGCTTTCCTAGATTAGAAGACCCACCTAGATTTACATGGGGATTATTTCCACATGGATCATTATTATCAGGTAGTTGGAGAATATAGCCCTAGAGTGGGTGTTTTTTTGGTTTTGTTTTGTTTTGTTTTTTTCCTTCTTTGGCCAGATCTTCAAAAACATCTATCTCAGAAACAACAACATCAACAAAAAAAAAGTGGGTCAATTGTTGGGTTTAAAACCCGTGGGATGGATTGAAAATATCCGAAAGGATGAGGAGGGACAGGAGGCAGAGAAAGAAAAAAGAAGACAGTAAAGCAGGAAAGTGTAAAAGGATCATAGCTCAAAAAGAGAGCCGTTACAAGGCTTGTGACTATATATAACACATGGATAAACCCAAATTCTGCACTGGAAACCACCAGGTTCAGACTGAATCCCTCATTAGAGTCTACTCAGGACCATTAGAGGACCAGGAGCCCAGAGTCTGGTTCTAAAGAGGGAGACCTTTTCCAATTGTCATTTTAAATCCTCGGGTCGCTAATCTTCACATATGCTCCCAGCTTGAAGATTAAAAAAAATGAGGTCAGGCCCCTCAGTAGGGGGGCTGTGATTGGGAGGTGTGGGGGCCATATGTTACAAACAGAAAGCCTGTGAATATTTTCTGACAGTCTCTAAAAATGAAATGCCTTTGGCTTCTCCCTGATCGTTCCAAAACTGCACCTCTGAACAAGGACAGGGCACTCTTCACGGTTGACGGCTTTCGGGAGCAGAACATCGTGAGAATACGATTTCTCTTCTTACAGAGAAAAAAAAAAAAAAAAAATCAGATGCCTCTTGACAGAGACTACATCCAGGAGCAGAAGGGGTGCCTGGTAGCTGCTGGCCCACAGTGAAGGGCATTGGCGAAGACAAAAGGTATTTTCCCTTCTGCGGCAGAGAGAAGCCCATCTGTTATCCTGCCCAGGCGCGGTGCCGGGGAAATCCTTCATGAGCAAGAAGGCTCCTGCCAGAGTTCCCTGGAAACACTCCCCAGACGATCCCGCCCCCGCATGCTGCTTCTCAGCCTGCACTTTTGTATTTTTCCTTTTTATTCCTCCAGAGCACTAGGCAGAGAGGGGTGCCTGTGATTTACAGCTCACAGGAGGGTCTGCCTTCAAAGCTGTCAGAAATGGGTAGTGTTGTTTCGCCCTGGAACAGTATGGATTGCCTGAGCTCACACAACTAAGGACGGGCTCCTTGTACCCAGGCTTATGGGAGGTGGAAGCTAGCCAAAGCGGAGACCCTCCCAAGATCACTGAGATGGGATCTGTGTGAAAGCAGGGTCCCTAGGGTTGAGAGATGGGCTCCCACCACAACTACCCTGTCCTGCTGATGGCCAGGCTTCTCTAAACCAGAGCCAATATGACAGTCTGAGCACTGGATGCAGGAAGGGACTTCTCGTCCTCTGGCCCCGGGAGGAAAGCGGAGAGAGAGCCAGCCTCACAATAAGAACCCTGTGCACCCCAACCGTTTCCATGGTGAGTCCTGAGAACGGGCAGAAACAGTCATTGCTCACTGATCGGGGCCACCCAAGGCACACTGAGCCCCTTCCCAGAGGCAGGTGTATGCACTTCTCATCTGTCTTTGGAATGCTTCTGCACAAAATACCTATACACCTCTCTGTTCCTAGGCTTTGGGAATACAGAAATCGAACCCCTCCACCCATTCGTAGAGCTCTCCCCTCCTTCTGCTTTTCTTCAAGGGTTAATTCATCCTTTCCCTGAACTGATTTGTGCTGTGGGGGACATTGGAGAGCCTTCTGGAATGAATGATATAAGCCCTGGGTTTCCTCCACAGATCAGACAACCCATCGGTTGCCAGGATCTGATGCCTCCCTGTAATAATGACACCAACCCAGCCGGGCACCTGGTCATCTTGTGGGACGCCAGGCACAGGAGCCAGGAAGACACTGGCAGGTTCTCCCTGACCTTTAGAAGTCCTTGGCTTGAGGCATGGTTTTGAATGGTGTTCTCTTTTTCCTTTACTTCGCTGCAAATGTTGATGACCCAGGGAGGGGAAAGCCCAGAGCTGTGACATTGAACAGCGAAGCAAGAATAGGGCAGCAGCACCACCACTCTCAAACTTGCAGAACTGCAGGAAAGAACATGAAAGAAAACCTGGGTGCATGAAGACAGAGCTGCCATGAGCACCTACAGGAAACCTTTTCCCTTAGACCGCAAGAAGCCACATCACTCCCTTTGAAACTATCAAACCAAACAAGGGGAGTTTCATTCCTTGTCCATTGACCCTAACCAATGCAAGCAAGCCATCTGGGTATTCCAGTAATCAAACTACAGAGATTTTCAGCCTTTGGGTTTTCAGCGTTTCGATGATCTACAAAGAGCAGCAGCATCGAATGGACACCCCTCATTTTATCACACTTCGCAGATACTGTGTTCATTTCAAATCGCCACAAACCCTGCGTCCACGCAGCCTATCCGCCCCATTTTTTTTCCAACAGCATTTTCCCACTGAATGTCTCTGTGTCTCCTTTTTCGGTCATTCTGGCAGTATTTCAAACTTTTCATCACTAGGACATTCGTTATGATGATTCCGTGATGAGCAATGATGACGCGCAGGCGGCAAGCTCGGATGATGGCTAACATCTTTTAGCCACAACACACTTTTAAATCAAGATGTGTGCCTTATGTTTTAACGCACAATGCTATTGCACGCTCGATGGATGGCAGCTGAGTATAAACACAACTTTCATGTGCACTGGGAAGCCCAAGGACTCAAGCGACTCCCTTGACTGTGGCACTTGCTTTATTTGCTTTATTGTGTTTTTCTGGAATTTAAGAGGCAGTACCTCCAAGGCAAGGTATAATGAACAGATCATCACTTTGATTCCGTGTGAACATAGCCTTTTTGGCTGCAGAAGGAAAGTGCTCTGAGAAAAGAACAGAATTCATTCCTTTATACAAATTCTAATGTCCAGTCCATCATGGCAAGCACCACGCATGGTCAAGCCAGTCCCCAGCCCGCAGTGATCTTTGGTGTACGGCATATCGCTTTTGCAAAACAGAAAAAAAGTACAAGTTGAGAAGTCTAAAGAAGAGTGTTTCTGCCCCGGTGTGGACCAGATGGGGAAAACTCCACCGAAATGACAGAAACAACCAAAAAACGCCAGTCCACCTTTTCTCCAAGTCTGTGAAGCAGAATTGAGGACTGACTCCCTGGGGCAATAAAAACAACAAAGAGCCCGTGGTTGGTGGGGAGAGGGATGGAGAAGTGTCCTTCTGGAATATATAAGCTGTGAAACATTTGCAAGAGATTAGAAAGAACTTTCCTAGGATGCTAAGAAATACCTAGGATGTAGCATACTTTCTCACATTGCGTGCTCTGGCATGAAAAGAAATCCTATCTTCTAAATCTTGATGAGCCTTCATTCAGATTCTCATTATTTAACCCTGTGCTCCCGGTGAGGAAACTGGACAAAGGTGCACACACAGAAAGACATGTGCAGATTATCCAGCACCCCCTTCCCCCCATTTTATGCAGAAGGAAGAGAAGCCCAGAGAAGCGAAGTGATTAATACAAATCATCCGAGCAGTGAGCATCCGTGCTGACGTTCGAACTCTGGTCTTCGAAGCCGATAGTCCCCCTCAAGGTCCATCTTGGGCTTCCTCTGCAAACCAGATTACCTCCTCCTGCCCTGCCTCCCTCACCAGGCTGAAGGCACCAGCAGAGAGCTGTCCCTCTTTTGTCGGTTTGACAAGCGTTTCCTGGAGACCCATCTCAAGTCTCCCCGCATACCTGTCAGTCACAGCTTACTGCAATCTCTCTCCCCACTGGAGAGAGAGAAATAATAGCAATTATTTCTCATTCATATTTAGCTCTTTCTCTGTCCTCCCCTGTGACCCTTCAGATATAGTCAGTAGCAAACCACCCTCATCATGGCAACTGGAAGTCTTGACCTTTCTATTGTGACCGCTGCTTCGGTCCTGTCTTCCTCTCTAGACTATAAGCTCCCGAAGACGGACATCCGAATCCCTAACCCGGTGCCCAGTGAACAATACTAGGTCAATAAACAGTGTTGTTATCTAGTGCTGTTATTGGCCTGTTTAGCTCACTTTTTGTGATATATGCATTATCTCTCCTGACTTCCAAGCTGATTTCCAGTTCCTTGATTTTAAGACTCTTTTCTTTACATCCCACAGTTATTGGGATATACAACTAGGAGGTGGAATGATAAGTCAGGGGGAATTGTCAGGTGTGTATTCTAGACCTCAGATTCTCTGGCGAGAGCCTGATTGTCCCCCAAGGCTGTGTCCTGAATTCTGCCACGTTCTGTCCCCGTGGCAGGGCAAGAGGGAAGAACTTCTCATCCCCAATGCCGATGGCACATAGTGGACTTTATCCACAAGGAGGCTCTGGAAAGGAACATGGCAACCGCAGACATGGATGAGTCAGCCCAGCCCCCTGGCTATCCCAGAGCAGCACGCCCTTCTATTAGGTGAGCCTGACTGACAGAAGACTCAAGGTCATTCCCCATTCCCTCATCCCAGCTATAATGAATTTTCAGCAAATTCAAAGGGGCAATCTTCTGCCGGACAAAGGCTGGAGAATGGGGTGGCCTCAGTCATATTTCCAGAATGATTTGTTTTCAGGTTTGCTCATAATGTTACTGTCTTACAGATTGTTTTGGTTCAAGAGTCAGAAAAGGATAATACACCCATTGGCACTCATTTTTCTCTATGGTAGACACGTTGCTAAGCACTCTACATATTATCCCATATAATACAGTCACCAGCTCTATGAAGTGGGCATTTTTCTTCCGTTGTATGCTCGACGAAGCTGAGGCAAATGACATGAGGCGCCTTGTCTAAGATCCCATGACTAGTAAAGGGGAGAGAAGTCCTTGATTGCCCCACTCGCTAGGCAGAGAGCTCTAGGAGAGACCATGTCTCCATTGTTTCCAGCTGTAAACACTCGCCCCCCATTACACACACACCGTAGTTCTGGCACATAGCAGATGTCCAATTACTATTTGTTGAAGGAACAGGGGTGCCTGGATGGCTCAGGCAGTTAAGCATCTGACTCTTAATTTCAGTTCAGGTCATGATCTCAGGGTCTTGAAATTAAACCCTGCCCTGGAGCCCCATGCTCAGTGCAGAATTCGCTTCTCTCTCGCGCGCGCGCTCTCTCTGTCTCAAATAAATAAATACATACATAAAATTGTTTTAAATTTAAAAATATTTGTTGAAGGAACAAATAAGCAAAGGAGAGGAAAGGGGGTTGTCTCAAGAGTAGAAAGATTAACATTTATAAGTAAATCAATCTTTGGCCAACTTATTTTTTGTGTGTGTGGTTTGTTTTGTTTTGTTTTGTTTGTACTTCAAACCAAAAGCACTCCCATACTTCTATCACTTAATAAGAAATACACAAATCAAGTTTGAGCAGACTTGTTTTTTTTTTTCCCCCAGCCATAGTAGAAAATAATAAGAGAACCAAAAATTGACCCAAATTCGAAACCCCTCTCCCTACCAGAGAGGAAGGAGCTTCTGGACCCTGGAGATCAGGAATGCACAGAAATTGGGTTTTTTGAGGAAAATACTAGAGTTCTATCACTGGGATAAATTCTCACTGTCATCTAGTCCACATCCTAGTTTCCAGCCCAGAAATACCTACATCAGCCAATACAAAACCTCGATTCTAAAGAAGAGATTTTATAAACACAAAGAAGGCCAGCAAAAATATTCTTCTTATGACAATGGCACATCTCACAAAGTTGGAAGAGACCTTCAGGGACCAGTAGTCATTCAATAATTCATTGATATTTGGAACTCTGGATACTTTCTTTTTTTTTATGATTTTATTTATTTGACGGAGAGATCACAAGTAGGCAGAGAGGCAGGCAGATACAGAGAGAGGGGGAAGCAGGCTCCCGGCTGAGCAGAGAGCCTGACTTGGGGCTCGATTCCAGGACCCTGAGATCATGACCTGAGCCAAAGGCAGAGGCTTTGACCCACTGAGCCACCCAGGCGCCCCTGGATACTTTTTCCCATAGATATAAAAGGGGTCTTTCTCTTTTTTTTTTTTTAAGGAGGTGTAGACTTCAGTTGTGACAACAGAAAGAGTTGTGGTAGACATCCTATGTTCTTCCATTCTTTAAAATTTTAAAAGTCAGGGACTACTGGGTGGGTCGGTGGGTTGAGCATCTGACTCTTGATCTCAGTTCAGGTCTTGTTCTCACAGTCATGAGCCCAATGTGAAGTCTACTTTAAAAAAAAAATTTTACGGGTGCCTGGGTGACTCAGTTGGTTGGGCGACTGTCTTCAGCTCAGGTCATGATCCCGGAGTCCCAGGATTGAGTCCTGCATGGAGCTACTGGCTCTGCAGGGAGTCTGCTTCTCCCTCTGACCTTTTCCCCTCTCATGCTCTCTCTCGCTGTCTCTGCCTCAAATAAATAAATAAAATCTTTTTTTTTTTTAAAGATTTTATTTATTTATTTGACAGACAGAGATCTACAAGTAGGCAGAGAGGCAGGGAGAGAGAGAGGAGGAATCAGGCTCCCCGCTGAGCAGAGAGCCCGATGCGGGGCTTGATCCCAGGACCCTGGGATCATGACCCAAGCTGAAGGCAGAGGCTTTAACCCACTGAGCCACCCAGGTGCCCCAATAAATAAAATCTTAAAAAAAAATTTAAAAGTCATTTTGGGGCACCCACATGGCTCAGTCAGTACAGCGTGGGACTCTTGGTCTCGGGGTCATGAATTCAAGCCCCACGTTGGACATAGAGATCATATAAATAAATAAATCTTAAAAAAAAATGGAAGTCATTTAAATCATTTTTGTAGTATATTCCTCCTGAAATTAACCAGTGTCTCTTGCTAAAGAACCTTCCTGATTCCTCGCTTAAGTTCCCCATCCCCTGCATGTTGTGGATATAGAGTCTGCTCAAGGTCTGGCGAATTCAATTTACCTGTCAGCGTTCCCTTCAGGAACCATATTACTCTTCTGCAACTACCTCGGATTTTACTGCTACTTTTCCCTGAAATCACTGGGAGCGAGCTCCAACTCTTTGTTGGGAATGACTGATAAACAGTTAAAGATTTGGCATGAAAGCTAGCATTAATTAGGCTAGTTCCTTGCCAAATCCAATTAGTAATTATCAAGACTCCTACTTGGAAATCTTTCCAAGTTTCAGACCCATGTAAATCGGCCCAAACCCAATCCCACACTAAGAAATGGTTGTCGTCTAAAGAATTGTCTTTTTGTGACAATAAATCTTTCTTTTTTTTATTTTAAGATTTTTATTTATTTGACAGAGAGAGAGATCACAAGTAGGCAGAGAGGCAGGCAGAGAGAGGGAGGAAGCGGCCGACTCCGGCTCGATCCAAGGACCCTGGGATCATGACCCAAGCTGAAGGCAGAGGCTTTAACCCATTGAGCCACCCAGGCGCCCCAACAGTAAATCTTTCTTAACTAGTGTTTTCTCTAAGCTCTCAGTGGTCAATGCCAGGTAACAACAGGGAGGCTTATCACGAGGCTCAAAATGAGGTCCTCTTAACTACCCTGTAACCACTGTGTCAGCTTTTAGTCACCATCCCCGTGGCCACCAGGCAGAGCCACTTAACTATGCAAAACCTGTGGTGTCTACAAGATACTTCGACCCCTGCCCACAGGCGTCCCAAGGTACAGAGCTCCATGGTGAGTCGTACCATAGTTATTTCTTGATTTTATCAACCTCTCTCTTATCTTCGAAGAGGCAGATAAATACCCACAGGGCCAGGGAGGAAAGAGAGCTATGGACAGACCGCAGGCGGTGTTCAAATCCCCCCTTAGGATGAGTTCTCTCCCGGAAGTCATCCTTAGTCTTCGGGCAGATGCCCTTCCAGGCTGCCTCTCCTGTGCTCCAGGCAACACAGACCCAGCTAGCAGCGGGGTGCTCTTTTCTCTAAACCTGGGGCCCATGGGGCTCCAAATTTTCATCAGAATCAAGGGCAGGATAAAGAGAATTTCAATCCAACCGCTTCAGTAGCCACAAAGGACGACCGAATCCCCTAGTTTTAGAAACTTCAATCCCACATGCCAATATGCAAATGTCAGCCTTTGTCAGTTTACAGAGAAAAAAATTAAACGATCGTGAATGAAGAGAGCGGTTCGTAAGCAAAGCACTGAACTGACATGGCCAACGGAGGTTGTGCTTAACAGAGGGCACAGGTTGCAAAAAATTCCGTGGAATGTGTAATTGGGTTTTGTGTTGAGTGATAAGAAGCAGGATAAGTACTTCTGCCTGAAAGATGAGAGTAAATGTGAAATATTAATTGGATGAAAGGAAAAAAGACCATGAGAGAAAGAAAAGAATACATTCTTTGTTCTGCTTTCCATACACACAGACAACAGTGAATAATATCAGGAATAAGAATGGGTTTGAGAGCCCCTGGCAAATTGCAAATGCCACTCAAACAAAACATATTATTATGCAAATGCAAGACCTATGTTACAGTACTTTGAAAATTAATCATTTCTTTCTTTCTACCCTCAGATTTAATAAGGTAAAAAGGAGGGACCTAAAGAATGTGGATCCAACACTGAAAAAATTAAATTAAATTAAAAATCAAATAAGATTTAAAAAAAATGTGGATCCTGAGGAGTAAAACCTAAGGGATCAGGGTTCGTTTCAGTTGTCTCTGCGTAATTTCTCCCCTTTTAGCCGACAGATCATAAAAAGAAAGATTGACATGGCTTACTTTTCCATGTTACTTAACCATAGCCTATCCTAACAAGGTATCACTTCTTTTCTTGTCTTTCATCTTTTAATCTAGCTCCTTCCCTCCATACCTTCTTTACAGGAAAAAAAAAAAAAAAAAAAGGCAAAACAAACTATGGTCCTGACAAAAACTACCAAAGTCAGTTTTGCTACTATTTCCCACTGCTTTTACAAATTCTGCTCTTTTCCCTTTTTATTCTTTCCCCCTCCTTCTCACCCACCTCCTTCCCTTCCTCCCTTCCTTCCTTTTTTCCATCCCTTCCTCCCGTTCTTCCCATTACTTCCAACTCCTGAATTTCAGCAACAGACCTATAAATTCCAGTCTCCCAAGGCTCTGAGGACCTTAAGAGTCCTCTGACGTTAGAAGCAATGCTCCCTGGGACACCTGGATTTCCTGCCAGTCACTAATCGTCCCTAATCATAATAATCATTATAACCTTCCAAAAATATGGGCCTCTTTTTATATAAATCATGTTAAAGGGCAGGACCAGAATAGTTGTTAAAGTAATTGGTTTTCCAATTAAAACCACAGTCTCCTGTGCTAAAAAGTCACAATGTTGAAAATCATTCTGTCAAAATAGTCCTGGGCTCTAAATAAAATTTGTATTTTTAGCTCTGACAAATGTTAATTGAAATCAGTGCTAGAAATATGGGTGAATCGATAAACTGGGGACTTGAAAGCTATCCCATCACAAGGGGACAGAAACCGAGCAGCTGCCTTCTGTATTGCAATTTTGGAAATTACTTTCTTAGTGGACAACGTGAAATTGTAATGGAATCATGGCATTGAAAGGAAATTTAGTGATTTAATAATTAACCCCTGAATTTATTTTATATTTTTATTTGTTCAAAATAAGACTTACTTTTATTGTATTTCATTTTTAATAGATAATGCATTCACAGTGTAAAAATACTCAGTGAAGGGCCTTGCCCCTCACTTTGCATCATCTGACAGTTCCGCTACACAAATATACCCACCCCACCAAATTTTAAAACAAAATTAAATTTGTTTTAATCTAACAAATCTGGTTCCAGGGGCGTCTGAGTGGCTCAGTGGGTTAAAGCCTCTGCCTTTGGCTCAGGTCATGATCCCAGGGTCCTGGGATCCAGCCCCACATCCTGATCTCTGCTCAGCAAGGAGCCTGCTTCCTCTGCATCATCTCTTCCTCTCTGCCTGATTCTCTGCGTACTTGCAATCTCTGTCTGTCAAATAAATAAATAAACTAAAAAAAAAAAAAAAAAAAAAGCTGGTTCCACCAAGATCACAAACACAGTTTGTTGATGAGATGAAGCTTGAGTTTGTTGCTTACCACAGTGAGCAAGAGGACACCACATCCCTGTCTCAGAGAGGGTAAGGTAAAGTCAAAATTTACTGAGAATTGGACGTTTGGCTTAAGGCTTGTTTTCCAATGCTCGGACTTGGCTGAGACTGGGTAAGAATCACAATATACCAGCCCAGGATTAAGGAAACCATCAAGGGGAGGATTTTGAGACTAAGGGATTCAGAATCCTAACACACAAGTTATTGATGTTTTCCAGTGAAGACTGGGTAGGTCTTTTGAGAAGCTCCTGTAACAAGCAATCAAGCCATTGGCTTGGGTGTGACAGCTGCCCAAGAGGAAAAATATGGTTCTAGAGAGAGTGGACAGACAAAGCGGTGTCCGTTGAGACAGTGAGGTGTGGTTTCCACTCTCTATGATCAGGCTCCGTAAGAGAATAGATGGTTTTGGTGTTCAATTAGCTTCTCCTGCTTCCTTCCAAAGTTTCTCCATGCAAGTAAGATCAAGCGTTAACATGTACTCTCATTCCTCCTCCCTTCTATTAAACAAAACACTATACGTTGTACACACTCTTCTGAATCGTGATTTTCTCATTTAATGTATCTCATTTCTTATGCATCTTGGACATACATGTCAGCATTGGAGTTTTTTCTCTTTCTAATACAGCTGTATAAAATTCTATAGTACAGATGTACGAAAATGTATTTAACAATCCTCTATCGTGTGCTCCCAGGCTTCTGATAATCCAAACAATGCAGCAACGAGTATCTTTTTATGTCTGTCATTTCACAATCTAACGGATGAACCCTCAGACGGGCGATGGATCGAAAGGTATCTGCATTTGTAATTCTGATAGCTACAGTGAACTGAACTCCACAGGGTCGGTGTCGATTTTCTCTTCTCCCAGCACCCCCACTTTACAGACTAAGAAGACCACAGCCCAGAAAGATCAAATCGCACTTTTAGTTCACCCAAATTGTTAACGAGCGTGTGGCCCTCACACCTACATCTAAATTCCAGTATGGTGTTCCTGTTCACCTGAATCTTTCCAAATAGGAAGGCAGCCCTTGCTGACCTCCAGGAATCCAAAGGAAGATCCCCAAACCCTCTTGACAAATGACAGGTGTAGGCGAACCAAGTGCATTTCCTATTCTGTGCATCCTAACCCAAGTGCAGTAGCTGAGTGGATCCTACCAGAAGAAAAAGACGGGGCCGGCGGGGAAGAAATATTTAAGTGGAAGGTGAGAAAAAGGAGGAGAAGAAGCAATAACATAAAACAGAGAAGGAGCAATAACATAAAAGTCACCTTGTGCTATGAAACAGATTGACTGTATTAGTGGGTGTCTTTAAAAATAGCAACCTCATTAACAAATGCCATAGTCATTTGCATTTTCAGACATTTCAGAATCTACTTGGTTTAATACTCTCTCCATCTCTTGCCATCCAAGTTGGTTGTGCCATCATTCCTTAAGCTGTTGCTCACACCAATTAAAGCCAGTAGGTACATTTTAGAAGTTATAAAACTCCATATGCACAGATCATTAAGAGACATGTTTGTTTGTTTGATCTGCCTCTCAGTCTGGCCTCCTAAACCATGACTGCTTTACACTAGCTCCTCAAGAATCAAACCCCTTAATGACAGGTAGTTTGGCCGAAGGACAAAAATAAAAAAAAGAAAAAAGAAAGAAAGAAAGAAGAAGAAAAAAAAGCCATAAAACAGCCAGTCTCCCATGACATTCAAATATCTTTGCTTACATGTTTCTGTTCAAGTCTAAAGGGAAGGGCATAAAGTATGCATTTCTCCCCGGTCAAAAAAAGCTGGAAATAAATGCTGAGTGTTTTAAACAAAGGAGTCATTTAGTAACTGCTGGTTTTTAAGGTCTATAAAGCCACTAAAAATTGGGGGGTCTGGCTGGCTCAGTAGAGCATGTAACTCTCAATCTCAAGGTTAGGGGTTTAAGCCCCATGTTGGGTGTAGTGATTACTTAAAAGTAATATCTTTTTTAAAAATGTTTTAAATAGATAAACATATGCATTATTATTAGCAACCAACATTTGTCTTTATTTTTTTCTTTCTATTTTTAAATGGGGCACTGGGGGCACCTAGGCAGTACAACCTGTTAAGTGACCAACACTTGGTTTTGGCTCAGGTAACCATCTCAGGGCTGTGAGATCAAGGCCCACACCAGGCTCTGCCCTCAGCATGCAGTCTGCTCCAGATTATCCCTCTCCCTCTCCTTCTGCCCCTCCTCCCAATCACTCAGTCGCTCTCTCAATTAAATAAATAAATAAAATCCTCTTTTATAAAGGGAGCACTCTCATCAGGGAAATACAAATCAAAACCACAATGAGATACCACCTCACACCAGTCAGAATGGCTAAAATTAAAAGTCAGGAAATGATCGATGCTGGCAAGGATGCAGAGAAAGGGGAACCTTCCTACATTGTTGGTGGGAATGCAAGCTGGGGCAACCACTCTGGAAAACAGCATGGAGGTTCCTCAAAATGTTGAAAATAGAACTACCCTATGACCCAGCAATTGCACTACTGGGTATTTACCCTAAAGATACAAACGTAGTGATCCGAAGGGGCACGTGCACCAGAATGTTTATAGCAGCAGTGTCCACAATAGCCAAACCATGGAAAGAACATAGATGTCCATCACAGATGAATGGATAAAGAAGATGTGGTATCTATATACAATGGAATATTATGCAGCCATCAAAAGAAATGAAATTTTGCCATCTGCAATGACATGGATGGAACTAGAGGGTATTATGCTTAGCGAAATCAGTCAATCGGAGAAAGACAACTATCATATGATCTCCCTGATATGAGGAAGTGGAGATGCAATGTGGGGGGTTTAGGGAGTAGGAAAAGAATAAATGAAACAAGATGGGATCGGGAGGGAGACAAACCATAAGAAACTCTTAATCTTACAAAACAAACTGAGGGTTGCTGGTGGGAGGAGGGGAGGGAGAGGGTGGTGGGGTTATGGACACTGGGGAGGGTATGTGCTATGGTGAGTGCTGTGAAGTGTGTAAACCTGGCGATTCACAGACCTGTACCCCTGGGGATAACAATACATTATATGTTAATAAAAAATTTTTAAAAATTTTTAAAAAGGGGGAGCACTCTCAGTTGACACATACCTGTTCTGGAATCCTATTATGACGCCAGAAAAGAGGAAGGCGAGGGAATTCACTTGTGTTGACTGCTGAACGGACTCAAGATTCTTATCCTAAAATGCAGCTGACTTGGTTCCAAGTAGGAGTTGAGGCTCCAAATCCACTGAGTCTCCACACCCCACACCTCCCCAGGGAGCCCTTCTGAACTCTAGGGAAGACCAACATGCAGAGAGGCATAGAAGCTGGACAGAGTCTTCATGGTTTGAGGTGGTGGAAGACATTCCACTACAGATGGTGCAACTTGCAAGCTCTGTACATCAGTCTACAGATCAATGTTCAAAGAGAGAGACTGCCTTGTGCCAACAGAAGAAGCAACAACCTAGAGCACCTGATCTTTCCAAGCGAAACCCAAATATCTATAAAACTAACAAGGTACTTTTTCATCTGGAACACAATAACTGGACACTAATTTGGAAGGTAACACCCATTCTCTCTTCTTTACCATAGACTCAACCAGTTTCTAAATTGAAGGTTATGCCTTGCATGAGAAATCTGTAGCTAATCTAATTTTCTCCAGGCTTTAGATCTCCAGATTATCTGGCTTTAATATTATGCATGTTCTAGTTTGGATAATTATTCAACTAGCTGTGATTCCTCACTTTAACAAAGGAAAATGCAAAAATTTAACACATACAGAAAAGGTCTTAATTTCTTAAGGTATCAACCAGGCAAAGAAAAACAATGGAAAACAAGCTTACATACAAAAGGTGCACTTTTTAACAGGTAAGCCTAAAACTATGACTCCACAGTGGGGAGGCTTTCTGTGTGTGTTATGTTATATGTGGGATTTGTCCTATTAAGTTCTGGTCCCACAAACTTCTCCACTTTTCACATGAATAGCTTGAAAATCACCTTGTACAGCTTTGCTCCTTTAAAGATCTTAATCCAGGCAATTCCTCATTATACAAACACTGGTTTTCAGGTGTGTAGGTGACGTAAGGTCCCTATTATTCTCCTTCATTGCAGTCATGCCACTGCTTTCAAAACCTGCAATGAGACTGGATTTTTTAGAAAAAGAGTTTGATTCCCACAGATGTAAAACGTTAATGAAAATAAGAGCTCATGGGGCACCTGGGTGGCTCAGACAGTTAAGCATCTGACTCTTGATTTTGGTTCCAAACATGATGTCAGGGTTGTGAGATGGAGACCCTCCCTGGGCTCCACTCCAGATTCTCTCTCTCCCTCTCTCTTTCTCTCTGCCCTCCCCGCCCCTCACATGCACACATTCTCTAAATAAATAAATAAATAAATAAATACTCTATAAATATTCATACATGTGTGCAAATCTAAGGGAAACATCTGGAGGAACACACTCTGTATCCGATTGTTTAAAGAGGTGGGAGAACCAGAAGGGGGTACACTTTCCATGTTAACTCTGTATACTTCAGCTACTGCCTGAATTTTTTTTTTTTTTTAAGATTTTATTTATTTATCTGACAGAGATCACAAGTAGTCAGAGAGGCAGGCAGGGAGAGAGGAGGAAGCAGGCTCCCCACTGAGCAGGGAGCTCAGGCGCCCCACTGCCTGAATTTTTTAATACCATGACAATGTATTCACATATGACTTGTAAGGAATGATCTCAAGGAAAAATTATTTGATTAAATTTCAGTTATAAAATAAAGTTGCAATCGTCGCTGCCCAATCTAGATGCTACACTGTAGACCCCCTATGAGTATAACCTCCCAGGACACCTTTTTACTATATCTTATTTTTGCATGGAGAGATATCATTTGTGTCCAAGGGAAGAAGCCAAGTAAAGTCTTTTAAAAATTTTTGTTTTTCTGGGGGTGCCTGGGTGGCTCGGTGGGTTAAGCCGCTGCCTTTGGCTCGGGTCACGGTCTCAGGGTCCTGGGATCGAGCCCCGCCTAGGGCTCTCTGCTCAGCGGGGAGCCTGCTTCCCTCTCTCTCTCTCTCTCTCTCTCTCTCTGCCTGCCTCTCTGCTACTTGTGATCACTCTCTGTCAAATAAATAAATAAAATCTTTATTAAAAATTTTTTTTTTCTTTTTGAGAGAGAGAGAAGGATGGGGAGGGGCTGGGGGAGAGGGAGAGCGAGAATCTCAAGCAGACTCCTCGCTGAGCACAGAGACTGACACAGGACTCAATCTCATCACTCTGAGATCATGACCTGAGTTGAAATCAACTGTCTGACGCTTAACCACCTGAGCCACCCAGGAGCCCTGAACAGCATCTTTTTGAACAAATTTTTGGACGAGTTCAGCTGCTATGAATACCGGCTATTTTTCTCACTTGCATTTTCCTGCAATCAAAGAGGAATATTATCCATGGTAAGTGCTTTCCACTTGCCTTCTTTTACACAGTAGAGATTCTGTACAGTCAACTCCAATCAAGTTAGTTCCTGTGTCCTTTTGGATTCCTTCAAAGAATGTTCTTTCTAAAAGCCAATATCTTTGTGCTATTAACCTTTGAACATCCCCTTTGCCGGGGCCGACATCAGATTGAATTCTGACCACTCCCTCCTCAACCTACGGCTTCTCTCTCTCATCGCTCTGCCTGGCTCCCATCCAAGTTTCTGGGCACCAAACCCACAGTCAAACACGGGCAAGCTTCTACAAACTGTTCCAGGAAAACAAGCCTTTAAAAGCATTTCCCTGTATTTGATCAGGAAATCTACTCACTTCTCTCTTCCAAGGACAAATTAAATTGAAAAATCCTGTAGGCCACCGTCTAATTCAATTCAGCCAGGATTCGTGAGTCTTGGTAGAGTGAAGACACTCTAATAGATACAGTGTATCTAGATACAGCGTATCTACTCTAATAGATACAGTGACATAGACAATGACAACATAACACTCCTGTCCTCAAGGAGCTGACAATCTAGCGAAGGCAAATCAGCATCATTCAAACCCGTGTCCCCTCCGTGAGAATGACACACACTCTCAGAACATTTACAGACTTACTGTGTGTGATTAAACAGACATAACATAAAATTTCTCTTTTTAACTATTTTTGAGGGCATAGTTCAGTAGCATGAATTACATTCACAGTGCTGTGGGACCATCACCACCGTCCATCAGCTCTTTTTCCTCATCCCAAACAGAAGCTCTGGACACATTAAGCAGAAACTTCCCATTCCCCCCACCTCTTAGCCCCTGGTGACTTCCATGCTACCATCTGTATTAATGAATTTGTCTGCTTTAAGTACCTCATATAAGTGGGATCGTACAGGATTGGTCCTTTTGTGTCTGGCTTCCTTCACCGAGCATAATATCTGCAAGGTTTCGCCATGTGCTAACGGGTGTCATTCCATCTTCAGGCCAAATAATATCCCATTGTATAAATATACACCGTTTTGTTTATCCATTCATCTGGGGAAGGTCACTTGTTTTATCTTTCAACTAGAGCTTTTCCATTAAGTAAATCTTTCTTGTTCAGATTCCTACAAATCCGACGTTTGGTTTCATTTGAGAGACCCAGGGTCATCTTTTTCAAGTGTCCTTAGTCTCTTTGATAGGATTACATTTCTCTGTAGAATAAAAAGCAAGTCCGTGTCACAAAAGAGTAAAACCATGTACCGGGCTGGTTTTGGTGTGAGCGGGGAAAGCTGCTTCTGGTAATACTTCCACCTTTCAGACACATGCACACACATGCAGGTGCACACACCTTGCTTGGTATTAGAACTGAACAAGGAAAATGTCTTCCACTGGGATATGACACCAGAAAAATATGGGATATGACCCTTGCAAAGGGTGAAGAAGGGTGTTGTCTCTTTCTCTTCCAGCTTCCTGGGTTTGCACCCCTCTTACTAGGAGACTGAGAATGATCATGCAGAATATTGTTTAGAGATTTCTCTGTGAGATTTTCAAGACAAGAAGAATTGCTTCGGGCCCATGTGACACAGTGTGCCTCAGAGCTGGTAAGGCCTTCACATCTCTAAAAATACCCAACTGTATGGATTCAGGAGACTCTGGAGCCAATCCCCCAGCACAGACAGGGCTGTCCTCCTGATGGGCGAAGGCAGGGGCTCTTCCTTCTTCTAGCAGCTTTGTGCACCAGAGAAAGCTAGAGTAAGAGCCCAAGAATAGGCATGGTGCCCACAGGGGACAAACTGAGGTATGGACATATGTGCAGCATCTTTGGGGAAATTATTGGTAAACACTTTGAAGAGAAATAGGATTCTGCTCTCATGCACGGGGACCATTATCTGATACTACAATGTCTTTGGTACAAATACAAGTGCCTCCAGGTCCCTTTTACCCACAATTCTGGCATTTAACAATCAAATTCTGAGCTTGGGTGTGAATCTGAGTAAATGTTGACACAGACCTTCCTTTTTTTTTTAAGACTTTTTTTTTTATTTTATTTATTTGATAGACAGAGATCACAAGTAGGCAGAGAGGCAGATGGGGATGGGGGAGGGAGGTAGGCTCCCTGCTGAGCAGAGAGCCTGATGCGGGGCTCGATCCCAAGACCCTGAGATCATGACCTGAGCTGAAGGCAGAGGCTTAACCCACTGAGCCATCCAGGTGCCCCTGACACAGACCTTCTGAGAAAATTGTGGGTCACTATGCCAATAATATAAAGACCACTATTTTTCAGAGTCCTGTACTAAATCTCTAAATGACAAATGGTGACCGGCTGTGGATGTTATTTGCCACATGGAAAATAGTGGGCCTGCTAGAAATGGTATCAGCATGGACATAATTTATTAGTATGTGATGAATAATGATTGACAAATCTAAAAGATAGGGCTCTTTTAAGACATGACCTTAAAGAAACTGTCAACCAGGAACTCCTTGGTGGTACTGTGGGTTAAGCATATGACTCTGGGTTTCAGCTCAGATCATGATCTCAGGGTGATGGGATCAAGCCCCGCATTGGGCTCTGTGCTCAGTGGGGAGTCTGCTTGAGACTCTCTCTCCCTCTCCCTCTGCCTTTCTCCCTAAAATAAATAAATAAATCTTTAAAAAAAAAAAGAGAAGAAACAGTCAACCTATTTCAGCAAAAGATATACCATATGCTTCAGCTATAAGATGAAATATATTCTCAAACTATTTACTTTTTTTTTTTTAAAGAAAAATACCCTGGCACAATAGCATTTTCATGGTTAGAGATGGTTAGAGTAGGAGCGTGTAATTCTTTTCTTTTTTTTAAGATTTTATTTATTTATTTGTTTATTTATTACTTATTTATTTGAAATTGAGAAAGAGAGCAAGAGAGAGCATGAGCAGGGTGGGGGGATTGTGGAGAGAGGGAGAAGCAGGCTCCCTGCTGAGCAAGGAACCCGATGTGGGGCTTGATCTAGGACCCCAGGTTCATGACCTGAGTTGAAGGCAGATGCTTGACTGACTGAGCCACCCAGGGGCCCCATTCTCAAACTATTTTCATACTAAATCAGGAGTGATTTTTATTCAAGTCTAGACAATATGTCTCATGATTGAGCATTCCCTCTGTTGTTTCAAATGTTTAAGATTTTATTTTTAAGTAATCTCTACACTCAAATGACCCCAACTGAGATCAAGAATTACACACTATAGTGACTGAGCCAGCCAGGTTCCCCAGCTGTTGTTTTATCTTATTTGTTTCAAGAAGACATAGTTAGTAAAAGCAGGCAAGGGCATGCTGTGGTAACGAATGAGCCTCAAAGACTCTGTGGCTTAACACAACTTGTTTATTTCTTGCTCACGCTTCATGGCCCTTGTGAGTCAGTAAACCTCACTTCCACATGGTCACCCAGGAATCCAGGACAATGGAGCCTCCACTGTCTTGCAAGAGCACCATGTGGAATGTGTGGCTTGCCAGCAATGGTACCAGAAGCTCACCCATGGATCTTCCTCTATCTTATGCCAGGAAGAGACACAATCCCAGCCCCTCCCATTGCCCTGGCCAGGACTCCCTCACTGATTCTCATCTCATTGTAAGAAGGCTAGGAAATGTAGGAAAAGAAATGTGTATCTGGTGAACATTATGGTCTCTGCCACTACCGCCTGACATGACCAAAGTCATGGGATATGTAAGCGTGCTCAACTGACAAAGCTGATTTTTTAAAAAGGATTTTATTTATTTATAAGTAAATAAAAGAGAGAGAGACAGCAATAGAGGGAACACAAGCAGGAAGAGAGGGAGAGGAAGAAGCAGACTGACTCCCTGCTGAGCAGGGAGCCCGACTAGGGGCTCTATCCCAGGACTCTGAGATCATGACCTGAGCTGAAGGCAGACGCTTAATGACTGAGTCACGCCAGTGCCCCAAAGCTGAATTTTTTAAAAGAAGAACAATAAATGTAACACGAATCCAATGGGTTGTTTCGGTAAACAAGTTTTTTCAAGATCACCTGAAAAGCAACACACTGAGTGATTATGCTGTACAGATCTCAATGACACACTGAAAAGACATTTTTTTAAATAACTTTTCCAGTGTGAAGCAGATGGGTATGTTGGACCCAACCACTGACAGTATCACACAAGGATTTAGAAAAGTGATGTCTTCAGTAACTAAGGCAGAAGTGAAAGTGTTGTCCTCTAGAAACATACGAGCCTAGAAAAAAGCAACATCCCTAAAATCATCTCGTGTTACATACGCATTTTTAAATTTATAGTGCAAGCAAATTAATAATTAAATATTATAACTACAGAATTGATCATGTTGTCGATATCCTAGAGTTTGTATACTCAGGTTGGCCTTCAGACTCATTTTTAAATGCCTCTCGTAAGATAAGCGATCAAGATTGCACTAAATCTGTGCTTGTATAGTTTATACAGTGGATAAAAGAGACTCCAAAGGAGAACGCAAATAAACTGATTTAAGGTAGCAACCATACGTACTTGAGGACCCTTGCTTCTGGTTAAATGCTCCTGAGAAAAGAAGTTATAAGATGAGCTTCAATTCTGAACCACACAGGCTCATATCGACGGTATCCCGTCTAGATTTACCGGCCCCCTGCTTCATTTCGGATTGCTATGTCCTGCCTCCCCAAATGGCTGTAAAGGGGCAGGAGTCAGGATTGATCTAGTTCAATTACCTTTTTATCCCAGGGGCCCTGGCACTGTCCTGGGTGCAGTGCAAGCGCTATTCTATTAATACGTCTGAGGTATTTGCAGGGTTGTTACTGGCAATGTGACAACCACCACAAAATCATGCAGCCTCGGCCATTTTAGATAATGAATGAATTTCGACATCAGTAGTCCAACTGATTGCCAAATAATTTGAAAATGCCAAAGTGGCAAACATTTTTGTCATCCTCAACAGGCATCTCATACACCTTCTCCTCTCACATGTATTTTCCTCTCTCTCATTTGTCTCGAAGAGTCCCCCTCCTGAATCATGTCTCTTCAAAGGAGGCCAAAAGGAGGAAAGAAGTTAATATTTTCAACAGTGACTCGGCAAGTTTTGGACATCTGTGTTCAATTGTGAGAAAAGGATCAAAGCATGTTTTGAAATTAAAATAAAACCATCTGATTTCTGTGACTCAGCAATATCTATCACGCTCAGTGTAAGTCATCGTGTTCGACAGGAACGCAGAATTTTTTTTCATTTATCAGTATTTTCTCAACTTACCAACAGATGAATGCTTGGGTCATTGTAATAACTTAAGATATATTTCTTTAAAAACTGTAGGATCTAAGGACATCTCCAAGAGAGACATAGAATGATTAATAAATACCACATGTGCTAAATACAGACATAAACTCCAGACAGTAATCCACGGGTTTCCCCCATGTTTATCTAAGGAAGGTGCGAAAATTCTGTTGGCATTCTGGTCATTAGAAAATCATTTTTTTTTTTTTAAATGCAACAGCACAGAGTTATTTCTGCCTAAATATGTTCTCACATATGGAACTCCAATAGGAACTTCAGGAGTTTTTTTTTTTTTTTAAGATTTTATTCACTTATTTCAGAGAGAGAAAGAGCAGAGAGAGAGAGAACATGAGTGGGGGATGGAACAGAGGGAGGGAGAGAAGCAAACTCCTCACTGAGCAAGGAGCCTGACATGGGACTCAATCCCAGGACCCTGAGATCAGGACCTGAGCTAAAGGCAGAGATGCTTAACCCTCTGAGCCACCCAGGCACCCCCATTATCAGTGTTTTAAAGGGGATAAAAATTAGTCCTTTCAGGGAAATTGATTGTTCCCACATGTTACCAAGGATGGGGGATAGCAGAACACAGAAAGAATCTGATGTTGGAATGGACATACTGGGTCTTCATCCCAATTACATTACTTACTAACCACATGACTTTGGACAAGTTTCCCCATTGGGTCCTCCTAGCTGCATTACTCATTTGAAACTTTGGAACAGGTTTACCAGATAAAATATAGGACACCTAGAGAAATCTGAATTCCAATTAAACAATGAATAATTTTGAGGTGCCTGGGTGACTCAGTCAGTTGAGTGGCCAATTCTGGACTTCAGCTGAGGTCATGATCTGGGGGTCCTGGGATCGTGCCCCACTTCGAGCTCCAGGCTCAGTGGGGAGTCTAAGGATTCTCTCTCTCTCTCTCTCATTGCCCTTCCCCCTCTCTAAAATAAATATTTTTTTTAAAAAAGATGAATAATTTTATAGTTTAAATATGTTCCTTGCACTACTAACAAAGAACATGAAAATGTAGGGTCATACAATTGTGTATATGAAATGCAAATTTAACTGGGTGTCCTCTATTTTTACTTGCTATTTCTTGCAACCCTACAAAGAAATAACAATCCTTACCACAGCATTTAGGTAAGGATTCAATAAGTCACTATTTCCTAGAGACTGAATTAGTGAGCTTTTCAATTATTTTAAGTCCCATTTGATACTGACACTAGCCCAATGAACAATGGAAAGTTATTTTCCAGATTAGCAAAAAGATTGTAATCAGGAACTGATCGAGAAAGTTACACAGCTATAAGGCAGAGGCAAGATTCAAGATGGAGCTGTTTCACGCCAGAGCTGAGAAACTTAACCTTGGTGCTGCTGTACCCTAGCGGATTCTAAGCCAAGGGTAAGTGATGGTCCAGGACCGAAGACCCAAAGACGTTGAGTGAGAAGGTTAGGTTTCTGGGGGGAGCTCACATGCTCGAAGTCCAGAAGCAGCAGACTGGACAAAGCATCATGGCTAGTTCTTATGGTGGAGGAGCTAGCCTCGCGTCTGTAGCCTTTCTCCACCTTGCATGGCCAGTATTCCAAGGACATCAACACCAGCCATCCAGACCCTCTTCATTACAAAGGAGACACTCTGGTTGGCCAACCCCAGAACCCCTGACCTTGAATGCTAAACAACATGTTCTTCTACACATTCTGTCTGACAGGAATATAGAAAGAGGATGGGATCTCTACCTTTTCAACATAGTGATTCACAAGGGCATTCAGGGTTTGCTTGTGCCCTCCAGCCTTCTGACACGTACCATACAACCTCTATGCCAGCTGCAGAGAAACTTCCGCCTGCATCAGAATTACCAAGAGCACCTGCTAAAACCAGATGTCCTGGGTCCAGACTCAGATATTCTGACTCAGTAGCTCTGAGTTGGGCTTAACGATCTACATTTTTCACATGTTTCCAGATGTTGCAGATGCTGCTGTCAGGAACTATGCTTTGAGAACCATGACCTCAGCTGCAGCACTGTGTGTCCACAAGCAAGATCACCCCAATAAATGAAAGCTACATGCCATCACTTATGAGCCACAAAAGAACTCCAGTGCCCTAATATCACCTACTGGGTTTTTTTTTGTTTTGTTTTGTTTTTAGTTTATGGGGTTTTTTAAACTATCACTATGATTATTATTATTACAATTACTATTTTTACATCTTTCAGATCTTTCATATCTAATAATTTCTTTTTTCATACCTAATTTCATATCTCATAATTATCCTTTTTTTATTAAAGCATAAGTGAATGTAACATGATATTAGTTTCGGGTGTACCACATAATGTTTTGACATTTGCATCCATTGCAAAATGATCACCACAGTCTAGTTACCATCTGTCACCATGGAGCGTCATAAAATTTTTTTATGTGATGAGACTTTCAAGATCAACTCTTTCAAATACACAATACAGGGACGCCTGGGTGGCTCAGTCGGTTAGGCATCTGCCTTCAGCTCAGGTCATGATCTCGGGGTCCCAGGATCGAGCCCCACCTTGGGCTCCCAGCTCAGTGGGGTACCTGCTTCTCCCTCTGCCTCTGCCATATCCTCCCCACTTGTGCTCTCTGGCTCTCTCTATCTCTCTGTCACATTAATAAATAAAATCTTTTTTAAAAAAATCAAATATGCAATACAATATTATTGACCATAGTCACCATGTTGTACACGATATCCCCATGAAGTATTTATTTTATAACTGGATATTTGTACTTCTTGATCGCCTTCAACAATTTCACACACTCCCAACTCCCCTCTCTTCTGGCAACCACCAATCTGTTCTCTACATCTAAGAGTTTTGTTTTGTTTGTTTCTTTGTTTTGTTTTTTTAGATTCCACATGTAAGTAAACTCATACAGTACTTCCCTTTCTCTGTTGGACCTATTTCACTTAGCATGATTATGGTCTAGCTCCACTTGTGTTCCAAATGGCAAGATCTCATTCTTTTTTATGGCTGAGTAATATGACTATATATATATATCTATCTATATATATAGATAGATAGATAGATATTTATATGTCACGTCTTCTTTATCCATTCATCCATCAGTGGACACTTGGGTTGTTTCCTTACCTTGGCTATTATAAGTAATGCTGCCATGAACATAGCATTCCATATATCTTTACAAATTAGTGTCTTCATTTTCTCCAGATAAATACCCACAAATGGAATTATTGGATCTTATAGTAACAAAATATTTTAAAATTTTTAATTTTTTGAAGGACCCCCATACTCTTTTCCACAGTGGCTATACCAATTTACATTCCCCCCAGTAAAGTACAAGGGTTTCTCTGCCAACCCTCTTATTTCTTGTTTTTAATGATGCTAGGCATTCTCATTGTGGCCTTCATTTGCATTGCCCTCATGATTAGTGATGTCGAGCATCTTTTCAGGCATCTGTTGGCCATATGCAGGATTTCTTTGGAAAAATGTCCATTCAGGTCTTCTGCCCATTTTTAATTAGATTATTGTTTTTTTTGGGGGGGGGGGTTAAGTTGTATGTGTTCCTTACCTATTTTAGATATGAACTCCTTATCAGACATGTGATTCACAAATATCTTCTATTCAGTAGGTAGCCTTTTAATTTTGTCCATGGTCTCCTTCACTATGCAGGAGAAATTTAGTTTGAGGTAGTCCCAGTTGTTAATTTTTGCTTTTGTGCCCTTGCCATTAGAGGTAGGTCCACAAAATCAACACCAAGATGATGGAAAGGCGCCTACTGCCTGCATTTTCTTCTACCACTTTTATGGTTTCCCATGTTACATTTAAGTCCTTAATCCATTTTGAGTTTATTGGATTTTTCTTTTGTTTTGTTTTTTAAGATCTTAATTTTAAGGGGCGCCTGGGTGGCTCTGTGGGTTAAAAGCCTCTGCCTTCAGCTCAGGTCATGATCCCAGGGTCCTGGGATCGAGCCCCACATTGGACTCTCTGCTCAGCAGGGAACCTGCTTCCCCTCCTCTCTCTCTGCCTGCCTCTCTGCCTACTTGTGATCTCTGTCTGTCAAATAAATAAATAAATAAAAATCTTTTTAAAAAAATCTTAATTTTAAGTAATCTCTCCACCCAACATGGGGCTCAAAGTTACCATCCCGAGATCAAGAGTCACACGCTTTACTGACTGAGGCAGCCAGGCACCCCTTGAGTTTACTGTTGTATGTGGTGTAAGAAAGTGGTCTGGTTTTCATCTTTTGCATGTCACCACCCAGTTTCCCCAACACCGTTTATTGAAGACTCAATCCCTTTTTTTTTTGCATAAATTAATTGACCATAATATAAGCATGGTTTATTTCTGGACTCTCTATTCTGTTCCAGTGATCTGTAGTATGTCAATACCATATTGTTTTAATTACTATAGTTTTATAATAGAGTTTGGTATCAGGGAACATGAAGCCTCTAGCTTTGTTCTTTCTCAAGATTGCTTTGGTTATCAAGGGGTTTTTTGTGGTTCCACACAAACTGTAGAATTGTCCTAGTTCTGTGAAAAATGCCATTGGAATTTTGATAGGGATTGCAATGAATCTGTAGATTGCTTTGCATAGTATGGACATTTAAACATAGTAATTCTTCCAGTCCTTGAGCAGAGTGTCTTGCCCTTTATTTGTGTCTTCAACTTCCTCTCACCAGTGTCTTATAGTTTTCAGAATCCAAGTGTTTCACCTCCTTGGCTAAATTTCTTCCTAGCTATTTTATTATTTTTGATACAAGTGTAAACGAGATTGTTTTCTTAATATTCCTTCCAGATAGCTTGTTTTTAGTATATAAAAACACAATAGATTTTTATATTGATTTTATACCCTGAAATTTGACTGAATTCGTGTATTAATGCTAACAGTTTCTTGGCTGACCACATTCAAATTCCTATTTACAAATTCCATTCTGCAGACCAAGAAAAAAAGCCTGTCTAGGATGCCAAGGGGTTCTCCAGTTTTTGTGCAATATAACTTGCAGCTAAACAAATCTAACTAACGGAACTATTGGAATTTTTTCTCTATGCTCTAATTCTTTACTTCTTTGGAAAAGAGATAAATTTCCACGGATTTCTGTTTGCAATAAATAATAGGTAATCTAGGATGCTGCTTTTGGTCTGTGGGCCAGAGCACTGGCATCACGTGAGAAATGCAGAATCTCAGGCCTCACCCTATAAGGACCTATTTAGCCAGAGGCTTCCATCCAGGTTAAACAATAACCTTGTTGTTTAACCTCTAAACTGTCCCTGCTCCCCTTCCCCTAGGGGACTTACTAAAAAACAAGTCCCGGAAAACAGCCCCAGGTAACAAAGCCCAGATACAAGGGTGGGTCAGGCATCTAGGGGAGCATCTAGGGGAACTTGATCTCAAAACTCCACTTAAATGCATGACCAAGGACACAAAAATAAAAGAAAACACCCCCAAAATGAAGAGGAACACCAAGAATTTTTTTTTCTCTTGTTCAATAGAAGTTAAACTGTAAGTGGGAGCTGAAGCTTCACTGACACCAGGAAATGAATGAGGAGAAGTTGTAACAGAGGATTTGCATATTAACAAGCCATAAAGAGATGAGCCTTGGCCCAGAGAAGGTAGAAGAGAGACTCCACACCAAGCTGGGATCCTTGAAAGAATCCACTCTCAGGACAGACTGGATTGGGAAGGGATCTTCCAACCATCAGAGCAAGAGGACAAACGTATTCATTGAAGCAACACACAGAAATTTAGAAGGAGGATATCATGGTGCACAGGCAAAGCAGCAGGTTTGAAATCTGAAGAGAAAACCAGTTAAGAGGAAGGCAGATGTGGGGAAATGATTAAGGATGAACGAGGATAAGTGGAGAGATGCCAACCATGAACAGGAGGTTAGGGGAAAAGAGAAGAGAGAATGAGATCTTTTAAGAGACTGAGAGGAAAAAAAACAAGGAAATGGGAGAGAGACAATACTGACAAAGATAATAGCTGCGAATTTTTTCACAACTGGTAAAAGACAAAGCCTAAGGTTCAGGAACCACAATGAGTCCAGGTAGAATTAATACCGCTAAATCTACAAATCGACCCTCATGGTGAAACTATAAGAAACCACAAAAAATGACAAGGCCAAAATGATCAATTATTTATAGAGGAGCACTAATTATACTGACAATGGACTTCTTCATAGTAACAACAGAAGAAAATAATTCATTAACACCTTCAAAGTGCTGAGGGGAAAGAGCCAAGCAGCCAAGCCATTATTAAAGAAAGAGACATTTTCAGGGGCACCTGGGTGGCTCAGTGGGTTAAAGCCTCTGCCTTCAGCTCAGGTCATGATCTCAGGGTCCTGGGATTGAGCCCCACATTGGGCTCTCTGCTCAGTGGGGAGCCTGCTTTCCTCTCTCTCTCTCTCTGCCTGCCTCTCTGCCTACTTGTGATCTCTGTCTGTCAAATAAATAAATAAAATCTTAAAAAAAAAAAAAATGAGACATTTTCAGATAAATGAAACTGAAGGAGAAACGTTCTCCCTGTTCTTCCTTATTGACAATAATAAAACTACCTCTCATGGCTATTGAAATCAATAAAATTCTATTCCCTAAACCTGCAGCCTAAAGAAAAAAAAAAAAATGTGTCTATGATTTTCTCCATCCATGCCCAGTATGATCATCTGTGAGAAACCATAAGGCACCAGCAAATGACTTTTGATGACAAAATGATTCCTGCACTGGGCAATCTCTGATTGAAATCACCTCTTTGTGGACCCTAGATGCTGAGTCAGGAAATCTGCATTCAAATCCCAGCCCAACTGCTTAGTGGCTGTGTAACTGTGGATAATCTACTCTGGTTTTTGTGTATAAAATGAGGTAAGTTGGGCACCTGGTTGGCTCAAGTGGTCCCACTTTTGATTTTGGCTTAGGCCATGATCTTGTGTCATGGAATCAAGCCCCCATTCCCTCCCCCCAACCTGCCACCTGGCCGCATGCTGGTGGAGCAGGGGGTGCTGCCTAGGAGTTTCTCTTTCCCAGTCCTACTGCACATCTCCACTGTGCACTCTCTCTCTCAAAAAAAATTTTTTTAATTTAATTTAATTTGATTTAAAGATGTGGTAAGTGACCTAGTTATTTTACAACTCTAATCTCCATTACTCTGAGGTTCACCCTGCACCGTCCTGAATGTTGTGAATGGACCTCCACCTAGGGGCCACATACACACAGAGTCATTTCACAGAATGCAATCAAGATAGTTGGAACAGTCACTTTCACTGCAAAGATCTCAAACCTAAAATCTAAGCTCAACAAATACCAATCGGCAGGACGGTAGTGTTTAGATCAACTTCTCCTTTAAAAAACCTAAAAGTTCAAAACTCCAAGTCAGTTCTCTCCCAATCCTCCACCCAACACCCATACCAAAAACTCAAAATTCTTCTGGGTCATGACACACATTTCAACAGATGAGAACTCACTAAGACTCCTACGAGTCTGGAATTTCTAACCTCCTGGTACCATCTCCAGCAGCCTCAAGTTCTTCCTTCTAAATACCTCAGCACTTTCTTTGTGTTTCAAGTTCCCACTCTCTTACTTCCAACAGAGAAGGAAAAGATGATTAATCATCTTTCCTTTAATGACCACAAGAAATATTGAATTCTTCTGGCCCCAAAGAACATTTCCCACAGGGCATCATCTTAAATCTTAATTACAAGTTTATGTATTATTCAGGCAATGCTAGAAACTTAGCTTTGGGTCAGCATTATACCATCAGTCTTCATTCACTCTTGTTGGTCCTTCCCCCTCACTTCCAGATGATGGTCACTCCAGTCCTGTTGCTTCCTTAATTACCCTTCAGTTAAAATCTGCTTTTTCCTAGAGCACCTGATTTTCTCCGCCAGAATGGCCCATGACTTCTCCAACCAGAGGGCTTGACTCCCTGCTGGGCTCCTTGCTGGCAGGTGTTAAGGATGCAAACGGGTTATTTATCATCCCCCAGAAATCCAGCAGAAGTGATCTCTCATAGAAAAGGATTATCAGGTTAATGCAAAGATAGTTCTCTTGTGGTGCACACACATGTGTACACACATACACACACACACACACACACTATGCAGATATTCACACATATATACACCCACACACACATACCCTTGCCCAGACATTAAAAGAAGGCCAGATGAGTCTTTACCAGGTACTCAGAGGTGTTACTGACTTAATCAAAAAACTTAAGGGGGATGGGAGAATGGGTGAGCCTGGTGATGGGTATTAAGGAGGGCACAGATTGCATAGAGCACTGGGGGTGGTGCATAAACAATGAATTCTGGAACACTGAAAAGAAATTTTAAAAAATAAATAAAAATTAAAAATAAATAAAAATTGTAAAAAAATTTTTAAAACTTAAGATTGAATAAGAGTAGTTATGACTTATCAAGTGTGTGTGCAGGTCATAGGGCTATGCACATATGTCCTTTAGCCCTGCTCCATGTATTGCTTCATTTGTCTCCCCTTTATGCTTCCACGGTGCCCTGGGACCCTTCAGCCCCCACTTGCTGGAAGATCTTTGTGGATGAGTCCTCTTCTTCCTGTGATGCCGAGGAGTGATGAACAAATTCCCCGTGCCCTGGCACTCTCTCAGGGAGAGTCTTAAAATGACAAGAGTCCAGTTTGACATTGATGCCACTCCTCACAGGACACAAAAAGGTCAACCTAACAGCCACCATGATTTCTATCGTTTCATTCTGTTGTGTTTTGCCTCATGCTGGGCCCATCAGGAGGATAGGAAAGAGCCCAAGACTCTCAGCACAATCATGGGAAACTCACTGTTCCTAAAGCACTGAGCCAAGGGCAAGGAAACAAAAAATTATAGATGTTATTTTCTTCCTTAGCTTTTTTTTTTTTTTTCAGTTTTTATTTTAAGGGCACCCAGGTGGCTCAGTTGTTTGAGCACCTGCCCTCAGCTCAGGTCATGATCTCGGGGTTATGGGGTCCCCTGCATCGGGCTCCTTGCTCAGTGGAGAACCTACTTCTCTCTGCCTCTGCCCTTGGCTTGTACTCCCTCTCTCGCTCTCTCTCTCAAATAAATACATAAAATCTTTTTTAAAAAAGTTTTTATTTTAATTCCAGTTGGTTTACATACAGTTCAATATTAGTTTCAAGTGTACAATAGAGTGATTCAACCCTTCCATACATCAGCCAGTGCTCATCCCAAGTGCCCTCCTTAATCCCCATCATCTATCTCACCCATCTTCCCAACCATTTTTTTTTTCTTGTTTCAGGTATGATTTATATACTTGTAACATGTACATTCTTAACTATACAGCTGTATAAATTCTTACCCCAACTTTATTGTCATTGATTATCTTCACCCGTCTTTAACTCTACGTATGTGGAATCACACGATATATATGCCTTTGTGCCTGGTTTCACTAATTCAGCAGAACTTCTTTTTCTAAGGTGTCTCTTTTGTTATGTTAGGGAAGTGACTTTTTTTCACATTTATTTATTTATTTAAGTAATCTCTACTTCCAACACAGGGCTCGAACTCATGATCCCAAGATTGAGAGCCACACACTCTTCCAACTGAGCTAGCCAGGTGCCCCTCATCAGAACTTTTTGACATTTACCCATGTTCCCATATGTCAGTCCTTCCCTTTATGGCTGCAAAAATTCTCTTTTACGAATATACTACAGTTGACTTTTGTATCCTTCTGCTGTTGGACATTTGTACTATATCCAGTTTGGGTTTCTGGGATGAAAGCTGCCGACAACCTTCTATATGCCTCTTGGTGGACAGATGCTCATTTCTCTTGGATATATATCTGGAAGTTGAATTGCTGGGTCCTAAGATTGGAGAGTGTTTAGTTTTAATAAATAGCAAGACATATTTTTCCAAAGTGGTTCAACCAATCTACTGTCCATCAGCAGCTCAGCTGCTCTAACATCTCACCAACACGTTGAGTATTTTCATTTTAGCTGTTCTACTGGTTTTGTGCCATTCTCTCCTTGTGGCTTTAATTTGAGGTACATGCCTTATCCTTGTTGATTTATAGGTTTTTAGTATCTCTACTGAATATGAGTCCTTTGTCAAGTTATACGCATATGTGTATCACGATGATCTTTCCCCAAACTATGTCTTGCCCACCAACTCTCTTAATTACATCTTTTGATGAACAGAGGTCCTCAATTTTAATGAAGCTCAATTTATCTTTTTCTCTTTTCCTTTATCGCTTAGTGCTTTTTGTGTCCTGTTTAAGAAATCTCACCTACTCCATGGTCATTTTCCTTCGTTATATTCTAGAAGCTTTACCGTTTTGCCATTCACATTCGAAGCTATGATCATCTTGAATTAATTTTAAAGGTAGAAGGTCAAGTTCAAGATTTATTTTTTCTCCCAGCTAGCTACCACTTTCTCTAGCACCATTTATTGAAAAGTAATCTTTTCTCCAATGAACTGTACTGGAACTTTTTTTTAAAGATTTTATTTATTTATTTGACAGAGAGAGAAAGAGAGAGAGTACAGCAGGGGGAGCAGCAAGCAGAGGGAGAGGGAGAAGCAGGCTCACCAAGCAGACAGCTGAATGCGGAACTTGATCCCAGGACCCAGGGATCATGATCTGAGCTGAATGCAGATGCTTAACCAACTGAGCCACCCAGGTGCCCCAACACACTGGTGCCTTTATCACAAACCAAGTAACCATACATGTACATATCCCTTTCTGGACTCTACCCATTTTGTTGGTCTATTAGTCCATCCTTGCACCAAAATATTATTCCCATGATGTGGGACTAGCTTGTGTGTCTGATGAATATAAATATTTACCTCTGCATATTTTCCTACTTCACATCTGACCCACATAATGGTAGAACAGGAGAGGTGAGTCTACTCTGCCGCATTTTCCCTCTTCACAAAAATTTTATGCGTGACTATTTAATAAGTACATATCCTCTAGACTTCTTTTTTTTTAATATAATTTATTTTATTTTATTTTTTCAGGGTTCCAAGATTCACTGTTTATGTACCACACCCAGTGATCCATGTAATATGTGCCCTCCTTAATACCCACCACCAGGCTCACCCAACCTCCCACCCCCGTCTCCTCCAAAACCCTCAGTTTAATTCTCAGAGTCCACAGTCTCTCATGGTTCATCTCCTCCTCCCATTTCCCCCAATTCAGTTTTCCTTTCCTTCTCCTAATGTCCTCCATGTTATTCCTTACACTCCACAAGTAAGTGAAACCATATGATATGAAACCATATGATATATAAAAGTGAAACCATACGATAACTGACTTTCTCTGCTTGACTTATCTCACTCAGCATAATCTCCTCCAGTCCCATCCATCTTGATACAAAAGTTGGGTATTCATCCTTTCTGATGGCTGAGTAATATTCCATTGTGTATATGGACCATATCTTCTTTATCCATTCATCTGTCGAAGGGCATCTTGGCTCTTTCCACAGTTTGGCAATTGTGGACATTGCTGCTATGAACATCGGGACCTTTCTTTTCACTATATCAGTATCTTTGGTATAAATACCCAGTAGTGCAATTGCAGGGTCACAGAGTAGCTCTATTTTTAATTTCTTAAGGAATCTCCACACTGTTTTCCGAGATGGCATTCCCACCAACAGTGTATGAGGATTCCCCTTTCTTAACATCCTCTCCAACACACATTGTTTACTGTCTTGTTGATTTTGGCCACTCTAACTGGTGTAAGGTGGTATCTCAATGTGGTTTTGATTTGAATCTCCCTGATGGCTAATAATGATGAACACTTTTTCATGTGTCTGTTAGCCATTTATATGTCTTCTTTGAAGAAGTATCTGTTCTTGTCTTCTGCCCATTTTTTGACATTATTATCTGTTTTCTGAGTATTGAGTTTGAGGAGTTCTTTATAGATCTTGAATATTCGCCCTTTGTCTGTCATGTCATTTGAGAATATAAGATTTTATTTTTAAGATTATAAGATTTTAAGATTTAGATTATAAATAATATAAATATATAAATAAATATAAATATAAAAAAGAATATGAATATATAAATAAATATATTAAAAAACTAAATAAATATAAATAATAAGATTATAAGATTTTATTTTATTTTTAACCTGGAGAACAAGAGTCACATATTCCACCCAGTAAGCCAGCCAGGTGACCCCTTCTTGGCTTCTTTTTGAGAAAATTTAGAAACTGGATACGTGAAACAATAAATTATTTTTAAGCGAATATGAGTAAGAGGGGAAACAAAAGAATGATAAAAACAGTACTATTCTGGGCTCCTGGGTGGCTCAGTCCATTTCCTGTCTACCTTCAGCTCAGGTCAGGTTCTCAGGGTCCTGGGATCAAACCCCACATTGAGCTCCCTGCTCAGTGGGGAGCCTGCTTCTCCCTCTCCTGTCCCCTGCTTATGCTCACTCTCTCTTTCTCTCTCTGTGTCAAATAAATAAATAAACCTTGAAAAAAAAAAACTGGAGAAAGAAAAGAAAAGCTGCAGGGGTACCTACTGCATATACATTGTTTTCAGAGTCTGCTGGGAACCCAGACCACAGAATATGAAGAGATTTTAGAAAATGAGAAAAAAGAAGATACAAAGCACAGGTATATATTTATATCTATGGAGGGGCAACAGAACAGATGAGGCAAAAACAATTTCACAAGAGATATTCCCAAAAAGAACAGTCTTGAGTCTGCAAATCATAATGACTAAATTAATGCCAATCAATGACTATATTAGGAAAGCTAATTCCTCAACCACAAAGAAATGAACTGATAAAACCATCAGAAATAAAAGGGGGTGGTGCCTGGGTGGCTCAGTTGATTAAACATCCAAATCTTGATCTCAGGTCAGGTCTTGATCTCAAGGTTGTAAGTTCAAGCCCAGCATGGAGTCCACTTTAAAAAATTAAATAAATAATAAAATAAAAAGAAAAAGAAAGCTCAAAAAGGTGGCTAGTTACATATATAACATACAAAAGTCGGTGACTTCCTTATATAGGAAACATAGCATATTAGAAAAATGGAATTTTTTTAAATTCCAGATTTCAGATTAGATGTTCCCTCCCAATCATAGACATACAAACACATCAAAATGTCATTAACATGACAGTAAATCCAGGCTAATAAAGAAAAACCACAGCCATAATCAGAGTAAGAACTATTTTGGGGGGCGGGGGAAAGCGTTGTTTTTTTCCAGAAATGTTGATGGCTTTTTGGAAGATTAAAGGTAGAAAGGATCATAATGACAGATAGACCAGAGCAGAGAAAACCAAAATGCAAAATAAGTCCAGGACAAGGCTTTAGCAGAGGGATGGGTCATTCCTAACTAAGAAAGCTCTAGGCTCAGAATTGGCAGGAATAGAAGCCAGAGGGGCCGTAGGGCAGTATTTAAGGTAATTACATAATGAATCACCTTTGACAAGTGGCCCAAGCAGTCCATCCTCTACTCGGTGTAAACAAAATAGCTGTCTACAGCAACATGGCCTCAGCCAGAACTCAAAGGACTACTTCCTAAATCCAAACAGAGAGAAAGGTGTGCTTGACTAGTCTGTGATGGACGTTAGAGCCTGATCTAGCTCTTTCCAGAAGTTCAACACACCAAGACACACATCTCCCCCACCCCTCCCCTGTCAAGTCATCCTGCAGTCATAGTGGACCTTCCACAAAGACACACACCAAAGGGAAGTTCACCTTTGAAACAGGACCCACCCACAATTGCAAAGCTGAGAATTCACAGGCCCATGTAAGACATCAGTATTGGGGGTGAACCTTAGTTGCCTACTCTAATCACCATAAAAACAAATGTACAACTAAGGATAACCAATCATTTAAAGAAAATCAGTAGGGGGTAAAAAAAAAATAGTCTGAGAGAGGTACAACCAACTGAACCATACTACTGAAGAAAAATTTTACTGGAGGCCTTCAAAGAAGACCTGGATAAATGGAGAGATAAACCATGCTGATGGAAGAGAATGGAACATTATAAAACCTTCTGAGCTCCAGCAAATAATAAATACCATCAGTGTACTCCAAATAAAAACCCAACAAGATTTTCCATGAAACACACACACAGCAACCCCCACCCTCAAAAAAAAGGATCCCAAAATTCACAGAAAAATCAATCTGTAAGAATACCTTTGTCAGGGGTGCCTGGGTGGCTCAGTGGGTTAAGCGTCTGCCTTCAGCTCAGGTCATGATCCCAGGGTCCTGGGATTGAGTCCCATGTCAAGCTCCCTGCTCAGTGGGGAGTCTGCTTCTCCCTCTGTCCCTCCTCCCACTCATTCTCTCAATCTCTCTCTGTCTCTCTATCAAATAAAAAAATTAAATCGAAAGAAAGAAAGAGAGGGAGAAAGGAAGGAAGGAAGGAAGGAAATCCTGGGGTGCCTGAGTAGCTCCATTGGTTAAATATCTGACTCTTGGCTTCAGCTCAGGTCATGATCTTCAGGTCACAATATCGAACCCCACACTGGGCTCCATCAGCGGGGAGTCAGCTTGCGGATCTCTCTCTCTCTGTCTCTGAACCTGCCCTTTCTCTCAAATACATAAATAAATCTGAAGAAGAAGAAGAAGGAGGAGGAGGAAGCAGAGGGGAAGGGGGAGGAAGAGGAGGAGGAGGAGAATGAGGAGAAGAAGGAGAAGAAGAATGTCCTGCCATTTGTGACAACATGGACAGATCCTGACAACACTATGCTACATGAAGTAAGTCAGATAGAAAAATGGAACTCACATGTGTCATGTAAGCAAACAAATTAAGACAAAAACAAACTCATAGATACAGAGAACAGATTTGGTAGCTGCCAGTGATGGAGGGTGGGGCTGGACCAAAGGCATGAAAGGGTTTATAAAAAGGTATAAATTTCCAGTTATAGAACAAGTAAGTCATGGGGATATAATGTACAGCATAATGATTTTCATTAGTGATACTGTATTGTATATTGTATATTGTATATTTGAAAGTTGCTAAAAGAGGAAATTTTAAAAGTTCTCATCACAACAAAAGAATGGTAACTGTGTGGTCATGGATGTAACTAGACTTATTGTGGCCATGATTTCAAGACGAATATGGAATCCTTATGTTGTACACCTGCAACTAAGTGTTATATGTCAACTGTATCTCAATGAAAGAAAAATTACTTGGCATACTTATAATTCTGTACATCACAAAATTCAGTAAATCCAAAAAATTAGGCCAATGTTTTCTAAAAATTGGGCAAATCAATTTCATTGCAAGAATGTGAGAGTGAGGGATGCCTGGGTGGTTCAGCCTGTTAAGCGGCTGCCTTCAGCTCAGGTCATGATCCCAGGGTCCTGGGATCGAGTTCCACATCAGGCTCCCTGCTCAGCAGGGAGCCTGCTTCTCCCTCTGCCTGCTGCTCTCCCTGCTTGTGCTCACTCACTCTCTCTCTCTGACAAATAAATGAATAAAATCTTAAAAAAAAAAAGAATGTGAGAGTGATTTAGTATGAAGAGATGCATTAATGTAATATATCACATACTTCAACGTAAAAAAAGGAAAACATGAAGACTTTTGAAACAGGTATTTATATATTTTTATATATATTTATATGTATTTATATATTTATACTAAAAACCTCTTTGTAAACTAGACCCAGAAAGATATTTCAAGCACCTAAGACAGCCTATGATGTTGGACGCTTTCAATAAATAATTACCAAATTGTTGCAAAGACCATGATTCCTTCATTTGACAAGGAATACTTACCTTAAAGCAAAAGCAATTTTTTTCTTCACATAAATAACAGTGAAAACTGAGAGACATTTCCTTATCAGGGATTAAGGGAAGGAAAATGCTCACTCTACCATTTTTTACCTCTGAAACAGGATAAATTTTAAAAAAAAATAGAAGGCATGAATGCCAATTTTAGAAAAAAAGGACAAAATGAATATTATTGGCAAGTGATCTGATGGCCTCCCTGGAAATTCCTCATCTCCCCATCTTCCCCGATGCCTGCCCCTCTTCCCTCAAATACTCAATGCACAAGTAAGTGATAATGGGACAGAAAGAAAACCATTTAGCCCCACCAGTATTTCAAAGCCAAACCTTTAACACTGAGTTTGTTAGCAGACTTTTATCCTGGGCTTTCCATCAGCATCCCTGAAATTACAGTCCTGGGACAGCCAATGTCCTTCCCATCTCATTTCTATCATGTCTTTTCTGACTGAACAGATCTAACCCTGGGATCACTTTGTCATTTTTTTTTTAAGATTTTATTTATTTATTTGTCAGACAGAGAGAATGAGCAGGAGCAGGGGGAGGGGCAGAAGGAGAGGAAGAAGCAGGCTCCCTGCTCTGCAGGAACACCCGTGTCTCGCCCCCCCATCCCCGCACCCCACCCACCCACCAACGTGGCGCTTGATCCCAGGACCCTGAGATCATGACCTAAGCCAAAGGCAGACACTTAACTAAGACAACCAGGCCCCCGTTATTCTTTTATTTCCAAAGATTTTATTTCTTTATTTGAGAGAGTGAGCAAGCACACACAAGCAGGGGGAGTGGCAGAGGGAGAGGGACAAGCAGCCTCTTCACAGAGCAGGGAGCCTGATGTGGGACTCAAACCCAGGACCCCGGGATCATGACCTGAAGGCAGCTGCTTAACCGACTGAACCAACCAGACACCCCCATTCTGTTGCTTTAAACCAAAGACTCAAAAAGAAGAGTCCGTGATGATGGAAGACGGAAGAGAGGGGACATGTGGTCTTCCTTCTGAACTGAAGACTGACCCAAACGTCCAAGGCCTTTCTTTGTCTCTGCAGGAGAATCAGCTCGAATTCTGGATACTTCCATTTTAGACAGCACAATACTAACAAAGAACAAGGGAGTCCACTGTGCATGAATTTTTGTACCATTTTCATTCTTTTGTTCATTTCCAATTCCCCATTATCAAGGAGTCTACTTTTCCCTGGAAGGTGGGAACAGTTAACAACAACAACAAAGTTTGAGAATGGCTAATTCAAGCCATTCAGGTCTTTAAGATTTTATTTATTTATTTATTTGAGAGAGAGAGAGCATGAGAGGTGAGAAGGTCAGAGGAAGAAGTAGACTCTCCATGGAGCTGGGAGCCCAATGCGGGGCTCAATCCCAGGACCCTGGGATCATGACCCCAGCCAAAGGCAGAGGCTATAACCCACTGAGCCACCCAGGTGCCCCTCATTCAGGTCTTAATGTTTTGTAGTAACCAAGGACAACCTGGAATACAGCAGCAGTTATCAAGACCGGATAACAATTTCAAAAGCAGCTGGTCTTTGGGGCGCCTGGGTGGCTCAGTGGGTTAAAGCCTCTGCCTTCGGCTCAGGTCATGATCCCAGGGTCCTGGGATCAAGCCCCGCATCGGGCTCTCTGCTCAGCACAGAGCCTGCTTTCCCCTCTCTCTCTCTGCCTGCCTCTCTGCCTACTTGTGATCTCTGTCTGTCAAATAAATAAAATCTTAAAAAAAAAAAAAAGCAGCTGGTCTTGTCCTTATGGGGGAAAAAAGGGATACAATTTCTGGTTGGTCACAGAGCAAGTGAATTGAGACTCCACTAACCTATCATTGTGAAGATTTTAATGCATTTTGTTATTAGGCCGAGTTCACAGACATTATATTTGTTTTCCAAATGTATCAAAGCAAAAATAGTTAGGAGCTGAATAACCATTCTGAGGCTCCGATCTATCTTCAGTGTAGATTTCTTTTGAAAAACAATAAAGCTGACCCGTGCCATCAGGAATTCAATTAGACTGTTTCACAGATAATGCTTTCTTAGTTAGTGGTGCAATCATCCATAAAATAGAGTCCTTTCAGAGTTTACTAAGCCATTTTTAATTGTTTTTCCTTAAAGTCAAACTGAAGACTGCTATAAGAAGGAATGATCTATTTCCCTGGGTATGTTTGAATGGTTCATAGCAATACACAACACCTTCAGCTGAAAGACTCGTTTTGGGTTTCCATTCATTTAAAATCTGGACTTACATTTCTAAAGGTTCTACAATTAAGTATATGTACACAGGTGTGTGTGTGTGTGAGAGAGAGAGAGAGAGAGAGAAAGAGAGAATATTTTGGTAGATATTCTGGTATTCTAGTGGCAATGATAGTCCATATTCTTTTTTTTTTTTTCTTTTAAGATTTTATTTATTTATTTAACAGAGTTCACAAGTAGGCAGAGAGGCAGGCAGAGAGAGCGAGGAGGAAGCATGCTCCCCTCTGAGCAGAGAGCCCGATGCGGGGCTCGATCCCAGAACCCTGGGATCATGACCTGAGCCAAAGGCAGAGGCTTTAACCCACTGAGCCACCCAGGCGCCCCGATAGTCCATATTCTTATAAGCAATTTCTGTCACAACACTAAAACTGCTCCTTACTTGTAATAACGATGTATGTTACAAGGTATCAACATGATTAATCTCTCTGAGTCATGAAGAATGTCAAACACGTAGGGACACCTGGGTGGCTCAGTCAGTTAAGGGTCTGCCTTTGGCTCAGGTCAGGATCCCAGGGTCCTGGGATCGAGCCCCACGTCGGGCTCCCTGGTCAGCAGGGAACCTGATTCTCCCTCTCCAACTCCCCTTTGCTTATGTTCCCTCTCTTGCTATCTCTCTGTCATAAATAAATAAAATCTTTAAAAATTATATATCAAAAGTATCAGGATATAAAATCAATGCACAGAAATCAGTTGCATTTCTCTACACCAACAAGACAGAAGAAAGAGAAATTAAGGAGTCAATCCCATTTACAATTGCACCCAAAACTATGAGATACCTAGAAATAAACCTAACCAAAGAGGCTAAGAATCTATACTCAGAAAACTATAAAGTACTCATAAAAGAAATTGAGGAAGACACAAAGAAATGGAAAAATATTCCATGCTCCTGGATTGGAAGAATAAATATTGTGAAAATGTCTATGCTACCTAAAGCAACCTACACATTTAATGCAATTTCTATCAAAATACCATTCATTTTTTTCAAAGAAATGGAACAAATAATCCTAAAATTTATATGGAACCAGAAAAGACCTCGAATAGCCAAAGGAATATTGAAAAAGAAAGCCAAAGTTGGTGGCATCACAATTCCGGACTTCAAGCTCTATTACAAAGCTGTCATCATCAAGACAGCATGGTACTGGCACAAAAACAGACACATAGACCAATGGAACAGAATAGAGAGCCCATAAATAGACCCTCAACTCTATGGTCAACTAATCTTCGACAAAGCAGGAAAGAATGTCCAATGGAAAAAAGACAGCCTCTTCAATAAATGGTGTTGGGAAAATTGGACGGCCACATGCAGAAAAATGAAATTGGACCATTTCCTTACACCACCCATGAAAATAGACTCAAAATGGATGAAGGACCTCAATGTGAGAAAGGAATCCATCAACATCCTTGAGGAGAACACAGGCAGCAACCTCTTCGACCTCAGCTGCAGCTACATCTTCCTAGGAACATCACCAAAGGCAAGGGAAGCAAGGGCAAAAATGAACTATTAGGATTTTATCAAGATCAAAAGCTTTTGCACAGCAAAGGAAACAGTTAACAAAACCAAAAGACAACTGACAGAATGGGAGAAGATATTTGCAAACGACATATCAGATAAAGGGCTAGTGTCCAAAATCTATAAAGAACTTAGCAAACTCAATACCCAAAGAACAAATAATCCAATCAAGAAATGGGCAGAAGACATGAACAGACATTTCTGCAAAGAAGACATCCAGATGGCCAACAGACACATGAGAAAGTGCTCCACATCACTGGGCATCAGGGAAATACAAATCAAAATCACAATGAGATATCACCTCACACCAGTCAGAATGGCTAAAATTAACAAGTCAGGAAATGACAGATGCTGGCAAGGATGTGGAGAAAGGGGAACCCTCCTACACTGTTGGTGGGAATGCGAGCTGATGCAACCACTCTGGAAAACAGCATGGAGGTTCCTCAAAAAGTTGAAAATAGAACTACCTTATGACCCAGCAATTGCACTACTGGGTATTTACCCTAAAGATACAAACATAGTGATCCGAAGGGGTATGTGCACCAGAATGTTTATAGCAGCAATGTCCACAATAGCCAAACTATGGAAAGAACCTAGATGTCCATCAACAGATGACTGGATAAAGAAGATGTGGTATATATACACAATGGAATACTTTGGCAGCCATCAAAAGAAATGAAATCTTGCCATTTGTGACAACGTGGATGGAACTAGAGGGTATCATGCTTAGCGAAATAAGTCAATCAGAGAAAGAGAACTATCATATGATCTCCCTGATATGAGGAAGTGGAGATGCAACGTGGTGGGGGTTAAGGGAGTAGGAGAAGAATAAATGAAACAAGATGGGATTGGAAGGGAGACAAACCATAAGTGACTCTTAATCTCACAAAACAAACTGAGGGTTGCTGTGGGGAGCAGGCTTGGGAGAGGGGGGTAGGGTTATGGACATTGGGGGAGGGTATGTGCTATGGTGAGTGCTGTGAAGTGTGTAAACCTGGTGATTCACACACCTGTACCCCTGCGGATAAAAATGTATTATAGGTTTATAAAAAATAAAAAATTAAAAATATATATATATATATATATATATATCAACTCTGTTGACTGCATCAATGCTTAGAAATAAGTCGATAAAATTTAGTGAGTGTAAAACTCAATCCATTATGGAGTACAGACATACTAACCAAAACTCCACCAAGTAAAATTAAAATGGGAATACAGCTGGGATGTGATGGAACGAGCTCTGGCTTTGAAACCTAGAAACCAAGGTCTGAATTCCAACTTCAGCAATGATGGGTAAAATACCTAATCCCCCTGAGCCTCTCTGGCAGATCTGGTTTCCTCAGCTATATCATCCTTCAGGTCCCAGCTCTTACTAGTGACAAGAGGCTGATTCACAGAACAGGGCTCCCACAGACCTGCTCTAAACCCCTTGCAGACTGCTTTAGCACCCAAAAACTACCTTCCGGCTGCCCACCATCTTTCCACCCCTTCTGGAAGCTCTAAGCAGGCTACCTCCTCATTCTGCTAACGTTTTCAAAATACACAAAAATACACATGACATTTCATCACTCAAATCCCCTGTAAAGCGTCCTATACCTTATCTTCTCCAGAATAAATATTCTGAATTCCTTCAAACATTTCTTTACAGAGTCTGGTTTTCCCAGGATAGTCCAGGTTTAACCTTCTGCGTTTATTTTTTTTTTTAAGATTTCATTATTTATTTGGGGGGTGGGGAAAGAGAAGGAGGAAGGGAGAGCACAGAAGGAAAAGCAGACTCCCTGCTGAGCAGGGAGCCCTATGTGGGACTCAATTCTAGGACCCTGAGATCATGACCCGAGCCTAAGGCAGACGCTTAACCAACTGAGCCACCCAGGCACATCTGACCTGGGTTTTTCACAAAGTTAAAATATGACATTGAAATAAACATAGAATGAATCCACATTAAATATTTTATTCAAATTATTAATTGGGGAGGGAACAAAGAACATAGTAGAGGAACTGGAAAAAAAATGGTAGAATACAGTTTGCTAGGTGCGATATAAAACTAGTTAGTCATACCCTACTTGGAACTGAATGATAAACTTTGGAGTTATTTTTTCTACAAGGGAAGTTTGTAGACTTCACAGTGTCTGGGCTCTGACCAAATAGCAAAGACCAAAGTCATAGGTATCGCCTCCAAGGGGACCAAATAATCTTTGTCTGATAATGTCCCAGTATGATGCAAAAAGGATAGTCAATCATTCTCTTGCTTTGTTTCCAAGTTGGGGATAATTTTTCTTAACAGCCCTCTTTTGTTCTCCCAACACATTCCAGTTCAGACAATAAATTATATGGTGACCAAACTTACAGTACATCGCGGACATATTCTCCACCTTCCCGGCCATCCTTCTCTTGACATATTCTTATCCAAGCTTATCCTTTAGGATATGGTACCCAGAACCAAAAACTAAAAATCTCCACATACGCCTTGAACCATGCAGGCTACAGAATCATTTGGACCTCCCAGAACCTCAGCACTATCTCAGCACCACACATGGAATGAACAAAGATCACATTAGTAGCCACATGGTGTCCTTGGCTTACATTAAGCAACAGAAATCTTCAACGTCCTGTTTACCTAGAAGACACCTTTTGTAAATACATTTTTCAAAATGCTGAATTTCCTCCTCCTGACATGTAAAATTGTTCCTCTTTTGTGCTTTCTTCCAGCTATGCATCCTCTTGTATTAAAACTCAAAGAATATTGGAACTCAACTAGAATTCTAACATACATTAACTCTGGTTGGCAAATATTGCTTTTATGTTTTATAAAACAAACAAATGATCCAGTCCCTCTGTAACATAAAGTATGGCTCCTAAATTTGAAAACTCTTAGAATCATGGCAATTATTCCCTCCTACCTACTCTCTACCCAGACAAACCACACCATTGCCATGTAAAGAGAAGCCCCATCCAGTTCTCAGCACCTGGGCCACCAGACTTCGGTTGCAGACTCTAGCTGGGGCTTCTGGCATACTTCTGTTGGTTTTGACTCCTAATGGCCGTCCTAGCTCTGATGCTCAATTATTTGCTTCCAGTCCCTGGCCTCTGATCCACTTCTTGAGTAATAATCCATCCCTCCAGCAGATGCATGGAAAACAAGCCCTTCTTTCATCAGACCCCAGAGTCCTGCCCTTTCATGCCTGTGGCCAAGGCTTGTGTGTCCCTAGCTGTGCTCTACTCTTGACAATCCAAGAATATCTGAGGGAGGAGGGAGATTACCAGAAATTGCATCAGATGAAATTCAAGGTCAGGAAACCTACTCCTGACTCCTGCCCTTCTTTGCGAGAATGTCACCAAACACGTTTGGAAACAACTTCATCCCACCCCTATCTCCCCAACTACAGTTCATCCATCTCTGTATCCTTTGGTTCATCCTCTAGGCCAGGGATTGGCAAACTAAATCCCACAGGCCACATCCGACCACTGCCTGATTTTGTAAATAAAGTTTTGTTGGGGGGGCGCCTGGGTGTCTCAGTGGGTTGAGCCTCTGCCTTCGGCTCAGGTCATGGTCTCAGGGTCCTGGGATCGAGTCCCTCATCCGGCTCTCTGCTTAGTGGGGGGCCTGTTTCCCCTTCTCTCTCTGCCTACTTGTGATCTCTCTCTGTCAAATAAATAAAATCTTTTTAAAAAATAAATAAAGTTTTGTTGGAACACAGCAACACCCATTTTTTGGTGTATCATCTGTGGTTGTTTTTGTGCTGTAGGACACAAAGAGAGAGGCAGTTGTGACAGTTACAGATACAGTCCACAAAGCCTAAAATATTTACTATCTGACATTTTGCAGAAAAGGTTTGCTGACCCCTGACTGAGGTCCCTGTTCCCAATCCCTCAAAGCCCATCCTGAAGGTCATCTTCTAGAACATTCTTACATATACCACCTCCTGCTAGGTGGAGCTAACAGCTTTGTCACTATTACGGCCAGAGCCATTTATGGATTCTCTATTATAGCAATATTTTCCATCAAGATTCTTTTTAAGACTTATTTATTTATTTGAGGAGGGAGTGGCTGGGGCAGAGGGAGAGAATCTTCAGGCAGGACTCCTCACTGAGTGTGGAGCCCAATGCAGGACCTGAGCCCACAACCCTTGAGATCATGACCTGAGCCAAAACCAAGAGTCAGACGCCCAACCGACTGAGCCCCTCAGGCGACCCTCCATCGTGATTACTGATTACAGATCTGTCTCTCTCCCTGATGTGAGCACTTATCTTCAGGTGTAGGACCATTTCATCCCGAAATGCCCAAGGCTGACCTAGTACAATCTGTAATATAATTTATTACTTATTCATTATTGCCGAACAATAACTGTGTCCAAGCCATCATGGAGAGCATTTACCTTCATTCTATTAGATAACCTTCATGATAAGCCACATAAGAAGACTGAGGGCCCCGAGAGCTTGAGTGGACAATCAAGATGACAGAGTTAACGAGAAGTAGACCACTGGTGAAATCCTGAGCTCTCTGAATCTGGTGCCTGGGTTCCGGACCCCTAAACTGTATCACGCATGTTTATTTCACAAGCCTTCTCGTAAAAACCCCATCAGCTCCTTGCTCTGAGATCACTGGAAACTTACTCAAAAACAAGAGCTAGAGGCTTCATGCTTACGTCACTCATCAGTTCACTAAAGTGAGAGTCTAGAACTCCTTGGAAAGCTGCAGTTATTTGTGAAGGTGTCCTGCCAACGAGGTGATGGGCCATCAGCCTTGCCCTGTTCTGTAGCATCCTTATCCCCCACAGCTGGGTAGCCAGGAACCCAGCTGGAGAGACCAGGAAAATCTGGAGAGATCAGAAATGAGCTGAGCTAATAATCTTTTTGAAACAACACATCAGGAAATTTGTCTGAAAGTTGGGGAAGAAAGGCAAAAAGTGTGCAAAGGGCACACTTTCCAAATCATATGGGTTAAAGGCTGCCCAAGAATTATATGTGGGGATGAACTTATACCGCTGATGAAAGGTTCGACTTCACAAGCTTGCTAACTTTTCAACAGAACACATACCTCCCAAAGATTTACAACCCGCTAGACATTAAACAGTTTTACAACGAACTCAGCAATCCTACCTTAATATTTCTTTATTAAGTTGCCTATAAATGTCCTCACTTCTTAAATGTTCTTTCAACCAGCATTAACATCTAACAGGTTCTTTGATTAATAAATTAAATAAAATCAATGAACACATGTTCTGTTTGCCTGGGAATCATGATTTTACCTCTTGAAAAATCATACTTTGTAAATATGTTAAACAGACCATATTCCCATGAAGAGTTTCAACTGATAAAATACAAAGACTTCAAGTAATCTTTTAAAAATCCATCTATTATTTAAACTTCCCCTTATGAAAAAAAAAAGATGTCTTTTTTTAATGTGCTAAACTGAAGAACGTTTGTCCTCTACATATCTTTTAAAAGGTACAGTTATCAATGATCTGAGATAATTCAACACCAGGAAATTACATTGGGAGCATTCTCAGTCTGATGGAAATGACATGTGGGCTGAATAAAGCTAAATAAAAATAAGATTTTACAGTTGTTCATATCACATTTTGTTGTGTTACAGGTGAATTCAAAGGCAGTATTTTCTCACTTTATGTAGAACTGACACGAACTATTTTGAACTAAATTTAGTAACTACTGCAGGGGAAGGGGGTGGGGATAGTGTTACCTTCAGCAATAACTCCAGAGTGTAGACATATAACTGCCATCCCAAATATCTTACCCTTCAGAGAATGTTTTCCCAGAATGATTTTACAAGAGCTTCTTCTCTCATTATATAAGATTAGTCAGCAATTGCCTGCCAGCCATGTTCTCTATCAAAGCTGAGATTTTTCTTCTGGGCTAAGCTGTGGGACGGGGAAGAACCAAGGTCTATTGCAACAAGGTCTATTGTACGTTGCCCCTGGGCACACAAGATGCAAATAATATCATATTTCTTTATTGTAAATGTGTAGATACAACTAAATTGTATTAAACTCCAGGTTCAACCCATATGATAGGCTGGAAGACAAACATACCAGTAAACTTCCAGGTCTCCCCCCACACTCCTCTCATCATTCAACAACCCAGGGATTAATGGGATGTGGGCTCACAGGGAAGGGCCTACTCTCGGCCTCTGTGATGACCTACCCAAGCCAGGATCCATGAACAAGGTGGGATGGTTGTGTGGGGGGGGATGCTTCTCTCACAGATCCACATCCTCCAGGCCAGCTTGGGCCTTGGGAACCTTTGCTTCCACTCTCGGTGAGCTCCTCGTGCAGCCATCATTCCTCCCATCTTGGCGGCACTGAGTGCTCCAAGCCCCCAACCTCTCCCCATTCCACTTGGAAGAACCTCACAGATCTCCAGGATGCACACTTCTTCCAGCAACCCTCAGCACTGAGCTTCCAATCTCACCCCCACCTCCCCAGCCAAAGAAGCCACGTTCATCTTCTCGATGGGATAGAACAAACCCATACGCAGATGGCCAGGATTGCCGGGGGGCTGAGTGTATACTTTCACCCTGAACACAACAGGACTTTCACCCTGGAATATACCCTGTGACCTACAAGACATATTGAGGAAAGTGGGACAGGTTCAAGAGCTCCAAGTGCAAGGTAAACCTAGTATACCCTAAGACGGGGAGCTGAGCCAAGGGGGTCTTTTTCATTTGACCAAGAGCCTGATAAATCTCTCAATGCTCTACAGTGCAAGCCTACTCTCAGGAAAAGTAGTTACTCTCAATGAAGCTTTCAAATCCAGGCTCCTCTTCCTAACAGCCATATGGCCGTGGGCAAGTTAACCTCAACTTCCTCGCCTGAAAATGGGGTTAATCATGGCATGCATTTTACGTAGTTGGATAAGAATTACATGAACCAGTCAGTGTAAAGTAATTAGAACAGTTCCCAGAACACAGTGGTCATCCAATAAACCATGGATTTACTGTTATGTTACGTTACTGTTATGTTATCAACACCCAGGATTTATTAATATTTACTGCTACACTATATTCTCAATCAACTGCCACCTCCCAGTGAGGATGACATTAACACTGTGTTCCATTAGAATGGAACCAAAGCTGAGACACCCAAGACAAAGTTTCCCATCGCCGAGAAGAAAAGCTAAATCCAAAAAGTTCTTACAGCAAAAGTCTACCTAGTGGAATCGTGTCTGAGAGGGAAGGCTGTCTCAAAGCCTCATTCAGAAGTGGGACTAGAGGTGAGGACTCACTCCCTCAACAATATCAAGGGGCATAGGAATCTGGAAAGTCTTTCATGCAGTTCTTCCTTTGGAGCCAGCATGCCACACAGCCAAGCAGGAAGCTGATCTCCTGCTAGGAAATTCTGGATGCCACCCAGGTTTATGTGGGAAACACTGAAGCCCTATGGGGTGGTCATAGTAATCGCAGTCATCAAACGGATTCTCTACAAGGTGAGGATATTAGACATACTCTACGACTCCTAAACATCCCCATGATTTGTATACAAATCAAATTGGTGGCTTATATTTTTTGTATTTATTCACAGATAATTATTGATGCAGGCATTCTGCCCGGTGCTTAGAACACAGTGGTGGAAAAGCCACAGTCCCTGAACTCACTTGAAGTCTACCAGGGGACGGAGAACAAGAGGTGGATACCAACCAGCCATGTCTTCTACCAAAGCTGAGACTTCTCATCTGGGGTAAGTGCAGGACAGAGAGGAACCAAGGTCTACTGCAACAAGAGTAAGTTGCCCCTGGGCATTCAAGATGCAAATACTCTCCTAATTTTTTTTTAAGATTTTATTTATTGATTTGTTGGGGGGGCAGTCAGGAAGGGGGAGAGGCAGGTTCCCCATGGACCAAGGAGCCCAACATGGACTCGATCCAAGGACCCTAGAATCATGACCTAAGCCGAAGGCAGACACTTAACCGATTGAGCCACCCCGGCATCCCCCCCTTTTTTTTCTTAAATATTCTACTTCTTTACTGTAAATGTGTAGATACAACTCGATTGTATTATACTCCAAGTTCAACCCACTATGATGAGCTGGATGCTATGAGAACACGTACCCTGAATATTTGACTTCATCTGGTGGCTCAGGAAATGCTTCCCAGAACAAGCGAATTTTAAGAGCAGAGATAAAAGCCATTTTACGATGGGTAGAAGGAGAATTATAGGCAGCATCATGGTTAAATGATTTGGCTGAAAAAAACAACATGAGAAAAATTGAATATGGCTGGAATGCAGGAAGCAAGGGAGTAAGTCCACAAGACAGGCCAGGAACACAGGAAGGTGCCGGGGCCAGTTACACAGGGCCTGTAGACCATAACAGGGAGTTTTGGACCTTATTCTGAGGAAGCAGGATATGATCACATTTTCATTTGAAGCAGATTACTCTGGCAACAGTGAGGACCACTGATTTTCGCACAATGACATTCAATACACGGATTCCACAGAAAGCTATTGCAGAAAAACGGGTGACAATTGCCGGTGGCCTAGAATGGGGACCACAAGAAAGAAGTGGATGGATCCCAGGGATATTTAGGAGGTGGTCATAATAATAGCTCATGGGGGGTAAGGAAGAGGGAGAGGCAAACCCGACTCCCAGGTCTCTGGCACAAACTTATTTCTTTTTTAAATAACATAAAATGTATTATTTGCCTCAGGGGTACAGGTCTGTGATTCATGAGTCCTACACAATTCACAGCACTCACCATAGCACATACCCTCCCCAGTGTCCATCACCCAGCCACCCCATACCTCCCACCCTGCTCCCCTCCAGCAACCCTCAGTTTGTTCCCTGAGATTAAGAGTCTCTTACAGTTTGTCTCCCTCTTTGGTTTCACCTTGTTTCATTTTTCCCTCCCTTCCTCTATGATCCTCTGCCTTGTTTTCCAAATTCCTCCTATCAGTGAGATCATATGATAATTGTCTTTCTCTAATTGACTTATTTCACTAGTTCCATTCACGTTGTTGTAAATGGCAAGATCTCATTTTTGATGACTGCATAATATTCCATCGTGTATATCGATCACATCTTCTTTATCCATTCATCTGTTGATGAATGGCGGGCTCTTTCCATAGTTTGGTTATTGTGGACATTGTTGCTATGAACATTGGGGTGCAGGTGTCCCTTAAGATCACTACATTTGTATCGTTGTGTAAATTCCAGTAGTCTGGCACAAACTTCTGAGTGGGGGCTGCTAGTCACTTACTACAAGAAAAAGCAATGGAGGACCAGCAGTCTGGAGCTGATGACCATGAGCTCCCGCAGGGGAATATTAAATCTGAATTGAGCGTGATACCCCCAAGTGGAAATTTGAAGCAGGCAAACCAATACTTAGAAGAAAGCCCAGACAAGAAAGATTTTGGAAGTTATCAAGGTAAAACTAGCAAGAGAAGCCATGGAAACAGGTGGCATCACCCAGGAGAAGATACAGAGTAAGGAGAGGAGGACAAGAAAGGAGCTTGAATGAAGGGAGGAAAAGGAAAGAGCAAAGAAAATGGGGAAAGAGAAACCAGAGAGGCAGAAAGAGAGCCCGGAGTCCTCCTGACTACATCAGCCTGTGTTTCTGAAACAAACCGAAGGAATCCTATTCTATACCCATGTGAACTTGATGGTGGGAATTTTAGGTGAGGTAGGGGAAGGGAGAAGATGCCATGTGGAGTAGCTGGGGGCATATTTCTGGGTAGGATACAGCTCCCTCCACATACTCCCTCCACCCCCTCTGCCTCCTGCCCCCCAGCTCTCAACTCGTTCTGCTGACAGAGGGCATCTTGCTGGCTGTCCTTCCTTTTCTTGTGGCTGCTCTCAGCCTACCTCTGTGAGGCTGACCCTCATTCCTCTGGGTCCAGGTGACCAAGAAGGGAATAGAAGCCCCAAGAGGTGAGAAGGTGGTAAAGTCTATATCTCTTTCTGAGCTCCTTCTCCCTAACCAATCATCAGAATATCAGAATCTATACCTTGGAGGTGTGCAGGTGGCCCAGTTGGTAAAGCATCAGACTCTTGATTTGGGCTCAGGTCTTGATCTCAGGATCATGGGATAGAGCCCCACTTCAGGCTCTGTGCTCAGCAGGAAGTCTTCTTGAGATTCTCTCTCTCCCTCTCCCTCTGTCCCTCCCCATGCTCATGCATGCTCTCCAGAAGGAAGGAAGGAAGGAAGGAAGGAAGGAAGGAAGGAAAGAAGGAAGGGAGGGAGGGAGGAAGGGAAAAAGGGAGGGGAAATATTTTAGTAAGATCCTGGGATGACTGGTATGTATGTTGAAGTTTGAGGCATACTGATGTGTAGTAAGGGTCAGCAAACTTTGTAAAGAACCCGAGTAAGTATTTTAAGTTTTGTGGGCCACATGGCCTCTGGGATGACTGTGCAAGGGAGCCGCTGTAGAGCGAAAGCAGACACAGATGATACATGACAAACGAGATGGATGCACTCCATTAAAGTTTATTTATGGGCACTGAAATCTGAATTTCACATAATTTTTTCCAAGTCACCAAAAAGTAATTCTATTCTAGGAGGATGTTAGAATTTTGTAGGTAGGAGTCTTAGATGATTTCATAAAACCTAGGGAGTAAAAGAGACACACAGTTTTAAAAATAAGATCCTGTGTGAAGACTGTGTTTATTCTACATTGAAAAAAAAGCCACCAAGTTCAACGTTAGTCATCATGCAGAGTCCTAGGCAGATGTAAGCTGGCTTCACACCTAAGAGCAAGAGCTTTTCTGAGTTGGTTTCGCATCAAAGTTTCATATTTTCTTCATTGCAAAAACAGTTGCCTCACTGTGGTGTCTCAGACACTCGCAAAGTTTTTATAGGCATTTGAACCAAATATTTCCTTCTTGGGACTCATTTTGTGAGTTCTTTGTATCCTTGTTGGTTTACCATTCTCTCTCTAGACAGGTGGGTCAGAGGGTTATGTGAATTGTAGGTTGTATCCATTAATTTAAATAAAGAATAACCCGTGCCTTGTATGAGAAATAAAGCCACCAAAATGTCTCTCTCACCAGAATGAATGAGGTCTTTTTCTTAATATTTGAATTGTTCCACCTTAAAACAGATTATTTTTTTCTGCGTTAATCCATTTTCTTGGCATTTCAAATGACATCTTCCTACTCTTCTTGGATTTCATCGTATCTTGCCAAAAGAATTAAAAAGGGAAAGCTGAAACTTTTCATTTCATTTTTAAAGTCATTTGATGAGAAGATCAAATAAAATTCCATCAACTGGCCAAAGTCCATCTCTTCCAAATATTTCACCGTATACATACCTAAATCATACTCAAAGTTGTAACTTAAAAAAAAAAAAAGATGTTCTAAATAATACAAGGTGGTACAATTTAAGCAATCATGAAGAATCTGAAATTATTCAAAGCAAAAACCAGTCAAAATCTGCAACCAAGTCCCCCATTTCTTCATGACCCCCCTTTTTTTAAAGAGTGGGTGGGAGGGACAGAGGGAGAGAGAGAATTATCTTTAAGGTTTTATCTATTTATTTGTCAGAGGGAGAGGACAAGCAGGCAGAGGGAGAACCAGGCTTCCCATTGAGCAAGGAACCCAATGCAAGACTCAATCCCAGGACTCTGGAATCATGACCCAGGGTCAAAGTCAGATGCTTAACTGACTGAGCCACCCAGGTGTCCCTCATGAACCGTCCCCATTTTAAAACAACCTATTTATTTAATATCAAAATATGAAAATTTTATGCTTGTAACTATACACTATAGGCCATTTAGTTCTTCATTCAACTCTTTTTTTTAAAGATTTTATTTATTTATTTGAGAGAGACAGCTAGTGTGCACACACAAAGAGGGGGCAGTGCAGAGGGAAAAGCAGGGTCCCCACTGAACATGGAGCCCAATGTGAGACTTGATCCCAGGACTCCAAGATCATGACCTAAGGCAAAAGCAGATGCTTAACCAACTGAGCCATCCAGGTGCCCCTTCATTCAACTCTTAAAGAAGGAAGGATAATGTGTCTTGATGGCTTCCATTTCTTTTCAGGTACATAGAGACTTCATGATCACCTTCTCTCCCAAAAGAGTGAGGAGTTGCTACCTACTTGTGGGACAGGAGACTCAAAAAGAAAGTTGGAAATAGGAGGTGTCCTATATCTCTTCCCCTTAGATGCAGAAAGCCACAAAAGAACTGACCTTGAACCCACCTTGAAGGCAAAAGAAAGCTGGATAATTTGCTTTGAGCTCACCAGAGAGCTGAAGCAGCAAGGCAGACAGATGAACTAAATTTCAGATGACAGGCCCCTTGGAGAGGCCAGATGCTTGAACTGCTTCACCTGTGGCAAAGCACAGCCTACAGAGGCAACCACCTTAAAAGGGGGGTTAAATAGAAAATGGAAACATGTTTAAGGAGTTCTTCAAGGCCAAGTGTGGGCTAGAGGAACATTCACATCCCTGGTTGCTCCAGACACAGGAAGTCTGCACACCTTCACCCCACTTCCCAACCCCTGCCCCAGCGCACAGGCACATGAAGCCCCACCCTCTTTTCCCTTTGTGAGAAGAGAACTTTCTGGAAGCAGGAGCCAAGGACTGTGGGTCCTGGGGAAGGTTCAGGAAGTGCTCCCACCTGTACAACATAAGCGAAGATCCACTGCCTCTGGGCAGGGATAGAAGTCAACATCACTTGTGGAGGTGTGGAAAACCTGCCCTCTCTCCCTCTGTCCCAGGCAAAGATGAACTCCAAGGACAGAATTTGGCAGCCCCCCTCAAACCCACCACCAACCATGTACTGGCAACAAGGGCTAGCAATCTCCCACCAGGGTTGGGCTGTGGAGCAACAAGGCAACCCACCTGTCACTCATTTCAAGGAAAGATCCACCCCTGCTCCTGTGTTGACAAAAAGCAGTGGTCAGCTACCACTCAGGGAAGAGCAGGGAACTGTCTCCTGCCCCAAATTCTCCAGAGATACTAGCTAGAGTCTGGCTGCCGTGTCAGGGACAAGAATGCTGAAAAAGCCCCATTCTTGAGATCCGTGTACCCAGGATGCAGCTCAGTGAGCCTGGACCAAAAGAATGAGGAATGCCCGCTTCACCCCCATCTTTAGCCTCCCACCCAATAAACAACAACTGGCAGGATACAACATAAGAAAGGTAAGAGCCACAGAGACAGAACCTATATGCAGTCAGGGCTGCTTAAAGCTGAAGATGAACTGGGAACACAGAAAAATCCACCAGCAGCCTAAAATCTGCATTAAGTACAAGGCGGCAGCAATCCTCCCCACCACCACCACCCAGGGTCATTAAAAGACTGTGATACATTCATAGTAATTATAGAAACAACAAACCCTACAATCAGCTTAAACCGAAGCTGCATTGGCTCAATCTTCTCTCATGAAACACTGAGAAGAGTCATACCCATTTCTGGGCATAAATCCTATCTACCTCGGGCTCTACTCTTCTTTTCATACAAAATGTCCAGTATTCAATCAAAAATGACAAGACAATAACAAGAATGTATATTGTGCTATTGTTGGATGTATTCTATATATGTCAGATAGGTCAAGTTGAAAGTGATTTTCTTTTATATTCTTACTGATTTTCTATCTAACAATTCCATTAATTAGAGAGGACTATTGAAATTTCTAACCATTATTGTCAATTTCTCCTTTCTATTCTGTCCTGTTGCATCACGTATTTTGAGACTATTGTTAAATATATAATCATTTATATATGTGAAAGCTTCCTGGTGTATTGACCCTTTATGATTAAGAAATATTCCACATTGTTTCTCATCATATTCTTTGCCAAAAAGTCTGTTTTGTTTGAAATTTATATGGTCGGTTCAGCTCTCTTATGGCTACTCTCTGCAAACTGTACCTTTTCTGTCCTTTTATTTCCAACCAATGTTGTATCTTTAAACAAATGTGTGTCTCTTATACATCATCGTGTAGAGTAGGATCTTGCTTATTTATTCAGTATGATCATCTCTGCTTTTTAATAGAACTATTGATGTAGTTGAACTGATGTCTGACATTTTGCCATTTGTGTTCTATGTGACTCTTGTCCTATGTATTCTATTCCGTTTTACTGCCTTCTTTTGTGTTAAATATGTATTTTCTAGGTCACTATTTTAATTCCTCTACTACTTTTTAAAATTTTCTTAGTTTTGTTTTTTGGGGGATTTGGTGGGGGGAGGAGGGTTAGATATTTATCTCAGAATCACTATGTACCATTAATTCATCACAATCTACTTAAGATTAATATTAACTTAACTTTTTTTTTTTAAGATTTTATTTTTTTTAACTAATCTCTACACCCAATGTATGAATTCACAGCGCCCCAGATCAAGTCAGGGCACCTGGGTGGTACAGTCAGTTGAGCATCTGATGCTTGGTTTCAGCTCAGGTAATGATCTCAGGGCCAAGAGATTGAGCCCTGTGTCAGGCTCATGCTCAGTGTGGAGTCTACTTAAGGTTCTCTTGCTATAGGGGCACCTGGGTGACTCACTCAGTTAAGTGTCTGCTTTAGGCTCAGGTCATAATTCCAGGGTCCTGGGATCAAGCCCCATATCAGGCTCTCTGCTCAGCAGGAAGCCTGCTTGTCCCTCTCCCTCTGCCTGCCTCTCTGCCTATTTGTGCTCCTTCCTTATCTTTCTGTCAAATAAATAAATAAAATCTTTAAAAAAAAAAAGATTCTCTCACTCTCCCTTTGCCCCTCCTCTGTGCCACTCTCTCTCTCTCAATAAATTAATCAATCTTTTAAAAAAAGGGGGGATGGTGCATGCTCTACTGACTGAGTCAGGCAGGCACCAGCCTCAATACTGACTTCATTTTGGTAAAATACAGCAAATTTCATCCAGTAAGCTCCATTTCCTCTCCCCATCTTTTATGCTATTATCATAAATGTTAAATCAATTTATGTTATAAACCAAAATCAGTCTTACATTTGCTTTAAACAGTGGTATGCTTTTTAAAGAAATTAGAAGAAAAGAGAGAAAAACATATACAAGCTTTTCTACTCACCCACATTTTTATCACGTCCTGTGCTCTTCATTCCTTCTGGTGGATCTGAGTTACTATTATTATTTCCTTTCAGCCTGAAGGACTTCCTTCAGTATTTCTTATAGGGCAGGTATACTCTCAGAGTTTATTAATTTGGGAAGTCTATTTCACTCTTGTTTTCTGAATAATAGCTTTCTCAGGTAGAGAATTCTTTTTTTAATATATTTTATTTATTTATTTGACAGATCACAAGTAGGCAGAGAGGCAGGCAGAGGGAGAGGGAGAAGCAGACCCCCCGCTGAGCAGAGAGCCCGATGCAGGGCTCGATCCCAGGACCTTGGGATCATGACCTGAGCTGAAGGCAGAGGCTTTATTTAACCCACTGAGCCACCCAGGCATCCCCTCGGGTAGAGAATCCTTCAACAACACTCTCTCCTTTCTGCATTTTAACTGGTCATTCTACTGCCTTCTGGACACCATTATATCCCAAAAAGTCAGACACTCTCCACACTGTTGTTTCTCTTTGACAATGAGTCATTTTTCTCTTGGTGCTTTTAAGACTTGCTCTTTAGGTATTTCTGCAATTACACTATGATGGGACTAGATGTGTTTTTCTGGGTGTTTATCCTTCATAGAGGTTTTTGAGCTTCTTGAATCTGTATATTACAGGTTTTAATCGAATATGGGAAGTTTTGGATCACTGTTGTTGTTTTTTTTTCTTTTTGCCCCTTTCCCTCTCATCTCTCCCTCTGTGACTCCTATTGCAAATATCAGAGAATTATCTTGATATTATCCCACAGGTCTCTGATGCTTTAAGCTCATTTCTGTCCTTTAATCTCATTTCTTCTCTCTGTTCTCTGAATTGAGTAATTGCTATCTTCAGGATCAGTTACTGTTTTATCTGCCATCTCAAATCTGTTGTTGAGCCTACCTGCTGAATTCTTCACTGGGTTTACTTTTCAATGTTAGATTGCCTTTTCTTTCTATTTTTTATAGCGTCCATTTCTCTCTTGCAATTTCTTCCTCGCTTTCACTGCCAGTTTTTTCAAATAATTAAATTCAACTTCAGTTAATTTTATTGAGCCTATTTATAATAGACGCATAGAGGTCTTTGAGCCCACGTAGAATTAGTTTCTGTTGATTTTGCTTTTTTTTCTCCCCTGAATATTCACCACCGTTCTCTGCTACCCTGTATGTCTCATAATTTTGGATTGGAAACTGGACATTTTAGATAATATGCTGTAACAACTCAAATTCTGTCTCATTTTTCCAAGGATTTTTTTTTCTTTTCTTTGTAACTTGCCTGGACTTACACTATAAAATCTGTCTCTCCTGTGGTGTGCAGTCACTGAGGTTTCTGGACAGATTTTTTTACATATTTATTTGTGTCTTTTTTACCATGGCATCTTCGTGGTTTCCTGTGTCTACATAGCTTCATGGGTCAGTCAATACTGGGCGTAGAAGCTGGACTCAAACATCTTATGTCCAGAAAGCATTCAACCTCTGCTGACTGATGTCTGGGAATGTATTCAAATTTACCATCAGTTAGGTCTTCCTTGGGGTTTCTTTCCCACTCAGTTCTCTCAGGTCTCCTCTGTGCATCACTGTGGTTTTCCATTCAGGCGTGGAGATCTGAAGAGCTGAGCTCACTATTAAGTGCTGGCTGGCCTAACTCTCACCGCAAGAACCGTAATGTCGGGTGCCTGGGTGGCTCAGTGGGTTAAGCCGCTGCCTTCAGCTCAGGTCATGATCTCAGGGTCCTGGGATCGAGTCCCGCATCAGGCTCTCTGCTCAGCAGGGAGCCTGCTTCCCTCTCTCTCTCTGCCTGCCTCTCTGCCTACTTGTGATCTCTCTGTGTCAAATAAATAAATAAAATCTTTAAAAAAAAAAAAAAAGAACTGTAATGTCCCATTAGTCAAGCAGATGACTTTTCCTGTTCCCAACCAAGTTCATCACTGTTTGCCAAAAAATCCACAAGTTTTCATCCCCACTTTCCACCCCCAAATCAAGTCTACCTTCTCTGGCCAGTAAAGCTACTGGTTTTCCCATCTAGCCACATATTCTTGATTCCACTGTTGGAGTGTGGGGTGGAGTGGACAGAAGGGGGAGGCTGCCTGATGTCGAAAAAAGAAAAAAAAGGCAATACAGGATCTCCAGTTAAATTTGAAAATCAGGGGCACCTGAGTGGCTCAGTGGATCAAGGGTCTGCCTTCAGCTCAGGTCACGATCTCAGGGTCCTGGGATTATGCCCCTGCTGAGCAGGGAGCCTGCTTCTCCCTCTGCCCCTGCTTGTGTGCTCGCTCTCTCTCTCTCTCTCTCTCTCAAATAAATAACTAAAATGTAAATAAATAAATAAATTTTAAATTCAAATAAATCATGAGTATTTTTTAGTATATATCCAATGGAGTATTTTAGATATGCTTATGCTAAAAAATTAATTTTTGTTTATAATTCAAACTTAACTGGGCATCTTGTATTTTATCTGACAACCCTAAAGGTATGCAGGGAGTCTCAGACAAGAACATAACCTGCTGTTCTTCCCTAAAACTCTCATTTTCAAGGATAAATTGTTCCCTGCTGTCTGCCTTTGGTCAGTTTCGAGTGCCCCTCAAAGGTTACTTTTGACAGTTGTACCCAGTTTTGTACTTGCTTTTGGAGAGAGGAACCACCACCATCTTTATCCCACCATAATGGGAAGCCCACCTCTCTCAATTTATCAATGTTAGTATTTTTAGAAAATTTCAGTTGATCTCAGCTTTGGCAAGAGAATAAAGGAAAAAAATGTCAATTCTCTTCCTAATTGGACCCCAGTTTATGGACAGCATTCTCAGATCTTGATGAAATGGTCCCCAGAGAAACTCCAAAGATAAAAATCTGTGTGGAAAGTATCAGTTTGTTGTATAATTAAAGTCATTTCCCCCACAGTGAGGTGGTCCATCTGGACCCTTTGCTGCTGGTGAAAACCACAGCTTCGAAGTAGTGAATTCTCCACCAGCATGGGGGATCCAGGGAAGGTCTGAGCTTAGTAACAGTAGAGTACCCAGCGGTCAAGCAGGAGAGAGGTCAGCCCAGAGATGGTGCAGGTACAAAGACTGGCAAAAGCAATGAGTTGAGCTTCCTTTCTTCTATTTTATTTTCCTGCTGAACAAGCAAACAAATGGTACAAAAACACATAGGAGAGCAAGGGATTTTGATACTGTGCATGGACACAGTTCTGCTGTACCTCCCTTGCTCCTCAAGAAAGTGCATCTATGGGTCCCTGGGTGGCTCAGTGGGTTAAAGCCTCTGCCTTCAGCTCAGGTCATGCTCTCAGGGTCCTGGGATCAAGACCCACATTAGGCTCTCTGCTCAGCGGGGAGCCTGCTTCCCACCCCACCCCACCCCCCGCCTGCCTCTCTGCCTACCTGTGATCTCTGTCTGTCAAATAAATAAATAAAATCTTTAAAAAAAAAAAAAGTGCATCTGCATTTTAGTATTTTCAGCAGCTTCCGTGAAACAACGCACCCTTTTCTGAGATCCAGAGGAGAGAGCCACATCAGACTCACCACCTCTTGTCTTGTAGGCCCAGGAGCTTGCATGGGTACATCAGAACCCAAGGACAGCATGTATTACCATGTGCCAAGCAAGCTAATATCCAAGTTCAGGTTCAAAATGTACCCAAGGCATGACAGTAACAGAACACAGCTGTTAACACTGACAAAGCACTTTATACAACATAGCTTGTCATGCGTGGTTCCTCATCATGCCTCTGGACTGCCAGATCCTTCCACAGAGCTGGCCTGGTGATGGCCCACCACAGAAGAAGATGGATTTTTGAGGTCCAAACCAGGCTTCGCCCCTCATCACTTGTGCAATGGAGGTTTTCTCCATAAAAGGAAATGCAAAGCAAAACCCAGGTCTTGAGGGTCTGTTGAACATTTTCTTAAAATTAGGCAACTGTTTGATTCCTTAAGGAGTTCCCCATTTTGCCTCTGTGTGCTTTCTTTCTCCCCACACCATTGAGAGCAGAATACCTTTAAAATCCCAGGTCTGCTCATTTGGCACTCTTAATGCATGGATCAGGTCTCTTAGATCCTTTGCACCATGTTTAGCATACAGTCAAAATAGGTAATAGCATCTAATACGGGACCACCTCATCTTGTTACAATTTGCTTTATTGCACTTGGCAGATTTTGCAGTTTTTACAAATTGATGCTTTGTGGCAACCTGGCTTCGGGCAAGACTGTCAGCGCCATTTTTCCAACAGCATGAGCTCACCCACTTCATGTCTCTGTGTCATAGTCTGGTAATTTTCACAATATTTTGAACTTTTTCATGATGACTCTATTTGTCATGGGGATCTGTGATCAGGGATTGCAACTCACTGAAAGTTCAGATGATGGCTAGCAATTTTTAGTCATAAAGTATTTTTTTAAATTAAGGTCTGTACCTCATGGGGGTTTTTGAGATATAATGTTATTTCGCACTTAACAGACTACAGTATATTGTGAGTATAACTTTCGTATACACTGGGAAACCAAAAAAATTCACTTCACCCACTTTACTACAAATATTTGCTTTCTTGTGGCGGTCTGAAACCAAACCATATCTCTGAGGTCTGCGAGTACCTAGTGAGCTCTCAGTACAGGCCAAGCATTGCTCCAAACAGTTTAACATGCAAAGACACATCCAATTCTTAAAACAAGCCATTAAAAAATGGTATGAACTATAATCCCAATTTTATGGATGAAAGAAGTGAGAAACAGTGAGTAAGTATGTTGTCCAAAGGGACGTAGCTGATAAATGTGAAAGTTGGAATTCAAACCAGGTGGACGCTAGATCCATGAGGTCCTACCACCTTGTTTAAATAAAAAAAGGAGCATGAAGAATGACTTTGTAAAACAAACAAGGGCAATTCACTAGAGCACGGTATTCCTCAGATCCAAGCAGTACTACATTGTACACAGTTGTCTTTTTAAAGGAAATTGTATACAGTTGCCTTTTGAAAGGGGACACTTCATTTCAACACCCCCACCCCCGGGGGAGTGCCTGGGTGGCTCAGTGGGTTAAAGCCTCTGCCTCCAGCTCAGGTCATGATCTTGGGGTCCTAGGTTCGAGCCCCACATCGGGCTCTTTGCTCAGTGGGGAGTCGGCTTCCCTTCCTCTCTCTCTGTCTGCCTCTCTGCCTACTTGTGATCTCTGCCAAATAAATAAATAAAATCTTTAAAAAAAAAACCCAAATGGAAAGAAAATTTAATTTATTCTCCTAGATAATCACAAAACGATTAAAAGTAGACATGCTAAACTTGATATAAAGCTCCCGGGAACAATAAAATTTAAACCAAAATAAATTAACATTTCATTGCTACTAAATGTCATACGGGCTCTGTAGTTAACATGTTCGCAGTGTAGGGTTTCATTGATATGCCCAATTCCCTGCATTTCAAATACCCAATCACAGCCATTGGCACTAATTTGCTGCTTGTAGCAGGGCTTCTATTCTCAATCCATATACTAATAACTTCTGTTTTTACAATGCTTTGCAACGTAGCAATTACCTTCTTACACACCGTCTTGCTTAATCTTCACAACAACCCTATGAGACTGGCATCACAATTCACGTTTTTCTCACTCACATGGAATGACAACCTGGGGGTTGAAGTCGTTTTTTTCAAGCTCACACAGCTTGTAAGTGTCAGGCACAGACTCAAGCCTCAATCCTAACTTCAAGTGTAAGCCCTTTCCTATCGCCCAAAGCTGGACAAAAAGAGACACCGCTTTTACCAGGATATCAAATTCTATGCCCTGTGGGGCTCTGTGGATGAAAACAGAGTAATAACGTTTATGGCTATGCTTGAGTCTTGTCTTAGAAGGGCTCAAATACTTTATGCTTCATTAATCTTGCCTAATGTCTCTAACGGCTCCTAAAAGGGAAAGACAATATGTGAACGAGAGCGCCCGTTGGTCCTGATGCCAACAATCTCCCAGCATGCCCAGTTCTCTGACTCTCAGTGGCTCCCTCCTAAGCAAGGTGGCCTGGACTTTCTTTGCTTTCCAGTCACAGACACAGAGGAAGAAATTGAAAGTAACCTTTTTTTTTTCCAAGGAAGACATGTTTAGGTATCTTTCTAACAAAAAGAGCCAAGTGGAAGAAAGATCACAGATTCACATGTGAGTACAGAGAAGAGGCGACCGATCTAGTTTTTCCACTCACTCTCCTCTAGGCTCCCAACTGCTCATCTGTTACAAAAAACAGACATCTGGGGTGCCTGGGTGGTTCAGTCAGTTAAGTGTCTGCCTTCAACTCAGGTCATGATCCCAGGGTCCTGGGATCAAGCCCCACTTCAGGCTCTCTGCCTGCTGCTCCCCCCAGCTTGTGCTCTCTCTTTGACAAATTAATAAATACAATCATTAAAACAAAACAAAACAGGTCGGGTGTCCACAAATGAGGGCCTTTGGGTCAGATCCTGCCCAATGCCTGTTTTATAAATCAGGTTGATTCAAACATGGCCACATCCATCCATCATTTATCAGTGATGGCTCCTTTTGCATGAAAACAGGCTGAGCAGTCAAGACAGAAACCAGCTGGCCTGTGAAGGCTTAAATATTTACTAGTGGCCCTTACAGAAAAAGGCTGGCAATCCCTGGGCTAGATCATGTTCCAGGCTGCAAACCTCTGGTCATAACAGAATATTTTTTTTAAAAATGTATTTGAATTCCATAATAGCCATGAGAAACAAAGTGGGAGGTGCTTTGCACATACATTTCTGAGGAATCTGTGAAAGACGGAAGACAAGCAGGATCCGAGGGAAATGGGAAACCTTGGCCTGTAGCGTAGACAAGAAAGGAGCAGCCTTAAAAAAAAAAAAAAAAAAAAAAAAAAAAAAACTAGCCAAAAGATATTAACAGGCAGGGCAACTCACCAAATAAAAATCACCAATGGCTGTAGATATGTTTAAAGGTTCAAATTTGAATAACACGAAGGCTCAGACTCAAACAACTACCAGCTATCCCTGTCCCCTGCCCCCATCAGAAGAGTAAAACTCTGACAAAGTGGAAACAACTGTTATCAAGGGAGGACGGGGACTTCATGAGCCTATTTAACATTAAGTATGTGCGTTTCCTTTACTTTTTTTAAAGATTCATGTTTTTTAGAGGGGGGCAGGTGGAGAGGGAGAGAGAGTTTCAACAGACTCTGGGCTAAGTCTGGAACCCAACACAGAGGTCAATCTCATGACCCATGAAATCATGACCTCAGCCGAAACCAAATGTCGGACCCTTAATCGACTGGGACACCCAGATGCCCCCATGCGTATTTCCTTTAATCCAACAATTCTTAGTATCTGCCGGAGAGAAATACTATTACACGCACAGAAAGACGCACCGACAAGGACAGTCCCACAACACTGTTTCAATTAGGAAAATCAAAGCAGCATAGATTCCCACCCCTAGCAGAGATCTTGAGCCAACTCTGGTACATGGGCGCTAGGGAATGCTTTGCATTCTGCGCCACAGGGTAACTGTGAGCTTCTGATGGACAGTGGTTGTTGTTTTTTTGACAGTATTCTCTTGCCCCTAGAACAATGCCTGTCATATAGAGGTACTGAAATTTATTGGAAGAATTAAGTCTCTAAGAATGTGCCTGTACTGTTCTTGGGACGCTCAAGTCTACGGAGTGCATCGATACACACTCACACACTCTCTTACTCTCCAGCTTCCCATAAGGGTCAGCCAGTGAGAATCTCCTTCCAAGATCAGGAGTGTATTAGTCAGTTGGGGCTGCATCGCAAAATACCCCAAGGGGGGTGGGGTTGGGGTCGGATTAAACAACAGACATTTTCTTCCTCATAGTTCTGGAACCTGGAAAGTTGAACTAGGCTGGCCGGGGGGCGGGGGGGCTCTTCTCCTGGCTTGCACATGACCCCCTTCTTGTTATGTGCTCCCTGGCCATTCTTAGTGCATACACGTGGACTGAGGGCCAGCAAGCCTTCTCAAGTTTCGTTCTATGAGGCCCTAGCGCCATCGATGGGGCCCCACCCTCATGACCCTAACTGCCTCCCAACAGCCCTCCACCCCAAAAACCATCGGATAGGGGGTTAGAACGTGAAACATATTAATATGGGAGCAACATACACACTTAATCTATCATAGAAAGGGAGCAGCAGGAAGGAAGGATTTTTACTCCCCTTGGTGCCTCCCTGTGGGATTGGTGCAGACAGACAGACGGCTGCCCCCCAGTGACAATCTCAGCCCTGCCAACCAGCCCATTCCACACATCTCTCTCTCTCCAGCTTCCCTCCTCCTCCCCCCCTCCCATAACTCCTCCCCACCATTCCCCTACCTGGCCTAGAGGTAGTAATAGTACCCTCACAATTACTGACCTCAGTGTGCTCTATGTTCCCATGTTTTCCCTAGACCCTGGATCGGAGCATCAAACCCTCCTCAAATTACCCAGTTTGACTGAGTCATGTGTTTTCCTCCAGGTTACTGACAGACACAGATAGATGTCCAGACAGTAATTTTTTTTTTTTTTTTAGATTTTTTATTTGAGAGAGAGAAAGAGTGCAAGCAGGGGAGAGGTAGGGGAAGAAGCAGGCTCCACACTGAGCAGGGAGCCTGATGTGGGACTTGATGCCAAGACCCTAAGATCACAACAGGAGCTAAAGGCAGACATTTAATGGACTGAACCACCCAGGGGCCTCTAGAGCATATTTTTAAGTAAAGAATGCAAGTTTCAGACCAGAGCATGGATAATAATGCAATTCTTGTAGGGAATATATATATATATATGTGTATATATATACATATATATATAAATAAAACAAAACTACCTATTTCTCCATGTGCATACATGTGTGTAAATTCAGAGAAACAGATGAGGAAGGAGGTACACTACACCGATGATGGTGACTGAGAAGAGGGGCAGGAAAGAGGGGCCAAGGGCACATCTCACTTGATCTATATTGTTGGAATTCTGAACAGTGAATATGCCCTTAGTGATTACATGTTTAAGTATAAAAATCGTGAAAGAAAAAAATGTCTGCAGGAAATAAAATATTCACTCTATATATTTTTTTTTATTTTTTCAGTGTTCCAAGATTCATTGTTTATGTACCATACCCAGTGTTCCATGCAACACGTGCCCTCCTTAATACCCACCACCAGGCTCACCCAACTGCCCACCCCCCTCTCTTCCAAAACCCTGTTTGTTTCTCAGAGTCCACAGTCTCTCATGGTTCATCACCCCCTCCTAATCCATTTTTCATTTCCTTCTCCTAATGTCCTCCATGTTATTCCTTATGCTCCACAAGTAAGTGAAATCATATGGTAAATTGACTCTCTCTGCTTGACTTACTTCACTCAGCATAATCTCTTCCAGTCCCGTCCATGTTGATACAAAAGTTGGGTATTCATCCTTTCCAATGGAGGCATAATATTCCATTGTATATATGGACCATATCTTCTTTATCCATTCACCTGTTGAAGGGCATCTTGGCTCTTTCCAATTTGGTAACTGTGGCCATTGCTCCTATGAACATTGGGGTACAGATGGCCCTTCTTTTCACTATATCTGTATCTTTGGGGTAAATACCCAGTAGTACAATTGCAGGGTCATAGGGAAGCTCTATTTTTAATTTCCTAAGGAATCTCCACACTGTTTTCCAAAGTGGCTGCACCAACTCACATTCCCACCAACAGTGTAAGAGGGTTCCCCTTTCTCACATCCTCTCCGACACTTGTTGTTTCTTGTCTTGTTAATTACACCATTCTAACTGGTGTAAGGTGGTATCTCAATGTGGTTTTAATTTGAATCTCCCTGATGGCTAATGATGATGAACATTTTTTCATGTGTCTGATAGCCATTTGTATGTCTTCATTGGAGAAGTGTCTGTTCATGTCTTCTCCCCATTTTTTGACATGATTTTTTATTTTTTGGGTGTTGAGTTTGAGGAATTCTTTATAGATCTTGAATATCAGACCTTTTTCTGTAGTGTCATTTGCAAATATCTTCTCCCATTCCATGGGTTGACTTCTTGTTTTGTTGACTGTTTCCTTTGCTGTGCAGAAGCTTTTGATCTTGAAGAACTCCCAAAAGTTCTTTTGTGCTTTTGTTTCCTTTGCCTTTGGAGACATGTCTTGAAAAAATTTGCTGTGGCCAATGTCAAAGAGGTTACTGCCCATGTTCTCCTCTAGGATTTTGATAGATTCCTGCCTCATGTTGAGGTCTTTTATCCATTTCAAGTTTATCTTGTGTATGGTGTAAGATAATTGTCGAGTTTCATTCTTCTACACATAGCTGACCAATTTTCCCAGGATCATTTATTGAAGAGACTGCCTTTTTTCCACTGGAAAAAAAAGTGGGGAAAAAAAACCCACTTTTTTCCACTGGATATTTTTTCCTGCTTTGTTGAAGATTATTTGACCATTGAGGTGCAGGTCCATATTTGGGCTCTCTACTCTATTCCACTGGTCTAGGAGACTGTTTTTTTGCCAGTACCATGCTGTCTTGGTGATCACAGCTTTGTAGTAAAGCTTAAAATCAGGCAATGTGATGCCCCCAGTTTTGTTTTTCTTTTTCAACATTTCCTTAGCAATTCAGGGTCTCTTCTGGTTTCATACAAATTGTAGGATTGTTTGTTTCAGCTCTTTGAAAAATGCCAGTGGCATTTTGGTCAGGATGGCATTGAAAGTACAGATTGTTCTAGGCAATATAGATATTTTAGCAATGTTTATTCTTCTGATCCATGAGCATGGAATGGTTTTCCATCTTTTTGTGTCTTCTTCAGTTTCTTTCATGAATGGTCTGTAGTTCCGAGTACAGATTCTTTACCTCTTTGGTTAGGTTTATCCCCAGGTATCTTATGGTTCTTGGTGCTATAGTAAATGGAATCAATTCTCTAATTTCCCTTTCTATATTTTTATTGTTAGTATATAAGAAAGCAACCAATTTCTGTGCATTGATTTTGTATCCTGCCACATTACTGAATTGCTGTAGGAGTTCTAGTAGTTGGGGGTGGAATCTTTGGGGTTTTCCATATAAAGTAACATGTCATCTGCGAAGAGAGAGAGTTTGACTTCTTCTTTGCCAATTTGAATATATTTTATTTCTCTTTGTTATCTGATTACTGTTGCTAGGACTTCTAGTACTATGTTGAACAACAGTGGCAAGAGTGGGCATCCTTGTCGTGTTCCTGATCTCAAAGGGAAGACTGTCAGCTTTTCCCCATTGAGGATGATATTCACTGTGGGTTTTTCATAGATAGATTTTACGAAGTTGAGGAATGTTCTGTCTACCCCTATACTTTGAAGTGTTTTAATCAGGAACGGATGCTGGATTTTGTCAAATGCTTCTTCTGCATCAATTGAGAGGAATGTGTGGTTCTTCTCTCTTCTCTTATTGAGAATTATTCTCTTTGTTCTATCACATTGATTGATTTGCAAATGTTGAACCACTCCCCTCTGGGTGATCCAGAATACACAGATACCCCACCTGCAAACTACGCTGAACACCACAGCCTTCACAGGGAGGGCTCACCCCCAGCCACCATCTCAGTGGTAGCCTGAGACCCCCACTTGTCTCTGCACCCCTGTGCCACTAAAGCCGCAAGGGGTATTGGTCTGGGCGAGCCCGAACCTCGGTGACTGCCAGTGCCAGCCCTGCTGTCTGGGCTCCACACCCACGCCCAGTGCACGCAGACCCAGCAGAGGCACAGCTCGTGGAAGGCTGTGGGCTGAGGGCCCTGACCTGAGACTGTGCCGGGTTCTCTCAGGCGTGGGCTGGGTGCACTCAGACCCCATGGCCATGCAGGTCGAGGAAGGCTGCAGGCCCAGAGACCACTCTCAGGGTCTACACCAGGCTCACAGGCATGGGGAGGAAGGTGCCCAGCCCAGTGGTGGTGTAAGCAGCAGAAAGCAGTGGGCTCAAGGACCATGGAATGGAGGCCCCACCGGACTCTCTCTGGCACGGTGGTGGCAGGGGGTGACCACTCTGGGTCCGTGGGGTTAGGCCCCTGCCCGTGATCATCCGATTCCACCAGTTTCCCTTAAGATCTTCTGCTTTTTTTTTTTGAGTGTTTTTAACCAGACTCCAACTTAATGCTGGTCCCCAACCATAGGGCACTCTCATATTGGGGTATTACTTTCCAACGGGTCACTTCTGGTGGCTCCCTCCCCCTTTTATTTATCCTCCCATATCAGTCCGAGCATTCCCACTCTGATTTACCTCTCCACTGATGTCTTTTGCTCCTGTAGAGATCCAGAAGTGTATAATCCTATATCTCGGGCTGCTTTCATGGGTGTTCAGAATGTTCTGGTAGATATTTAGCTCACTTTAGGGGACTGGTTGAAACAGGGTCTCCTACTTCTCCGCAATCTTGCCCCTCCTTCCCCACTCTATATTTTTATCTATTTATTTTTTTTAAGTAGGGTCCATGCCCCACGTGGGGCCTGAACTCACCACCCTAAGCTCAAAACCTGAGATCAAGAATTGGATACTCCACCAACTGAGGTGCCCCCGGTCTATATTTTTAAATGACTGGCATAAACAGCATTTCTTTAAAGACACACAAAAGTATTAGTAGCCATCAGCATTAGACTTGATCTCTGTTTTCTCCTTTTTGTCTTCAAAGTTTCCCGAACCAAAAATTACAGGACTTTGGTAATTATGAAATGATTTACATCATGAATCAGATAAATTAAGTAGAGAGGATTGGATCAGAAAGATGATCTCTTAAGCTATTTTAGTGCTAAACCCCAGACTCTCTGATGGTTCACTTCAACAACAAAAATGATCCAAACAGCAGAAAACAACAGGAAATTGGCAGTTGGACTAAGTGGTTCTGCGGAGAATACATAAGGAGACATCTAACTATTCACAGCGGGGAAATACAGATTGGGGCTGTGGACAGGCACAAAGGCACTCGGGTGAGCATGTGGGTGGGGCGGAGAGGAGTACCCCACAAGCAGAGGAGAGACCAGACAGGTAAGGATCATGGCTTTCTCTCTGGTGGTAAGGACTCCTGTACTGGACCCTGGAGGAAAGGGCGCACCGATCAACCCATCCCACTCCAGCAGTCGGGAGGGGAAGAAGAAATTTAAAGAGTGGCCAAGGCCCAAGGTCCAAGGCTCGTGCGTAGCTCAAAAGCAAAATGGCCTATCTTCTCGACATGCATAAGAAATTGGCTTAGCCTTCTGGCCAAAAGCATGGGCCAGAGCAAATGGGCGATGAAAGCAACTGGCAAAAGAAGGACTTCCCTTCAACTGCTGGAGACTCCCTAAAGCCATGATTAAAACAAAACAAAAACAAAAACAAAAACAAAAAAACCTTAATTTTATGGAAGAAGTAATTGGGGAACCTCAGCTGTGTTCTGGGGACAGAGACACTCCAAAGCACACTAAAAAGAGATGTCCACTGAGCCCTGACCTACCTTTGGCAATGAGAATGCAAAAGAATGGGGCAATTAAACCAAAAAGGCTGATTTATTTGCAAGAAGATAAGAGCAGCAGAATTATCATAATATGTAAGAATAAAACTACAAAAGAGCTTCTTTTCCCTCACTTCAGTTCTATGGGGTTTAAATTCCCGGCTTCCTGATCACTAACTGCTTGACCTTGCCCCGCTCTCATTCTGCCCATTACAGGCACAGGTCTGGTGCATGGAACATTCTCAAACAACATTAGCAGTCTCTCTAAACCACCCCCCAACCCCTCATCCTGCCACCTCTCATTTTTCTCCTTCCCTCTTATATTTATAGATTGATGCAGATACCAGAGATAACTTTAGTGCTGCTTCCACCCCACTGAAATAAATTATGTTACAGGAAGTAATTTGTTTACAAAGCAGAGCCATGAATCTGAATGCTAAAAAGGAATTCCCTTCTCAAGCATAAAAATAACTAGTCTCTTATTGATGAGCAAATAACCTGCTGGCAGGCAAAATGGGAGCTTGACTTAAATACATTATTAATTTTCCTGCCATGCCTATGGGTCTGAAAACCCTCCAGAAGACCATGCAGCAGTTCTGTGGGGACAGAAACAGGATGGGTCATCAGAGGAAAGTCAGAGCCTGGAAACTTCCTAAGTATCATCCTACAACAATCTGCCAATCTCTCATTCCAATGCCACCTCCATCTGGTAAGTGTCTGAGATCGGCTTCCCCAGACGCAGACCCTGAGATGGGGAGTCGTGTGAAACTGATTTATTAGGAAGTATTCTGAGGAACAAACAGTGGGGGAGTGGGGAAGGAGGAGGATAGGGAAGGAAGCCATGCAAGGATGAGATTTCAAGCCAAGCCTTAGAGAAGGTAGCATCTGCTCAACCCCACAGGCAGGAGGGGGGCGGATACGTCAGAAGACAGTGGAAGCCACTCTCCCTTCAGGAGCAAGGGGCATTAAGTACTTTTTGTCTCAACATTGCCTTTCACCACGTAAGGGTTGGCTCTGGGGGTGCTGGATTCCCAGACACTCCCTGCTCTCCTTGCCCTAAGGCAAAACCATCTCCAAGGACAGCCCTTCCAGAGAGAAAGCACCAAGAAGACAGCACACAGGTCCATGCAATTGACACTGAGGCGATGGATGTGGGCAGATCCTGTCAGCCTATGTGGGTGTTTGTCCTGAAATCTATCCCCGGGACCTCTCCTGCTAACTCATTTTAAAAGAAACAGAATATATACGCTGGCATTTCTAATAGCATACATTTTGTTTCTATACCCGAACACAAATTAATCCAAATATTCATCCGAACAGATTCCGTCGTACAATGCAAGATCATCTTAATGCTGGATGGCAGAAGAAATTCTACGTTCTTCTCTTGTATGGCCCCAAGTGCAAACCCTCAAAAGAGATCCTGTTCAAGCGTTGCTCTAGAACTGCGTTTTCTCGTTAATATCAAGCCCTTGAGAAGGAAGATTGATTAGGCCACTTTGATGTTAGACAATTCTTGTAACAGAAACAGCTATCAAACATATGATGCAGCATAAACTCACACAGAAGGATCTCCACAACGCAGTGGTCACCATGGGGGTCCCGCTGTCCACGAGCATCCTGTGTCCCTCCTTGACGCCTACTTGCATTATTCCAGGTCCTAATCTGCAGGAGCAAGGAAAGATAATCTTGTTGGGCTCCGCTCAGAATTATCCGTGGCCAATGACCGTAAGGATCACTACATTCTTGACACAAAATCAGGCGACCTCCTTGCATGCGTCGTCTTTCACTCTCCAGGGAATTTGCAACTTGGTGTCTTTCGACTGCTATGGTGCAGAAGGGGAAGGGAGACAGCACATCCCAGGCTGGCTTCCCTGGGACCCACGGGGTTACCCTGCCTCCTCTTTTATCTGTATCCTCTGGTGGTGACACATAAGGACCAGTTATTTAGACTGTACAACACGCCGCTATGTAACTGGGAGAACCTGCAGACATCCGCGCCACCTGGGCATGACTGTCATTCCTTAATGATTCACTCACTTCATTTCCATGCAAGAACTGCTTCCTTTGGGGCACGTAGGTGGCACAGTTGGTTAAGCATCCAACTCTTGATTTCAGGTCAGGTCGTGAACTCAGAGTCTTGAGATCGAGCCCTGTTGGGCTCTGCACTCAGCACAGAGTCTGCAGAAGACCGTCCCTCTCCCTCTGCCCCTACCCCTGCTCTTGCATTCTCTCTCTCTCTTCGAATTAAAAAAAAAAGTTGTTTCCCTCTAGTCTTTGGATGCAGAGGAAGCTGGGTCCTTCTCGTCTGGGTCTCCTGCTAGGTTTCAGATACATTTGCCCCAATAGCACCTACTACAGAAGCTCCATCACCCCTTTTCTGGAATGCCAGGAAAATGCCATTTTTTTTTTAAACAACTCAGTACTTCATCTCTCATTTGGGATCCCCTACTACCCTGCCATTGTCCTTCCTTGGAATAATAATATAACCACTCCATGCTATAACTGTTTGCTATTCAATTACAATGTCATGACTCTGGACACCATCCAAAGGAAGATCTTTAGTCAATCAAAAATATGAATAAAATACATGCTTTCAATTATACACAAGAGACAGGATAAAACTTCAATGTTCCAATGGGCCAGGAGTGAAAAGTACAAGGAGAAAGAAAAAGAAAACAATGCAAAGGGGAAAAGACTGGAGGACCTAGAACAACTGAAAATCGGGAAAGAATTATAAAAAGTAGTAATATTGCAGATCATTTGCTCAGGAGTTGATAGGAGGTACTGGGTAGAGGCCAGGCCAAGTTCTCTAGCACACCAAGCCGAGCTACACAGAGTGAAGGCCAGCCTCTGACATTAAACTCCATTAGGGTTTCCCCCATTCACTTCTGCCTCAGGTGGGCGCCTTGCTTGGCCTATTTTCCCACTTATAAAATATGCATAAGAATTCCCGAGACATAATACCTTTGACACCCCGTTGGGAGAATTGTAAGTGTGGAAAGTGCTTTGTACTTTTTGGGGAAAATGTAGTTTCCAAACTGCTTTATCATAACTGCCTACAAGCAAGTCCCCCCTACATAGATGCTTTGTTTTTTTGACCCCAACATCAAGACCTGAGCTGAAATTAAGAGTCAGACACTTAACTGATAGAACCACCCAGGTTCCCCACATAGATGCTTTTAAAAATAAGTGTTTTTAGGGGTGTCTGGGTGGCTCAGTCAGTTAAGCATCTGTGTTCAGCTCAGGTCATGATCTCAGGTTCCTGGGATCGAGCCCTGCATTGGGCTCCCTGGCTCAGGGGGAGCCTGCTTCCCCACGCTGTCTGCCTGCCTTGCTACCTACTTGTGATCTCTGTCAAATAAATAAATAAAATCTTTTTTTAAAAAATAAGTGCTTCTAGCAAGCCACATGCCTACTATGCTCTCTGTTGAAAAGATTTCCTTCCCCATTACTACCATATAGGTATATTGTATCATTTAACAAATATATGATGATATATGTATTACGATAGCTGAAAGAATTCTTTAAAGAAGTCAAAATGACACTGAAACTCATAGTTGATTTTATGCCTCAGCATTTATCAAATAATTCAATTTCATTCAACAGCTACTTTTTAAGCTTTCTATATTCCAAGGCACCACACTATGTGGATTCTGAAGCCGGAAACCAGACCCCATGCCACAGACACAGTTGAGGTTGTAAGTTCTACAAACACGTATCAGCACTTCTGTGAAGGTTGTTGGAAACACCCTTCCCAGCTCCCAGACCACTCTCAACTACTCAGCCCTGCACTGGCACCTTCCAGGACATGCATCAGTACACAGCTGCCCCATAGGCACAGAAGCCAAGAAAATTGGTCTGGAAAGCACAAATGACATAAGCCACCCCAGCAACTGGATTCCACAGTCCTAAGAAGTCTAGGAATATGTCTGAGATGATCACCAAAATTGCACAACACCTTGTTCAAATGAACTGTTTGGAGAATGGATTTACTTAATGGATATTTTTTATTGATGCAATACAAACACAGAATTGAGGAATCAAACACACTACAAGGTCAATCAAGAGAAACCATACATGCTTCCGTCACTTTCCCCAAATGTCCACTGGACTTCCCGGGATCTACCAGTTTCAACTGCTCCAAATGTCTCTTCTAGTATTTGCTTTCCACGTTTCTAAATAATATGCTTCTTCAGCCATTTACTCACTTCAAAATTTGGGATGTTATCAACTGATTTCCCAAAGTAGGAAAAAATAGTATAGCTTTTAAATTCCTACCAGTTATCTAAAAACCTCCAAATCAGTAATGTGACAACTAACATTTAAATCTATTGTGAATGGGACACCTGGATGGCTCAGTCTATTAAGCTCCTGACTCTTGATTTCAGCTCAGATCATGATCTCAGGGTACTGGGACTGAGCCCGACATCAAGCTCCATGCTCAGCACAGAGTATAGTTGAGATTCTCTCTCTCCCTCTTCTTCTGCCTCCCCCTGCTATCTTTCTCTCTCTCTCTCTAAGATGGATGATTAAATCTTTAAAAATAAAAACTGAAGGGGCGCCTGGGTGGCTCAGTGGGTTAAGCCGCTGCCTTCAGCTCAGGTCATGATCTTGGAGTCCTGGGATCGAGCCCCGCATCGGGCTCTCTGCTCAGCAGGGAGCCTGCTTCCTCCTCTCTCTCTGCCTGCCTCTCTGCCTGCTTGTGATCTCTCTGTCAAATAAAGAAATAAAATCTTTAAAAATAAATAAATAAATAAATAAATAAAAATAAAAACTGAAAATGTTAGTATGTTATAATAATATCAAATTGAAGTCCATAAGATATTATGCTAATTACATAATCATAATGTAATCTAATGAATATATATAAATTATAACATAAACAGAACACACACTCTTCCCTAGTCCACATGGAACATTCTCCAGAATAGATCACATCTGATCACAAATCAGGTCTCAACCAGTACCAGAAGACTGGGATCATTCTCCACATATTTTCAAACCATAATGCTTTGAAACTTGAAATCAAGCACAAGAGGAAAGTTGGAAAGAACTCAAATACATGGAGGCTAAAGAGCATCCTACTAAAGAATGAATGGGTCAACCAGGAAATTAAAGAACTTAAAAAATTCATGGAAACAAATTAAAATGAAAAAACAGTTCAAAATCTTTGGAATGTAGCAAAGGCAGTCCTGAGACGAAAGTATATAGCCATACAAACCTTTCAATAGAAACAAGAAAGGTCTCAAGTACACAATCTAACCCTATACATAAAAGAGCTGAAAGAAAGAAAAGCAGAGAAAGCCTAAACCCAGCAGGAGAAGAGAAATAATAAAGATCAGAGCAGAAACCCAGTGGAATAGAAGCCAGGAGATAGATCTTTGAAAGAATTAATAAATTTGATAAACTCCTCACCAGATGTATCAAAAAGAAAAGAGAAAAGACCCAAATAAATAAAATCATGAATGAGAAAGGAAAGAGCAAAAACAACACCAAACAAATACAAACAATTAAAAGAACATCTTATGAGAACTTGTATGCCAACAAATTAGACAATCTGGAAGAAATGGATGCATTCCTAGAGACACATGAACACCAAAACTGAACGAGGAAGAAATAGAAAAGCTGAACAGACCCATAGCCAGTAAAGAGATTGAAGCAGTCATCAAAAATCTCCCAACAAACAAGAGCCCAGGGCCAGATGTCTTCCCAGAGGAATTCTACCAAAGATCTAAAGGAGAATTAATACCTATTCTCCTGAAACTATTTCAAAAAATAGAAATGGAAGGAAAACTTCCAAACTCATTTTATGAGGCCAGCATTACCTTGATCCTAAAACCACACAAAGACCTCATCAAAAAGGAGAATTATAGACCAAATACCTTCATGAACATAGATGCAAAAATTGTCACCAAAATGCTATCCAATAGGATCCAACAGTACACTAAAATGATTATTCACCACAACCAAGTGGGATTTATTACTGGGCTGCAAGGTTAATTCAACATCTGTAAATCAATCAATGTGATACACTACATTAATAAAAGAAAGAACAAGAACCATATGATACTCTCAATAGATGTTGAAAAAGCATTTGACAAAGTACAGCATCCTTTCTTGATCAAAACTCTTCACAGTTGCCAAGATTCTCAACAAAATCCTAGCTAATAGGATACAACCATATATTAAAAAGATTGTCCACCATAACCAGGTAGGACTTATCCTGGAATACAAGGGTGGTTCAACATTTGCAAATCGATCAATGAGATAGAACAAATCAATAAGAGAAGAGAGAAGAACCACACAGTCCTCTCAATTGATGCAGAAAAAGCATTTGACAAAATACAGCATCCATTCCTGATTAAAACTCTTCAAAGTATAGCATAGACAGAACATTCCTCGACTTCATAAAGTTTATCTATGAAAAACCCACAGTGAATATCATTCTCAATGGGGAAAGACTGACAGCCTTCCCTCTGAGATCAGGAACACGACAAGGATACCCACTCTCACCACTGCTGTTCAACATAGTACTAGAAGTCCAAGCAATAGCAATCAGACAAGAAAAAGAAATAAAATATTCAAATTGGCAAAGAAGTCAAACTCTCTTCACAGATGACATGATACTTTATATGGAAAACCCAAAAGACTCCACCTCCAAACTACTAGAACTCCTACAGCAATTCAGTAATGTAGCAGGATACAAAGTCAATGTACAGAAATCAGTTGATTTCTTATGCACTAACAATGAAAGTATAGAAAGATAAATTAGAGAATTAATTCCATTTACTATAGCACCAAGAACCATAAGATACCTGGAAATAAACCTAACCAAAGAGGTAAAGGATCTGTACTCAAGGAACTACAGAACACTCATGAAAGAAATTGAAGAAGACACAAAAAGACGGAAAAGCATTCCATGCTCATGGACCAGAAGAATAAACATTTGTTAAAATGTCTATACTGCCCAGAGGAATCTACACTTTCAATGCCATCCCAATCAAAATTCCACCGGCATTTTTCAAAGTGCAATAACAAACAATCCTACAACTTGTATGGAACCAGAAGAGACCCTGAATCGCTAAGGAAATGTTGAAAAAGAAAAACAAAACTGGGGGCATCACATTGCCTGATTTCAAGCTTTACTACAAAGCTGTGATCACCAAGACAGCATGGTACTGGAACAAAAACAGACTTCTAGACCAGTGGAATAGAGTAGAGAGCCCACATAGGGACCCACAACTCTATGGTCAAATAATCTTCAACAAAGCAGGAAAAAATATCCAGTGGAAAAAAGACAGTCTCTTCAATAAATGGTGCTGGGAAAATTGGACAGCTATGTGTAGAAGAATGAAACTCGACAATTATCTTACACCATACACAAGATAAACTTGAAATGGATAAAAGACCTCAACATGAGGCAGGAATCTGTCAAAATCCTAGAGAAGAACATGGGCAGTAACCTCTTCGACATTGGCTACAACAACTTCTTTCAAGACACGTTTCCAAGGGCAAAGGAAACAAAAGCAAAAATGAATTTTTGGGACTTCATCAAGATAAAAAAAGCTTCTGCACAGCATAGGAAACAGTCAACAAAACAGAGAGGTAACCCATGCAAATGACACTACGAACAAAGGGCTAATATCCAAGATCTATAAAGAACTCCTCAAACTCAACACCCAAAAAACAGAAAATCACTTCAAAAAATGGGCAGAAGACATGAACAGACACTTCTCCAAAGAAGACATACAAGTTGCTAACAGACACATGGAAAAATGTTCATTATCATTGGCCATCAGGGAAATTCAAATCAAAACCACACTGAGATACCACCTTACATCAGTTAGAATGGCCAAAATTAACGAGGCAAGAAACAACAAGTGCTGGAGAGGATGTGGAGAAAGGGGAACACTCTTACACTGTTGGTGGGAATGCAAGTTGGTACAGCCACTTTGGAAAACAGTGTGGAGGTTCCTTAATAAATTTAAAATAGAGCTATGACCCTGCAATTGCAACCCTGGGTATGTACTCCAAAGATACAGATACAGTGAAAGAAGGGCCACATGTACCCCAATGTTCATAGCAGCAATGGCCACAATCGCCAGACTGTGGAAAGAGCCAAGATGCCCTTCAACAGATGAATGGATAAAGAAGATATGGTCCAGGGGCGCCTGGGTGGCTCAGTGGGTTAGGGCGTCTGCCTTCAGCTCAGGTCATGGTCCCAGGGTCTTGGGATCGGGCCCCGCGTCAGGCTCTCTGCTCGGCAGGGGGCCTGCTTTCCCCTCTCTCTCTCTGCCTACTTGTGATCTCTGTCTGTCAAATAAATAAATAAAATCTTAAAAAAAAAAAAGAAGAAGAAGATATGGTCCAGATATACAATGGAATATTACACCTCCATCAGAAAGGATAAATAACCACCTTTTGTATCAACATGGATGGGACTGGAGGAGATTATGCTGAGTGAAATAAGTCAAGCAGAGAAAGTCAATTATCATATGGTTTCACTTACTTGTGGAGCATAAGGAATAGCATGGAGGACATTAGGAGAAGGAAAGGAAAAGTGAATTGGGGGAAATGGAAGGGCGAGATGAACCATGAGAAACTGTGGACTCTGAGAAACAAACTGAGGGTTTTGGGGGGGGCAGGAGGGTGAGCTTGGTGGTGGGTGTTAAAGAGGGCACGTATTGCATGGAGCACTGGGTGTGGAACATAAACAATGAATCTTGGAACACTGAAAAAATAAAATTAAATTAAAAAATAAAAACTCTTCACAGTGTAAGGATAGATGGGACATACCTCAATATCATAAAAGCCATCTATGAAAAACCCACAGCGAACATCATTCTCAATAGAGAAAAACTGAGAACTTTTCTCCAAAGGTCAGGAACACAGCAGAGCTGTCCACTGTCATCACTGCCATTCAATGCAGTACTAGAATTCCTAGCCTCAGCAATCAGACAACAAAAAGAAATAAAAGGTATCTGAATCACCAAAGAAAAATGTCAAACTCTCACTCTTTGCCAATGATACACTATGTGGAAAACCCAACAGACTCCACTCCAAAACTGCTAGAACTTATACAGGAATTCAGGTAAGTGTCGGGATAGAAAATCAATGCACAGAAATCAGTTGCATTTCTATATACCAACAGCAAGACAGAAAAAAGAGAAATTAAGGAGCCGATCCCATTTACAACTGCACCCAAAACCAGAAGATACCTAGGAATAAACCTAACCAAAGAGGCAAAGAATCTGTACTCAGAAAAGATAAAGTACTCATGAAAGAAATTGAGGAAGACACAAAGAAATGGAAAAACTTTCCATGCTCATGGATTGGAAGAACAAATATTGTGAAAATGTCTATGCTACCTAAAGTAAACTACACATTTAATGCAATCCCTATCAAAATACCATCCATGTTTTTCAAAGAAATAGAACAAATAATCCTAAAACTTATATGAAACCAGAAAAGACCCCGAATAGCCAGAGGAATGTTGAAAAAGAAAACCAAAGTTGGCAGCATCACAATTCCAGATTTCAAGCTCTATTACAAAGCTGTCATCATCAATCACCAGTATGGTACTGGCATAAAAACAGACACATAGATCAATGGAACAGAATAGAGAGCCCAGAAATAGATCCTCAACTCTATGGTCAACTAATCTTCGACAAAGCAGGAAAGAATGTCCAATGGAAAAAAGACAGAGTCTTCAACAAATGGTGTTGGGAGAATTGGACAGCCACATGCAGAGGAATGAAACTGGACCATTTCCTTATATCACACATAAAAAGAGACTCAAAATGGATGAAAGACCTCAATGTGAGGCAGGAATCCATCACAATCCTTGAGGAGAACACAGGCAGCAACCCCTTCGACCTCAGTCGCAGCAACTTCTTCCTAGAAATATCACCAACGACAAGGAAAGGAAGGGCAAAAATGAACTATTGGGACTTCATCAAGATCAAAAGCTTTTGCACAGCAAAGGAAACAGTTAACAAAACCAAAAGACAACTGACAGAATGGGAGAAGATATTTGCAATGGCATATCAGATAAAGGGCGAGTACCCAAAATCTATAAGTAACTTCTCAAACTCAACACCCAAAGAACAAAGAATCCAATTAAGAAATGGGCAGAAGACATGAAGAGACATTTCTACAAAGAAGACACCCAAATGGACAACAGACACATGAAAAAGTGCTCAACATCTCTCGGCATCAGGGAGATACAAATCCAAACCAAAGTGAGATACCACCTCACACCAGTCAGAATGGCTAAAATTAACAAGTCAGGAAATGACAGATGTTGGCGAGGATGCAGAGACTGGGGAACCCTCCTACACTGTTGGTGGGAATGCAAGCTGGTGCAGCCACTCTGGAAAACAGTAGGGAGGTTCCTCAGAGAGTTGAGAATAGAGCTACCCTATGACCCAGCAATTGCACTACTTGGTATTTACCCTAAAGATACAAATGTAGTGATCCAAAGGGGCACGTGCACCCAAACGTTTATGGCAGCAATGTCCACAATAGCCAAACTATGGAAAGAACCTAGATGTCCATCAACAGATAAATGGATAAAGATGTGGTCCATATATACAATGAAATATTGTGTGGCCATCAAAAAAACTGAAATCCTGCCATTTGCAATGACATGGATGGAACTAGAGGGTATTATGCCAAGCGAAATAAATCAATCAGAGAAAGACCATTTTCATATATCTCTGATATGAGGAATCTGAGAGGCAGGGCTGGGGGTCATGGGAGGTAGGGAGGAAAAGAATGAAACAAGATGGGCCCGGGGAGGGGACAAAACATAAGAGACTCTTAATCTCAGAAACAAAATGAGGGTTACTGGGGGGCTGGGTGATGGACATTGAGGAGGGTATGTGCTATGGTGAGTGCTACGAATTGTGTAAGACTGATGAACACAGACCTGTACCCCTGAAGCCAATAATACATTACATGTTAATTTAAAACAATAAATAGAGAAAGAAATAAAAATAAAAACTAAAATAATTGTTGTATGTTATAATTATAGCAAATTGAAGTATATAATGATATTATGCTAATTATATAATCATAATGCAATCTCATCAATATATTAATTATAACAGTAAAATATTATTTGATTCCCTTTGTTATGAAATATTTCTATTTCGAATTATACATATTTATGTTACTTGTTACATTGTTACAGATAATCACGTTGTGATTTATTTTTTAAGATTTTATTTATTTGACAGAGAGAAAGAGAGAGAGAGTGTGCACAAGTAGGGAGATCAGGAGAGGTAGAAGGAGAAGCAGGCTCCCTGCTCAGCAGGGAGCCCAATGTGGGGCCTGATCTCAGAACCCTGAAATCATGACCTGAGCCAGAAGGCAGATGCTTAACTGACTGAGCCACACAGGTACCTCATGTTGTGATTTCTAATATTGTATCACATGGCTATTAAGTCATGTTATAATAGGGTTTGGTCTTATACCCAAGTTTTCCTATATTATATTTGCTTCCTAGATTATAAATAAGACTAGCTTGCTTTTTTGTTCAACTATTCAACTGTTGTTAAAAGTCCCCTGTGCACTAGCTCCCATGCTAAGCACTTGGGATATGGTGGTGAGCAAAGCCTGCTGGACCCCTCACTCTGACATTCCAGAAGGAGGCTATAAACCCTATAAAAATTTGAATTCATAAGTTGGTAGGTGGTGTTTAAAACAACAACAACAACATGATCTCCTTAGTTTTTGAAATACTAAGCTAGTTTTCTAGATACTGTGCTTAATTTTTCTTCTCCTCATCCTCCACCATATCTGTCAAATGCCTACCAGTATCACTTTTCAAGTGTTCAAACATAATCAGATAATCTGATTTTTCTTTTTTTATGTAGGCTCCATGCCCAGCAAGGAGCCCAACACGGGGCTTGAACTCACGACCCTGGGATCGAGACCTGAGCAGAGATCAAGAGTTGGACACTTAACCAAGTGAGCTGCCCAGGTGCCCCTATAATCTGATTTTTAAAAAGATCTCCCCACCAGCAGAGAGGTGAGCATTTACTGAGGTATATACAAATATCAGTATCTGGATTTTTTTTTTCTTTTTTTCTGAACAAGAGCCTTCCCCTCTCTTTCCTGGTTATCCATGTCTGAGAAGAGAAACCGGCAGCCTGATTCTCAGTATGCATCTTTTGTTCAACCCTACTGTACTCAACCATGAGTTCTGCGCCCTGAGGTCAGCAGTGTAGATATCCCTCATGCTGGGGCGTGGGTTCCAAGGCAGTTATCGGCGAGGATGGGTGCCATCTTCAGGGTGTGGTATCCGCAGGGAATCAGAAACCTCTAACACATGGATCCAGGACCCCAGGCACAGAAGCAGAAATCGTCCCTTATCATCATTGCCAGTGTCCCACTGCAGCATTTCACGCTTCCTGTTCTCACCGCTCTGGGCTCTGCAGGGCTAAATGTCCTGGTCCACAGATGGGGGGCCATGCTCTTGCCAGAGAACACAGCAAAGGTCTCCACAAACTGCAGGTTAAGGCTGCATCCTGGGTCCTTTGAATGCCTGGTGCCCAGGGAACAACAGACAAGGAGAGCAATCACCACCGGGGGTGGGTTGGTGGGGGTTGGGGGGATCACGGTCCCTGACTCTCAGGCGGAGGTGGAACGAGGAGGGATATGTGTGGGATTCCGGGGATCCCCGTGGATACCCGTTGGGACTCCTCTGTCCAGTTGTGAACGTAAATGGACAAGCGCCACAGCCCCAACCAGAGGAGAGAATTACAGGGGCTCAGACCCCTCCAAAATGAGGACTTGGGTCACACCTCCCGGTAAAGCACCAAGGACAGCTGAAAACGGGAATTTAGAGTGGATCATGCAAGAGGAAAATGATGAGTACCAGAGGAAGCCCCAAGACCCTCCTGCCACTTCCCCTTGCTGAGTCTACCCTTGAACAGAGTCCACTAGAACCCTGAGGGAAATGCCCTGTGAGCGTGTGGATCCACAGGACATGGGGTGTCAATGGTGACAGCCGTGGAAGGATGCCACTCAAACCTCCCTTCAAGGAAGAATTTGCTGCAGTGCCTGGTGACTTAGTCTGCCTTCGACTCAGATCCTGATCCCAGGGTCCTGGGATTGAGCCCCAGGTCGGGCTCCCTGCTCAGCAGGGAATCTGCTTCTCCCTCTGTGCACTTGATCTCTCTATGTCTCAAATGAATAAATAAAATCTTTTTTTTTTTTTTTAAACAGAATTTGCTGTTCAGCTTCAAGGAGTGCATCCTGGGGACATCCTCTGGGCTGCAGCACCCGCGAGATCTGCCTCAGCTTTTGATCAGAGGCCACACTCTTCCCAGGCTTCCCTCAGCCCACGACTAAGCATCTCTGTCCCGGGTGGGGCTCTAGAGGCACCCATTGCCCTGGGACTCCCTGTTGACCTTGCCAGATGGGCACTGAGGTCTTCATCTTGCCATCCCTCGTCCTGGTTCCTCCCTTCCTTTTCCACAGATATGAGATTCCATTAGAGCCTGAAAGCTTTCCATACCCCATTCTGCTTCACTCCCCTTTAATCTTTCAAAGACATTTTATCTACTTCCAAAGCTCGTTCTCACCATCTATTTCCCAGAGGACTTGACTGACACTTCGGGCCAGCAGCCTCTCAATGATATGGGATGAAGTATGGATCTGGGGGTCATATGCCTCCTGCACACCCTATTTTCTATGAAGTATGTCCCTTGGTGCTACAGGACCCAATGTTGATGAGTTATTCTTTAAGCCCTTGAACAGTGGTTCCCATGGAGACGTTGCAGGTGGAAGGGTCAAACTCATAATCAGAAGATGTATCTATCCCAGCCATGATGAAGTATTGTTCTTCCCAGGGTAGAAGGGGTTCAATTTAATCCATGTGCCACCAAGTGGCTGTTGGCTCACCTTGAGGAGTGTCAGGAGCTCGGCGTCAGGCTCTCATTGATGGTCAACCATTCAGCAACAGTTAGCTAAGCCTGAATGGAGAGACCCCACACTGACGGGTCCCTACCTAGTCTTTGTATCTCCCACCATGATTACTCCATTCATAAGCTCACTGCCCAAGCACTGGGGTGGCCAACAATAAAGGTTGGCTGACATCAACTGGCTGAGTCATTGTGTCCCCATGGCCCATGACTATTCCCCAGTAGATGCTGTTTCTCGAACGCTAGTGTGTATAATTCGCACTTCAGGTCTGCTCCCACACGTCCAACCAGGTGCCTCCTCCCAAAAATCCCTTTTCTCCTACCTTTCAATCTCACTTATTCCAGGCCCCTGATTAATTAGCTAAGCCATTGTCGCTGCTCATCAATCCCCATAGGCAGCCCTTACCTTGGGCTACTTCTCCTTCCACACAGCGAATGACTACACTGCTCAAAGCTCTGCCCGTAGGTAGTATTTCCCCACACCGCTGTGCATCCAAACCACCCCTCAGTGGGGAGAAGGTGTGAGGGCAATGAATTTTCACTTCCATCAAACACAGCAGGCCTACTCACCCATGAACCTGGCTCAGGTCTCCCCACCTTCAACAACTGAGTATAAGGGACCTCCCATGAAGTCACAGGCAGGTGTGAGCTAAGGGAAAGGCTTCACTGCAAACCTTCCATAGGCAGCCCTAGCAATTCCGGCTTCTCTACCCAATTTAGTGGAGCCATATCTTCTTCCGGGTTTCCAAGACCCATCCCAGCAGAATATTAGACCTATCTCCAGGGTCCTTGCCAGGCTGTTAAATCTTGTATCGAAGAAGATTATCTTGTAGTTAAAAAAAATAATAATCTCCCGTAGGCCACTTTAAATTCACTATCACCTAATCCAGCACCACGGTATTCACTCCCCAGCCCACTCTCCTGGTTGCAAATGGGTCCTGTGGCTCCTTTTGGATTTAACACCCTACCCCTCCGCTAGCAAACCTAACCTTGCCCCATTGGATCATGCTGAGGCTTGACCTTAGCTATTGGTCTGGTGGCTAGGAAGACAGAAGGGGCAGATCAGAGAGAGCCTCTATCATTCTCCAGGTGATTCTATCCCATGTGGCTCCCCCGTGGTATTTAAGCAAGCAGGAGGACTCTGTCTTCCAACAAGGGAATCTACTGCAGTTGTAAGAATTCAAGGGAATCTGGGAATTCAGATACTTGAAAACAGATCTCAGAATCCTGCTCTCTCCCAAACAGGGACCTCGCTTGTCATAGAGGTCACAGACCTGCCATAGACTTGTCCGGGCTGAGAATTCAGCCTTCTCCAAAGTGATATCACTCTTGCAGTTAAGTCCCGGGCCTGGCCTTTCATGCAATCACCCCTTTCAGTGCTTCCAAGGACACCCTCTGACTTGCACACTTTCCTCTGAGTTAGTGATTGACTGCCATGAGCATGTGGAGTCTTCAGCAACTGTCCTTATAATATGAATGTTCTTGAACCTCTCAAATGCCAGCAATAGGACAACAAGCTAATACATCTCTTTTCTCTTGTGCCCCCCTCCAATCTTCCCACAAGTAAAAGGCTTAACAATTGCTGTGCTCTTGCAAACCAGGGATGACTGGTAAATCACCTAGCACCAGGGACTGAGGCTCACTGACAGCCACCCATGGAAGTGACCAACCTCAGAATCTCTTAGGGTCAGTTTCCTTGGGACCCTCTCCTGGGACCAACCATCACAGGTCGGGTTCTCTAGAAGCAGAGTCTGGACCAGAGATTTAAATTCATGGGCAAGGGACGCCTGGGTGGCTCAGTCGGTTAAGCATCTGCCATCAGCTCAGGTCATGATCCAGGGTCCTGGGATCGAGTCCCACATAGGGCTCCCTGCTCAGCGGGGAGCCTGCTTCTCCCTCTGCCTGCTGCTCCCCTTGCTTGTGCACATGCTCCCTCTGACAAACAAATAATCTTTAAATTCATGGGTAAAGGGAATCAGGACAGGACACCAAAAACTGTTCACCAAATCCCCCCACTCACTAAATGCTTCAAACATGAACACTGCTTGGCCAGACTGATACTTATTGGATTTGAAATATCTCTTTCAAAATAAAGATATTGAGACAGGAATTGTGCCCATCAGGAACCCCAAAAATTATGCCCAACCATAAAAAGAAAATACTATTTTCAGTCCATGGACTCTGAATGAGAAATCCAGATGGTGCCACGAACTCAGAAAAGGTTAGCAATCATACATCATCCAACGAGGAATCAAGTGGTAAAAAAAAAAAAAAAAAAAAAAAAAAAAAAAAGATAAATAAATACATAAAAACAAAAACAGAAACAACAGACATCTATTGTCAAGGAGGCATGGGAGTCCAGGCCACTGATTGTATAACAGAGAGCACATAATTAAAGTAAATAAATTGAAAAACAGGTAGGGATTCAAAATAAAGCATGCCTTCTATTAACTTTACATAAGGCTAAGCATCTCATAACTCATTATATCAGAAAATTAATGTACTCTATAAATTCTAAAGAGAAAATGTGCAAAGAAGGGCTTTAAAGACATTTTTAGCTCCTATTTCTCTGTTTGAATTCATCAGCTCCCTTCTGGCTTCCAATCTGTCACAAAAAAAAGTACCTAATTGACTGCAGTTTCAGCACTGGTGGAAAACAGAAGCAACCCAAAGGCCAATAACAGAGTGGAAATGCCTTTCTCTTTTACCAAAAAGTAGGTTTGCATCCAAAGACACAGCCTTTGAAAAATGCATTATTTATTTAGCACCAAGAATAGGGAAGCCAGGCTCCATTGGGGAGTTTTCTTGCTTTCTGTTATCAAAATGCCATTCTGCTCTACAACCACACTTCCTACATAATAGGCTTGCTATTTCCATCTAAAATGTTTAGACCTTTTTCTCAGAGGGTAAAAGAGGAGTCAGAGTAGAACCTTCTCAGCCTTTCAATATGGAAATTGTCCAAATAAGGTACGAATTCAGCACAGTGATTTGGAGGGGGAAAAAAAAAAAAGACCTTGAGAAAACATTGCTATATCTGCATTTCGGTTTCCTTCCAAAAATCAGAAATTTCCAGCACTAACAAGGGAAGAAAAGTAAAGCTGTACGCAATGCCAGCGTACCTCCAGACCATCCACGATTACCAACATGTAGTCTGGTCACACATTTAAGAAGAAATGTAGGAAGCTGAGGGGAAAAAAAGGAACAGAGATGGATGGAAAGGAACGTTTAGAACCTTGAAGAGTGTCAAAACCAAGTCTTGGGTGTTGACAGATACGTACTGCTTTTCCAGTGAAAGAAATACTGTATGTGTGGGATGCCTGGGTGGCTCAGTCAGTTAAGCATCTGCCTTCGGCTCAGGTCATGATCCCAGGGTCCTGGGGTCAAGTCCTGCATCGGGCTCTCTGCTCAGCGGGGAGCCTGCTTCTCCCTCTGCCTGCCTCTCCCCCTGTTTGTGCACTCTGTCATCTGACAAATAAATAAAATATTAAAAAAAAAAAGAAATACCTATATGTGGTTGGATTTCTGTACTCTAATCTCGAAAGCAAAGAATGTCCTATGGAAACTACAGACTATCTCAAGTAGAGTTCATTCGAAAATATAAGGGAAAAGCTTTGAAGAAGCCCAAGCCTAGAATCATAAGATTTAGAACTGAAGGAGTGAGAAAATCATTTCACAGATAAGAAGGTTATTTAATAGGCACTTCACTTGGACTTGTCTTACAGTGTTTACAAGACAGTCATAGCTGTTCACAAATACGTTCCTTCAGATAGTAGACGCCAGCCTAAAATTGAAATTTCTTAGAGGCAGAGAAATTTTCAACCAAAGAGAAACCTTGACCACAATCCAGAGGACTTGCTAGCTATCCCATGAAATCTAGAGGCAAGTTAAGGACAATTACGAGTTCTTCCAAGAGAAATGACCATACAGGGGCTCCTCAGTGACTCAATGGGTTAAGCCTCTGCCTTCGGCTCAGGTCATGATCTCAGGGTCCTGGGATCGAGCCCCACATCGGGCTCCCAGCTCAGTTGGGAGTCTGCTTCTTCCTCTGCCTCTGCCCCTTGCTCATGCATGTGCTCTCTCTCTCTCTCTCAAATAAATAAATAAAATCTTAGGGGGAAAAAAAAGAAAAGAAAAGAAATGCCAGTTCGAGTCATCTAGGGGTCCACTGTTGGCGTCTCAAATCAGTGGAGAAAATGGTTGTCTCAAAAAAATGGCATTGGGATGACTGGCCAAATTGGGGGAGAAAAGGCAGTTAGACCTCTATTCCAACAGAGTTACAAAAATAAAATACAGAGCCATGAAAGAGGTCACCTCTAAATTGAGAGTTCTAAATAAATAGAGACAATTCTGTCGAATGCCTATTGCTATACCTCAGATGATATCTGTAGGGGAAGACAGTATCCACATAAAGACCCAGGTAAAGAAAAACCCGTACAGAATCCCAGATACTGGAAAGAGCTTGCCGTGCTCAAGGTCAAAGAAATCCAAGGCAAGGCAGCTAGAGTGAAGAGAGCAAGGGAGAAAGCAAAAGAACGTGAGGTCCCGTCCCAGAGCCATGATTCTAGGTCATGTTAAGGAGCCTGGATTTTATTCTAAGTATAATGGACATTTTCAAGTGTTTTCAGCAAGAGCAAAGTGGTTGAATTTAAGCTTGAGAAAGACGGGGCAGGAGCACTAAAGCAGGAGCAGAGCCAGGGACTGGAAATAATGCACTGATTGTGGGGACTTTGACTAACAAGGGTGTGGAGGTAAGAAAGCAGTGAAGGAGCAGGTCCAGGCTTCACCCAATACTGGATGGTGTGCCCTTTACCTGGAAGGCAGGGGGTGGGGTGGGGGCGAGGTGGGAGCAGGGGAAGGGGGAGGGGTGACTTGGGAGGAAAGCAGTGAATTGGTTCTGTTTTGGACAAATTACATTCCAGATGCCTATCAGGCATCTCTACGGTAAGAACCAGTTCAATATCTGAGTGGGGAGCCCAGGGAAGAGTTGTAGAAATAACAATTTCTAGAAAAAAAAAAAAAAAGAGTTCTAGAAATAACAATTTGAGGATTCTCCAGCACATAACTGGTATCTGAAGCCATGGGACGAGGTCAGATCAGGGAGGAAGGAAATCTGGATGAGGAACAGGACCAAAGACCAAGCGACTGAAGGACTCTTACTTTCAGAGGTCTGGTGAGGGAGCATCAAGACTGAGGAGGAGGGGCCCAAAAGGTGGGGCAACCCAGGCTTCCCATGTCATGGAAGCCCCCAGAAGAAAAGCATTTTGAGGAGGGCATCTTCAACCATGTCCACTGCAGTGGAGAGGTCAGCGGTGGGAACAAAGAAAGATGGAATTGACCATGGGATCTTGACAAGGTAGAAATCACTGTTGACCTTGACCAGGAGGAGCGGCTTCACTGGAGGGGTTTGGACGAAAGCCCCACCCACTGAGTTAAGGAGAGAAAGGGGAATGAGGAGACAGCAGGTACAAGCAACTCTTCCAACCACTCCTGCTGGGAAGCGGAGATGAAGATAGGGCAGGAGCCGGAGGAGTGCAAGAGCCCAAGGGGTGTGTGTTACTGCACGACAACGAGGCATTTTATAGGCTGTTGCAGGTGATTTTTTTTTTTAAGATTTTGTTTATTTATTTGAGAGAGAGAAAGCCGGAGAGGGGTGAGGGGCAGAGGGAAAAAAGGATCTCCACTGAGCAGGGAGCCCCGTGTGGGGCTGGATTCCCGGACTCCGGGATCATGACCTGAGCCAAAGGCAGATGCTCAACTGACTGAGCCACCCAGGCGCCTGCAAATGATTTTTTCAAAGATTTATTTATTTATTTATTTATTTATTTGAGAGAGAGAGAGAGAGCGCGCGCGCGCGCAAAAGGGGAAGGAGAGAGAGATTCTCCAAAATTCTCCCTGCTGAGTGCAGAGAGGGGCACAGGGCTCTGACCCCATGACCCTGAGATCATGACCTGAGCCAAAGCCAAGAGTCAGAGGCCTAACGGACTGAGCCACCCACACGCCCCACAAATGATCTTTTATAACCTGCTCATTAACATTTACTCAGCAATTACACTGTGCGGGGCACTGGCTCCCCATAAACAAGCAGTAATTGTATTGCTTGTTTAATTATCAAAAGTATCACCATTTTAGAAGCAGAGAGAAGTCCATTCATCTGCTCAGAGTCACATGGCTAGTTGCAGAGCCAAGATTTAAAAACCGGCGATATGAACCATTTGCCACCACACTAGAAGATGCAAGAAATAAAGCAGGTACTTGTAGAAATGTAGTCCCTGATAAAGTGAGAGAGGGTAGCTCCAGAACATAAGCAGAGGGATCGGTCTTAGAAACCAAAGCATGGGACGCCCGGGTGGCTCGGTCATTTCACTGTCTGCCTTCGGCTCAGGTCATGATCCCAAAGTCCTGGGATCGAGTCCTGCATGGGGCTCCCTGCTCAGCGGGGAGTCTGCTTCTCCCTCTCCCTCTGCCACCCCTGGCAGAGGGAGAGGGAGAGCACCCTGAACAGATCCTTGAACACAGGAGGGACCGTGTGGTGCGGGGTTCAATTCCATCATGCTCCACAGTGTGACCTAATGCTCGGGAGACGCACATGCAGGACACAGCAGGGACTTCAGAGAGGAACCGCAATTCTACCGTGGAGGGAGCAGGAAGGTCTTCGAGGCAAAGGATTCCTGAGTTCACACCACGGACGGGGTTTTGAAAACGTAGTAGGTTACTTAAAGCAACTGGATAGAGTGGAGAGGGTGGTGACGAGCATTACAGAGAGAGGGCAAACCGGAGCATCCAGCGGTTCCGGAAAGATCCACACCAACCATTAACAATTCCTTATGGCTGGAATAGAAGTTGCGAGATGGGTCAGTACAGGAAACGACGGTGGGAGAGGGAGATGAAGGGCCTTGTACCCTAGACAAAGAGCTCCCTTGGACTCCAAAATGTGGAAGGAGGAGGAGGGCACAGAACTGGAGAAAAGACCCACTATTCGCTTCATAGAAAGAGGGTCTGGAGCAAAATCAGGGAGCTGTAAGGGAAAAGAAAAGCACAGGGCAGCCTGGCTGGCTCAGTCTGCAGAGCACGTGACTCTTGATCTCAGGGTTTTAGGTTTGAGCCCCACCTGGGGTGCTGAGATTACTTAAAAATAAAATCACAGGGACGCCTGGGTGGCTCAGTTGGTTAAGCGGCTGCCTTCGGCTCAGGTCATGATCCCAGCGTCCTGGGATCGAGTCCCACATCAGGCTCCTTGCTCGGCAGGGAGCCTGCTTCTCCCTCTGCTTCTGCCTGCCTCTCTGTCTGCCTGTGCTCGCTTACTCTCTCTCCCTCTGTCTCTGACAAAAAAAAAAAAAATAAAATAAAATAAAATAAAATCACAAAAAAACAAAAGGGAGAAAAAGGGAGACAAACCAAGCAGAACAATAGGGAGTGTGCCATCTTCACAGAAATAAGTGAGAGAATGATGAGCAGTAAAATATAAAAGAAAAACTAGGGGTGCCTCCGTGGGTTAAGCATCTGACTCTTAGTTTTGGCTCAGGTCATGATCTCAGGGTCCTGGGACCAAGCCCCACATCAGAATCCCTGCTCAGCAGGGAGTCTGCTTGAGATTCTATCTCTATCCCTCTCCCTCTGCCCCTCATCCCCTCTAAAAAAATGGAGGGGGAGCCTCTACCAAAACCAAACCCAAAGTGTATGAAGAGTTAAAGAAGAAAAAGAAGGAAGAGGAGAAAGAAGGAGAAAACAAAAAAAAACAAAGATGGGTCAATTACAGCTAACGTCAGAGAAATACAAGAGCAGGGGAGCATCTACCCCATACAGAGTTTTGGCCGCAGAAGCCAACCAATTGGAAGGAAGTCTGCTGGTCTTTGGGTTATTAGAGGAACAGCTGGGTAGGTGTCAAATAAGGATACTGGGCACACCAACCCACACCCTTTATTATATACGAAAATACAAGGGTGCCTGGGTGACTGAGTGGGTTCAAAGTCTGCCTTCAGCTCAGGTCATGATCCTGGGGTCCTGGAATCAAGTCCTGTGTCGGGCTCCCTCCTCAGTGGGGAGTCCGCGTCTCCCTCTGCCTGCTGCCCTTCCCCCACCACTCGTGGGCTCTCTCTCTCCCCCTCTCTCTTTAAAATAAAATATTTTTAAAAATAAAAATAAAATAAATATGAAAATACAAGGGATGGGAAGCAGAAGATCAGGTAGCCCTAGCAAACCTACCCCAGGGAAGTCCGGGACGGGAACTACCAACATGCTAGAATGTTCCGCGGCATCACACCTCTGATTCTCCGAAGCGTTCCAAGGCAGTCCATGCGGACAACAAACCATATCCATAACACCAGATAGCACCAGGCATAGTTTACGAATTGGTTTCAGGGCACAAAAGGAACCAAAGATGAGGCCAGGGGAACGCTCATGCTCCTGAGGCCCTGAGGGGGATGGCCAGGGATTAAAGTATTCACGGCAGCCTGGGGCAGACCCAGGAGGAAGGGACCAAGGGCAGCAGCGACGGAACTGAAAAGGTGGACAGATTTCAGAGGATTTAAGGAGACAGAATCCCCAGGATCTGACGCCTGCATAGATCTGCTGAATGAGGGGCAAGAGTCCACATTGAGATGCGTGGGGAGGGCTGGGTGTGAATTCCAAGGGGATGTGCTGCCTCTGGGGAGCCAGGGAGGCATCAGGGTCAAAGCTGGTTTCATACTTTTGCATCAACTCAGTCAATGAACAGAAATTATTTTAATAAATACATTACTGTTCACTTAACACAGCTGACACAAAGCAGGCATAATGAACATTTCTAGCAGGAACACATGCACATCTTGCCATAACAATAGCATGACCTTCACAGGAGAGCAGCTTTGAAAGACAAATCCTCTCCCTGTACTCGATCTCCTCTTGCAATTTTCTCCCCTGAACCATTTTGAATCATTAAGAGGCACAGCTTCTAATTAACCTAGTAATACCTCCTAATTACTGCATGTGCTCCAATCAAGACTTTGAAATCTCTCCAGATCGCACAGTCATGAGACGGCAAAAAAAAATTTTTTTTCTTTGGTTAAATACAACGTGATCTGGATCAAAAATGGGTACCTTCCTTCTCTAAGCTTAAATAATAATAAGGACATTCCTCGTATACACTCCTTCTCCATCACCACATTTCATTGCTTTTGAGGGACGTGAAGTACAGGAAGAAATATTAAGGACCCATGGGAAAAGCTAACGGATACGTTAAGCCTTGACCAACTGCTCTTGCAAAAATAAAAAACTGCATCGAGGGGTGCCTGGCAGCCTCAGTTGGTAGAGCATTCATCTCAGGGTTGTGAGTTTAAGCCCCATGTTGGACACAGAGCTTACCTAAAATTTTAAAAATAATTAAAAAACTGGGGTGCCTGGGTGGCTCAGTGGGTTAAAGCCTCTGCCTTCAGCTCAGGTCATGATCTCAGGGTCCTGGGATCGAGCCCCGCATTGGGCTCTCTGCTCAGCAGGGAGCCTGCTTCCCTTCCTCTCTCTCTGCCTGCCTCTCTGACTACTTGTGATCTCTGTGTCAAATAAATAAATAAAATCTTAAAAAAAAATAATTAAAAGACAATAAAGCCTGGTGGTGGGTACTAAGGAGGGCACATATGGCATGGAGCACTGGGTGTGGTGCATAAATAATGAATGCTGGAATGCTGAAAAGAAATAAAAATAAAATGGAAAAAAAAATAAACACCTTTTTAATTGTGCATTGAATAACTAGGAAGAGATGCACTGTATTTCTTCCAACTTTTCATTACCTCAAAAGCCAGATGCAGGTGCTTCAGCACCTGTCCTAAGGTGTGTGTTCTCATTTCTTATAATCAAGCCAGATTTAAAACAATTGGGAAATCTCTTGGCTGCCATGGACATAATATTTAGACCCCATATGTTTGTTCCTACGGTTTCATATGTCCCCTACACAGGGAAGCCCAAAATACTCTTCTCCCCGACTTTATGAAGGGTTTTCAAGTTTGATACTTCTGCCACAACAATTTTGTGATTTTTGAGACATTTTAGGATCCCTAGGACATAGGTTCTCCAGCTCTTCCCAATGACTTCCTGAATGTTCCTGAGGGATAAGGACCTCCTCCCACCAGCTCATATGGAACCGATCCCCCAAAGGACACACTCCGTGCAGGCGTATAGAGAATCTGAGTGTTTTCATCTGACCCACTATTTCCCTCCCAACTTCTAGGCACTTGTGGGACATAATTTTGGGGGGAGGGGGTGCAGGGAGAGAGAATGAGCATGCATCCACACACATGGGCTTAGGGGAGGGGCAGAAGAAGAGACAGAATCTGAAGCAGGCTCTGTGCTCAATGTGGAGCCCAACCTGGGGCTCGATCCCATGACCCTAGATCATGACCTGAGCTGAAATCAAGAGTCTAATGCTCAACCGACTGAGCCACCCAGGTGTCCAGACATAATTTTTTTTTTTAAGTAAGCTTCAATGGTGGGCTTGAACTCACAAAGGCTAGAGTACAGTGAAAAGCACCCCCAGAAAACTTTCTGCTCCAGCCGTCTTTTCTCCACTAGTAAGGGCTCGCTGACATTCGTCCAAGTCACTGGGGAACAAGGACAGCTTGCATCCCATTCATTTTTCTTCAGCTGTCATCTCTACCCCTTGCGCACTTCAAACCAAGAGGCTGCTGAGAAAACCAGACAGGAAGGCAAACCAAACAGAAATGTCCTGTGTGTTTACCTGGCCACATGATTTCATTCCTCAACAAAAGCCTCACGTGACACCAGAACCAGCGACTGCTTTAAGAGGGGGCACAGTACAATAAATCACTAGAGTCGGCACCATCCTTGCAGCTGAGCTGCATAAACAATGTAATACATATAAATGAGACGACAAACATGCCGCGACGTAAATCCTATTACTGGTGAACAGACGTTGCAACTTTCAGAGCATCCTTGGGAGCCCCTCCATAACCGGAGCTGACAGCCTTCACACGTGTCCATGCTGTTAAAGAGCACGTTCTGCCCCTGAGGAATGATGACTCAAGTCTCAATAAAAGCCATTTCTCTGCTGATCAGAGCCCCAAAGTGGGGGAGGGGAGCTTGGAACGGAACAGACGATGACATGGTCACCTTGGAATCAATGCAACTTGCCCTTTCTTTTTCCCTTAGAGGGGAAAAAAAGAGTGGCAAGCAGTGGCCATGGCCATCAAGAGGACTGGGAGGGACGCCTGGGTGGCTCAGTCGGTTAAGAGTCTGCCTTCAGCTTAGGTCATATCCCAGGGTCCCAGGATGGAGTCCCACATCGGGGCTCCTTGCTCAGCAGGGAGCCTGCTTCTCCCTCTGCCTGCTGCTCCCCCTGCTTGTGCGCTCTCTCTCTCGCACTCTCTCTCTCTGACAAATAAATAAATAAAATTTTTTAAAAAAGGACTGGGAGGGACACACTGGAGAAAGAGGGGAACAGGACTACCTTCCCCTTAATCTGAAGAAAAGTTTTTCCTGTAGAGTCCTTGAAATTGAAGTAGGGAGGTGGAGTCCGTCTGCTGGGAAGCCGCATTCTAGCCTCTGGATCTGCAGATTCTGCTTCTGGCATTTCAGCTGCCTGGGAGGCAACATTTGCACTCCCCACAAGACGAGAAGCTCAGCCTTTGGCTCTCCTGACTCTCTTCTCCCCACTCCCACCTTCTCCCACACAATTCAACTCACCACATCTTTACTGAGGACACACTACATGGTAAAAAGTACACAGCCTGGCCAACCTGACTCTTCCACAGTCAGACATTCCTGCAGAAGACCAGTTGGGTTGATCCCGGTTCCCTCATTTCCAGGGAATCCAAGCTCTGAAAGAGAGTGAGAGGAGAATGTGGTCCACTCACGTGAAAAATGAGGTTTGTACGTGTGCTTACGTGTTCACATTTGTGCCCACAAATATATAAACACAGGTATACAAATACACACAAAACATATGGGAATATCCACAATGATCGCTGACTGCCTCCTTTACCTAGGGGACTAGGGAGCCATCGCCACTCCCATTCAAGTCCCATTTCAGGACATTTTTGTGACGTCTTTCTCCCCATGCACATTAACCCCAATGCTCTTTTAGCCCAGCTTTCATTCCTATAGCAATGCTGGGGAAGAAATCACATTTGGTAATATACTCTAATTTGTCCCATGTGCCATGGAATGGCACCATTTCCCATGAGGAGCTTGTAACGAACCCAGGAAGCATCTCTACCGCTGGAGAACCAAGGGCTGAAGTCATCACAAAACACCCAGACTTGGGGGTTACTTGCTGTCTCCTAGCAGGTTCTACTAATTCAACCAAGAGGATGTTGACACCCGGTTATTACAACTTGAAGTACCCCCGATAAACAGTAAACTAGGGTACTCTGCTCCCATCAGGTGATCTTGCAAAGGTCCAGAGTGTTTGATAGAAGTGATCTCGGGGATCCATCAAAGTGCTACAGACAGTTATCCGTCAGCCCGAGGCTCCTTTTGCTTGGGTCTTCATTCCAACAGAGCTCTGAGACAACGGCTGAGATTTCAAAGGACCCATTTCCCAGGCAGGCAGCATGAAAAGACGACAGATCGCAGATGGGTCTTTCCCGCCCTGATCATCCTAGGCAAACAGGAGGAAATTCTCTCTGTGGGGTTTCCTTACAGGTTTGCCTTATAGAAAAAACGTGAGCCTTGCCTTAAACAGCCTGGCTTCATAGGGATTGCCATTCTAAAGGGAGGAGCATTGAAGTACGCTTCTCAGGTGTCCCCATAGACTCATAATGACATCATCTACTCACAATGAACCCTCAGCTGTACACACAGACAGACCCATCCAGCCACAACCAGCCCAGGGGCACAGACACCCCATCCAGAGAGCTCATTCCTAAGCACAGGAGCAGACTGCAGCCTGATTCAGCCTTCGCTCCGAAGGATTTCAAGCAGCCACTCCGTTTGGCTGCTTTTCCATCAAATGGAAGAAAACCGCTTCACCTAAGATTTTAAGCTTTAAATCCCCATATTCCCTCTCTATGAGAGAGAGAGAGAAGTGAGGACTCTGCCCTGTCTGGTTTTACTGGATTGCTAAAAATAGCCCATCGATGACCCATTTAAAAAAAAAAAATAGCTGATTTCTCTTTCAGAAAAGGCTGGGTTAAGAATAAGCTTTTTAAAGAAAATCAGGCAATCCGGGAGACTCTCCCTGATAAATCCTGGGTGTTTTCGAGGGACAGAGAAATTCACAGCAAGGGGGCAGACGAGATTGAACTGTTGAAGAAGCAAGATTAAGGCTCTCCAGGGACCAGAGAACCACCACCCCCACCATCCCCCACAGCCCCCACCCAGGAAGGCGTGGGGGGGGGGATGTCCACCCGCTGCCTGAACTTCAAGCGGGGGTGCAGCTGTCTCTTACCTTACCAGCCTCTGTCTGCATCCCGACGTTGCCCCGATGATTTCCTAACAGCGTACCTGTTTTAAAACCGGTGTCTTTTCAAACACTTTAGCCACCAACAGGTGAAAGGGATTGGTTCGACCTTAATGTGGAGGGCGAGGGCGGGGTGGGGGGGGGGGTTCTTTTATCCTTCTGTTTAAAAAAAAAAAAAAAAAAAAAAAAAAAAGACTTTCCTGAATCAGAAAGAAGGTAAAAATGGAAATCTGTGCATCCTCTGGTTACTGGGCAACCAAACCTAAGGGCTGAGTCTGCCTGCCGGGATCCTAATGTCCAACAGCATGAAAGATGCAGTCAGAAGGGGTTTCCCTTTATGTGCAGACTCTTTACTCTCTGGTCCATTCATTCATCCCTATTATTTGGTTTCCAAGTCAGTAACCCAGATTTCTGCGGGCTGTTAACACTCATCTCGGCGGGGAAGGAAGCTGCTGCTGGGGAATTCACCATCACACTTTTTAAGATGAATCAGTGTTTTTCTTTTTCTTTCTTTTTTTTTGCAAACCCCCTGGGAAACTTGGGTTAAAAGGAAAAAAACAAGGACAATGAGGGGGCGGGGGAAGCCAGGGGAGCATTGCTCTTGGCTGCCCTGTGGTTCCTTCCCCTGGCTCTAGGAAATCTGCAATGTCATGCGGATTTCACCGGAACCTCGCCGCCTGAGGCTTGTCACACTGCAAATTCATCTATAAATAATCGGCCTGAACCCGCCCCTGCCTAGAATAACAGTACGAGAGAAGGAACTGCACTGCTGCAGGCCATACCTTGGCTCCAGCCCCACCCCCACCCCAGGCCGGAGACCCTGGTGGTTCCTTCTAGTGCCTTCAATTCCCTGGAGTAGAGATAATACCCTAGGCTTGCTTCTGTTGTTTCTGCGTTGGCTTTGCGAGTTAAAGGAATAATTTGGAGACTGTTGGAGAGCCACATGCTGAAATCCAAACTAGAAACATTTTTAAAAATTACTGTTTTCCTCTTGTCTGTAGAAAAAGGCTGCATTCTCTCCCAAGATTTTTAGATGGAATGCCAGTGTTTCTTACTGAGATTCTGTTCGTCCCCCATTAATCAAGACAATTTTTCCCCTCTGTGTCTTTTTAAGAATTTAGTTCTCCCGGGAGTCTTGTCCACTTTACTGTTTACTTATATTTCCATCGGTGGCTTTAGAATTTCAGCAGAAATCAAATGCGCATGTTTTTCCCATTTGTCAGCATCTTTATTGAAAAGATTTGTGAAGAGCTATAGGTATTACAACATGGAAAGAAAAGTTCATTCCCGGCAGGCATCATTTATGCGACAAAAATGACTGAGAAACTGGCATAGGGTGACACTATTTTTAAAGTGTTTGTGTGAGGTACAAAGATGAGCACTGTTCTCTGTTCTCAGAGAACTTAAATTCTACGAAGATGATGTGTATATGCTGCAGAAGAAGATTCCAAAGGGAAGTAAGCATTCCAAAGAGGATCATTCGAAATACAGTGGGGAGGATACTGAGGATGCAAAGTCAAGGCACATCTGATGTTTCAATTTTCAGAACACCAGGGATTTTTGTGGATTGCAACTTGTCACTTGCACCTGGACCACCTTCTGGGACTTGGACAGAAATAGAGAAAATGTAACACTGCAGCTAAATAGCCATTGGTGTATTAGTTTAACTCTGTCAGTGCCTGCACGCCCTGCTTGTCCAGGGCACACTTTGAACTTCAGTCCAATCACTAAGACCCCAAATTAACGTGTTAGCTGCTTCACAGACTCTTCTCCTCCATCAATAATGCTTTACTATAAGAAAAATACGGCAATGTGCTATGAGAACCTTTTTTTTTTTCTTTTAGTTTTATTTATTTATCTGGCGGGGGGTCGTGTGAGAAGCAGAGGGAGAGTCTTAAGCAGACTCCAAGCTGAGCACAGAGCGGTACCCAGGGGTCAATCTCATCTTGCATCCCTGAGACCATGACCTGAGCCAAAACGAGAGTTGGACCCCTAACCCACAACGCCACCCAGGCACCCCAGAACCTTTTGAGATACAATTCCATCTGTGGCAATGAAGAAGCCAAGAAGATTTCAGGGAGACAATGGCATTTGGCCCAGGCCAATGGATGGATAGAATTTTGATAGAGATATAGCAGGCAATCAAGGTGAAGGAAATGGAGTGACCAAAGGCACAGAGGGCAGGAAGGTGCGGGTGACATCCAGGAATTGGTCAATGGTTCAGTTTTGTCAATACACAAGATACAAGATTGCCAATTTCAAATATGGAATATCGATCGATCCATAATGATACCTTCCACATTTCATTCACTCTTTCGTTGCCCAAATATTTACCAGGTGCCCACTCTTCTTGGCAGGGACTCAAAAAAAAATTTTTTTTTTAATTAAAAACAAGGGGGGCACCTGGATGGCTCAGTGGGTTAAGCCTCTGCCTCGGGCTCAGGTCATGATCACAGGGTCCTGGGACCGAGCCCCACATTGGGCTCTCTGCTTAGCCGGGAGCCTGCTTCCCCCCACCCCTGCCTGCCTACTTGTGATCTCTCTTGCTCTGTCAAATAAATAAATAAAATCTTTTTAAAAAAATTATAAACAGGGGCACCTGGGTGGCTCAGTGGGTTAAAGCCTCTGCCTTCGGCTCAGGTTGTGATCCCAGGGTCCTGAGATCGAGCCCCGCATCGGGCTCTCTGCTCAGCGGGGAGCCTGCTTCCCTCTCTCTCTCTCTGCCTGCCTCTCTGCCTACTTGTGATCTCTTGTCTGTCAAATAAATAAATAAAAATCTTAAAAAAAAAAAAAAAGAAGTAATCTGTAACCCACAAGCCCTAAGCAAGCATTACTGAGTCAGTGCCTTCACAACCCTCCCTCTGAAAACGGCCCCGGCATGCGCCACAGGTCACGAGTTGTATTACGTCAAGTTGGAAGGCTCTCGTAAGCCATTTCTTGGGTTTTAGAAAAGGCTGGGGGGCTGTATTGGTCGCCCATCAGCCCAGGGAAGCAGTAGCAATCACAGCAGCAGTGAAAATGAGTGGATATCTTTGAGAAGCTGCAAATTTGCTAATTGCTCTGTAGTTTCATGCTAGTAACATGGAGATCATGGGGCCTCTAGTAGGAAAACTGAATCCGAGGTAGGGTGATAGCTGTAGAAGGCATCTCCATCCACTTGGCCTGACCGCGGGTGTCATTTGAGACATCATCGTTTAGAGTCATCTCACACGCATGTTTTCGCTCTACCAGCTGAGACACCAAATGAAAACAAGGACATTAATTAGGTCAGCATAACTCATTATAGCATCATATTTGTTGACACTGAATTACCTAATATTTTTCTAAACCATCTTTGCTGGTCAAAGGTTATTAATTAGAGACAGACAGATTAAAAAAAAAAAAAAAACCTGGTTATTAACCAGTTTCTCTGTGCCAAGCACCCTAATTGGTATTTACACATTAATTATCTCGTGTCCCATACAAAAGACAGATGCACACCAAAGGGTGTATGATAAAATGTAATGCTTTTCTTCTTTTAAGTTGTTATAAATCTCTGGTTGGGACTCACCCAAGGTCATTTGACCTATTTTCCCCCAGCATTTTCTAAGACTTTTGGAGGTCATCTGAAAGACTAGAGCATAATTGAGGATGTCAAGCTGGCAGAGATCTGAAATTGCTTCTCTGGGGAGTCAATGTGGAGGGTCAGAAGAAACAGTTACTGAGGACAAATAGAAGGGGTTCACCACAAATGGACCAACATGACATCCTAGCTTCTTCCAGAACAAGGAGAATAAAGGACACAGCCTCCAGACTCTCATGGCCTTCTACAGGAGAAGAAAGAGGTAGCACGGCAGTAACAACAGGTATATTGAGTAACACGCAAATTTAAAGGGCTCCTCTCTATGGTACAGTCTCCAAATCCACACAGGTGGACACAAAGGTTAAATTTACTTTGTGAAAGAGCTTGCTTTCTTGAAAAATCCACATCAGCGGAATTCCACGGGTTGGCATGTACTAGAATAAGGATGTAGACCTCTTGGTTTATAGATAACCAACAAATAAGAGATCTGAGGATTTTTTTAAATAATCATTAACTGGGGCACCTGGGTGGCTCAGTGGGTTAAGCCTCTGCCTTTGGCTCAGGTCATGATCCCAGGGTCCTGGGATCGAGCCCCACGTCAGGCTCTCTGCTCAGCAGGGAGCCTGCATCCCCCCTCTCTCTGCCTGCCTCTCTGCCTACTTGTGATCTCTGTCTGTCAAATAAATAAATAAAAATGTTTTTTAAAAAATAAATTATCATTAACTAATTTCTCTTATTCTTACCCATAAAAGACCTTCTCTTTTCATCTTCAAGCTAATGCTACAACCTCAGCTCTACCATGACAACCTCCCCGCAAAGTTGCCAATCCCAAAAACCACATGATGAGACTCCTGAACCGCACTCCCTTCCCAGAACCACTTATCTCCTCCCTTGACTGCTTTGGTAAGAAAAATGACGTTTTCCTTACTGGGTGTATGCATTGATTCGGGAAAGACATTTCATTTAAAGTGTATGTTGTAGGATATGTGGAAATTATTCATCGAAACCCACAATAGAACCACTAAGTGTAAAACATATAACACAATGATCATAACAAGGTAGTTCTTTATTATTTAACCATTTTAAACATTTAGACTAACTAGAGAATCAATTTGAGAGAATATCCTAAGTATTAGCAAAAGGGCTTTCTAAAACTAAAGATCCCATTAAGAGATTAGATTTTTTTAAAAGATTTTATTTATTTATTTATTTGACAGATCACAAGTAGGCAGAGAGGCAGGCAGAGAGAGAGAGAGAGGGAAGCAGGCTCCCTGCTGAGCAGAGAGCCTGATGTGGGGCTCGATCCCAGGACCCTGAGATCATGACCTGAGCCAAAGGCAGAGGATTAACCCACTCAGCTACCCAAGCGCCCCAAGAGATTAGATGTTTTATACACACATGCAAACTGTCCTTTTTTCTAGTACCCTGGAAGGAGCACAAATATCCTTCTGTGAAGTAGATTTTAGAGAAGAACAAATGAGATCATTCATACGAAGACATTCTAAAACTACAGGACATAATGCAAACCTAAAAGATTGGCTCCCTTTCTATCTTGCCTGTTCTTCAGATGAAACTGACCCACGGTCAACAGGGATAAAATCTCTCATAAATAACATAATGTCTCAACTGCTAAAAATCGTCACCCCTGCTTTACGCTAAGGTTGCTTTCAAATTAATATGGCATCGACCAACAGCATCAAACTGAATTACGCGAAGTTGCCAATATTCAATGGTTTTTAACCTGCAAGAGTGCTCATTTCATGGTTCAACCAAACACAAAGCATGAGCTTTACTTTTAAAATCCTGTAAAACTACAGACTTCGTAAAAATTCACTATTATGGGGCATCTGGGTGGCTCAGTCAGTTAAGCATCTGACTCGTGATTTCAGCTCAGGTCATGATCTCAGGATCGTGAGACTGAGCCCTACGTTGGCCTTCGTGCTCAGCGTGGAGTCTGCTTGGGATTCTCTTTCTCCCTCTCCCTTTGCCCTCTCCCCCTGCTCAGGCTTTCTCTAAATAAGTAAAGAGATAGATAAATAAGTAAATATTCTTTAAGTCATTATTATGGTTCTGATAGGATTTGTATTTAGAGAAGAATAAGCACTATAAGCACTATACTGTTCTACCAAATGGGTCCTCCATAAGAACTTGAGGAAGAAGAAAGGAAAAGGACAGCTCTTCCAATTGAGTCTGACTGGAACCTACACGCCAGGAGGGGACCAGCTGTGCAAAGGAAACCCCAGACATAATACAGTCTATGCAAACATGCAATTTGGAAACATGTTGTGATCAGCCTGTAAGAGGATGTTGAAAGACCCTCTCTTGTTTCAGAATGTCAACTAAAGCCCAAAGCTGGGGATAATAGGGACTAAGAACTCCCATGTTCTTTTTTTTTTTTTTTTTTAAGATTTTGTTTTTATTTATTTGAGGGAGAATGAGTGAGAGAGAGCATGAGAGAGGAGAAGGTCAGAGGAAGAAGCAGCCTCCCCAAGAAGGTGGGAGCCCGATGAGGGACTCGATCCTGGAAGTCCGGGATCATGACCTGAGCCGAAGGCAGTCGCTCAACCAACTGAGCCACCCAGGCACCCAAGAACTCCCACGTTCTAAAGAGAACTGACAGAGATGTATCTACAGAACTTAAAAGTCACACAACTATCACCCTTGACTCCCACCAGCCTGTAGAAGTGATAGATTCAAAATTCTAGATTCTCCTGTGTCACTGAGTTGTTGGCCTGGCAATGGTTCTCAAACTGAGTGCGAGCTGGAAATGTGAGGAGGCATTTCTGGGAGCGCTCTTGGCGTTGAATGGGCAGGATCGAAGGATGCTAAATATCCTGCAGTCAAAGGGAGAACCCTAGACAGCAAACAATTTTCCCATCCAAATTGCCAATAGCACTCCTATTAGGAAATATTGGCATAAGGTGAAAGTCCTGGGACTTCTCCATTCCCTTCAGGGACTGGGCTATTCTCCAACCCTAAATCCAAGCAGCAGGGATTCAAGAAATTAGCAGTGGCTACAAAAAGGGGGCGACTGGCATCCATTCCCCATGAGGACTCTACCTATGAATGGACGTATTAATCTGCCTTGGTGCTCCTTTATTTTTATTTTATTTTGGTTTTTTTTTTTTTTAAGATTTTATTTGACAGGCAGAGATCACAAGAAGGCAGAGAGGCAGGCGGAGAGAGAGGAGGAAGCAGGCTCCCTGGCGAGCAGAGAGCCTGATGCGGGGCTCGATCCCAGGACCCTGGGATCATGACCTGAGCTGAAGGCAGAGGCTTTAACCCACTGAGTCACCCAGGTGCCCCATTGGTGCTCCTTTAAAAAGCAAATACAAGTGAATTGTATTGTGGGAAAATGGCTGACTGAAAGCGGGGCAGCAATGGAATGGACTGCCCCCCACCAAGGAAATCATCCAGGCTTAAGCCGTGTAGCCAGAGGGCTGCCCACTAAGCAAGAAGGGCGTGGTCATTTGATGTCTGCCACATGGAGGACATGGCTAGCCAGTAAAGAAACACAGCACTCCTCTCATGTAGGAGACATGTTCCTCCTCCATTCTGCCTCCCAAAATCTAACGCACTAGAGGAATGGCAAGTCCCAGGAGAGGGAAGGAAAGAGGTAGAGAAGGAGACAAGGAGCAAGCCAGACTTCCAACAACACAGGTCTTGTGAGCTCCCAGCCATGTCTGGTGGAAAAGGGTTGTCTAGTAGATAAGAAGCTGAAATTGTAGGGGCACCTGGGTGGCTCAGTGGGTTAAGGCCTCTGTGTTCGTCTCAGGTCATGATCCCAGGGTCCTGGGATCGAGCCCCACATCGGGCTCTCTGCTCAGCAGGGAGCCTGCTTCCCCCTCTCTCTCTGCCTGCCTGCCTCTCTGCCTACTTGTGATCTCTGTCTGTCAAATAGATAAATAAAATCTTAAAAAAAAAAAAAAAAAGAGGCTGAAATTGTAGCCTGATTAAATTAAGCCAGACTGGACTTTCAAGCCCAAAAATGTCCACAAAACAATAGGCTCTCTCCAAGATAGTGTTGAGATGGGAAAGACTTGACAGCTCATGGTTAATGGCAGAAAGGAAAAAAATGGAAATAAGAAACAAAGCTGTTTCATACTTGCATCTCACCAAATCCTTGCTAATAAGGAACATCCTTGACTGATAACCTTTCTATGTAAAGTATAGCAGTAATGCCAAAAGATGAATAGGGAGATTTTTAAAGAAGCTAAAAACTGCTTTTAAAAGCTTAATAATAATAGCTATCTGCGTTGGCCAGGGTCCATAATCACAAGCAGCAAACAGATATTAGTTCTCTCAGGCAAAGAGCAAACTTACCAAAGAATATCACAAGCCTATAGTGTTCATGTGTTCAATAAATACATACCAAGTACTACTATGTGATAGGTATTGTTCTGGGCATCAGACTAGCTGACTCCAAAGCCAAAGCCATACAACAGTGAACAAGGGACAAATTCCCTCCCTTCAAAAAGCTCAGCTTCCAATGGAAGAGTCAGATAAAACAAATAAAATATACAGCGTGGTAGAGAACTCTCAAAAAAAAAGAAGTATGGATGAGGAGAACACATTTGCTTGGGCGACAGGGATGTATTCTGCCTATTGTTCCCGTAAATAAGAACGGTTCTGGGGGCGTCTGGGTGGCTCAGTGGGTTAAGCCTCTGCCTTTGGCTCAGGTCATGATCTCAGGGTCCTGGGATCGAGCCCCTTGTCAGGCTCTCTGCTCAGCAGGGAGTCCGCCTCCCCCTCTATCTCTCTGCCTGCCTCTCTGCCTACTTGTGATCCCTCTCTTTCTGTCAAATAAATAAAATCTTTAAAAAAAAAATGGGGGGTGCCTGGGTGGCTCAGTGGGTTAAAGCCTCTGCTTTCGGCTCAGGTCATGATCCCAGGGTCCTGGGATCGAGCCCCGCATCGGGCTCTCTGCTCTGCAGGGAGCCTGCTTCCTCCTCTCTCTCTGCCTGCCTCTCTGCCTACTTGTGATCTCTGTCTGTCAAATAAATAAATAAAATCTTAAAAAAAAAAAAATGGTTCTGGAACATAACCTAAAGTTGACATTTGGGCAAAGACCCAGAGGAGGTGAAGGCATTGAACAATCTGTCACTTGGTGAGATGCCACCACCGCTAGATGCTGCCATCACTACAGATGAACACTGAGCGTTTTTCGGCTACCAACAGATGCCACCATCTCTTCATTTTTGTCTCTCCCATTCGTTCCACCCTCTCACTCCAGGAAGAACATCCATGTGGCTGAAGGAAACCAGAATGTGTCACCTCAAGTACGGGGACTCAGGCTCAAGTCCTAGCTAAGCCCAAAGCCAAAGCCTGTGACCCTAATCACAATGAGAAGTGCTTCCCTGAGTGAGAGATGACTTGTCTTCTCACCAGTATGTATGGTGGGAGGAAAGTGATTGTCCCCGAGGCCGTTGTCAACCAAAGACTCCCTGGAAAACATCTCACGTTCACGCTCCTTTTAGGCATTCCTTCTAGGTTTCCACACCTCCTACTCTCTCTGCCAGTTACCCGTACCTAACCACACGGGGTGGTCGGATGCTCAGTGTTTCTCAAAGCGGGGTCCTTGGAACAGGCTCATCAGCATCATAGGGGAACTTGTCCTAAATGCCACTCTCAGACCCCACAGCCAGATCTGCTGAATCAGAAACTGGGGTTAGGGGCTGCCATCTTTGTTTTAACAAGGCTTCCAGGAGATTCTGATGGAGGCTTGAGTTTGAGGACAACTGCTACAGGTCTTACAGCTGTTTGATGGTGCTGTACCTTCTTGGTGGGGTTCTCCACACCTGGAGCAGCCATCTGCCTACCTCTCATCAGACCCCATCCCCCTCTCCCAGGCATCTGCTGACATCTCTCATGAAGCTTCCCCACCCCAGGCACAGGACATCTCTGCCTTTAAAAGTCCTTAAGAACCTGTCCTTACCTATAAAGTTCCCAATGGGCCTACAAAACCTTAAGAGAATAAAATGTGTAATGCTGTGTTTTGACAACCAAAGGTAGAATGGATGCCATGGTACTCTGAGTTATGAGGCCACGGAGAAAAACCACGTATTTTCTGCATGGCACCCAGGATGTCAGCAGTGCTTAATAAATATTTCCAAAATACTTATCTACTTCCTGGAACGTTTGAATCCTGACTGTATTGTTGGGTAACCCCCTATCGTTGGCTCTCTGCAGGCATGGAGTTCACTCCCCGTGTGATGAAATCCATGTAATGGTGAGATGATTAAAAACAAGGTTTTAGTAAAAATTTTATAGATTTTTATAAATGCACATTTATACCCCTAGGTAAAGCTTCATGCAGTCCTCTTTTCCCAGAGCAAAGTGAAACTCCTCAAGTTTCCATGGATTTATGATTCTCGTGGGTCTTGAGGAAAACATTCCAGTATTCTTCCCCAGTGAAATTTACATAAAATGACTGTTTTCCTACATCTCTCTAAATCCTTTGCACACGTCTTTTGATAAGTTAACATCTTTATGGATAACACTTGATTTTTCTTATTACAGAAACAATATAGATATTCGGTATAAAAATGACAGATTGATCTCAAGTCAGTACTTTGGTTTTTTGGGGTTTTTTTATGATTCAATTTTATAGTTAGTAGTATTTACCAGGAGAATGGAATGATTTTGTAGATAATAATGCAAGAAAGCAATTTAGACCTCCTTTCTTTAATGCCAAAATAGCTATCTTTCTCATTTCCAAAAAGATGTTGGTTACCAATATTTAATAAAATGCGCACTCTGTTTCAGTGAAAGTTTATGGTCAAATTAAATAAAATACATTTACTTAATATGCATTGACTATCTCCCTGTATGGAGTCATATCTTTGCCCAAAACTTCCCCACCACAACTTTTCCAAGGATTGAAAGCTGCTTCACGGATGATTCTCCGAAGGAAATCTAGGACCAGGATCATCTCCAGAACCCAAGACGGCCTCCACCAACAGACACTAAGAAGTGTGGTCCTTTCATTCAGCCACAGGAAATGAGCTCTGCCAACAACACGACTGAGTTTGGAAGCAGGACACTTCCCAGCCCCTAGCCAAGAATGCAGCCTGGCTAACACCTCCAACTGTAAGATAATGGTCATTGTTTCAAGTCACTAAATTCATGGGGACTTGTTACTCATGTGGGAAACTAATACACTGAGTCAACATGGCATCTTTTCACTTCCAATCAACCGAGCTCAGTAACTTCCTTCCCTCATTCATACGTGATGATTCCAGCCCTCACTGTAGGACATGTGGCATTAACCCTGTCAGGTGTCCTTCCCTTCAGAAAGGTCTGAAGTTGCAAAATAAGCCCCAGAGAGAGGCACCTGGGTGGCTCAGTCGGTCTGACTCTTGATTTCAGCTCAGGTCATGACATCAGGGTCCTGAGATCAAGCCCCCATGGGACTCTGCACTCAGCGGGGTGTCTGCTTGACTCCCTCGTCCTCTGCCTCTCTCCCTGCTTGTGCTCTCTCGCTCTCAAATAAATAATAAACACAACTTTAAAAAAACGAAAAATGAAAGATACCTTTTCCTTCTTTCACAGAGCGAAGGATCACCTCGCCTGGAAGACTACTGAATTTAGAAGAGCTCTAGGCTCCTGTTAGGCTAACTTTAAAGAATGCAGAGAACTAGAAACATCAAGAGTAGAATCTTTGATCTCTTTGCACCCTCATTCTATAAAGCGAAAACATAAGGATTTATTTCAACAACAGCAGTGACTTCTTAGATCTTCTTTCATCATTTGCTGGAAGAACAGGAATTGCAAAATAACCCTGGAGCGAGGAAGAGTTCCCAAGGTACTTTCATCCTTATAACTTCTGTATACTTTTTGTTTAACAAACATATATGGAAACGCGTATTTACCAGGCTCCAGGTGCCACAGATGATTTTTCATTCGTTCAACAAATATTTACAAAGACCTCTATGTGCCAGGGATTGTTCCAAACACTTATTTTTCAAATATCTTATTTTTAGGTAAAAATAAAAACCCAGCGTGGGGCTCAGACCTACAACCCTCGGGTCAAGAGTCGCATGCTCTACCAACAGAGCCAGTCAGGTGTCCCCCTAAATACTTCCCAAATTTTTTAGTCAGTAAATAAAACAGTGAAGAACTTTGCCCATGTGACTCTTACACTTTAGTGAGAGGAACAAATAATAAACCATAAGAATGAGAAACAACTAGGCCTCCATGAGTAGGTGGGATCTGAGCAAGGACTTAACCACAAAGGAAGAATTCAGTCAAGCAGACATCTGAAGGAGGCACATTTCAGATGCCGAGAACAGTGAGAGCAAAGGCCCTGAGGCAGGAGCGTGTCTGCCATTCCTCAAGGAAGATCAGGGAGCCACTTCCAACATTAGCTCAGAAGTGCCCTAATTTTCTAAGTTCGAAGCACTCCTTCTGTCTCAGTAACTTTTTTACCCACATGCCAAAATAAACACCTAACCGCTCCTTTCATTCAGTTGTAATATCCAAAAAGCCAAATAAGTATTTATGTCCTAACAGCTGAGTAGCCATTTGGAAAAACAATTCCCAACACTGAAGGGAAAATTGTTCCATTTAATTACGAAATAACCATAATTAATTACTTACGAAAGAGATGTAGGTGCCTCTTGGACACTGCATCGCTCCTTAAACATCAGCATCAGACTGGCCAGTGCCATCTTAATTAACTATTCTGTACTGATTTTTTTTTAAGATTTTATTTATTTATTTGACAGAGAGCACAAGTCGGCAGAGAGGCAGGCAAAGAGAGAGGGGGAAGCAGGCTCCCCACTGAGCAGAGAGCCCGATGTGGGGCTCGATCCCAGGACCCTGGGATCACGACCTGAGCCAAAGGCAGAAGCTTTAACCCACTAAGCCACCCAGGCGCCCCTCTGTACTGATTTTTATACTGACTTGCTTTTTATTCCATCGACGCCTGAAGACCCAACTTTGCAAAAACACCATGTCACTTGAAGGAAAGTCATACAACCTAATAGTTCAACCGGCAAGCAGAGTGCCTGGTCTCTGACTGATGTTGCTCTGTTTCTCTAAAAAGTCAGGATCATAAATAAAATCTTAAAAAAAAAAAAAAAAAAAAAAGGGGGGGGGGGGGGTGTTGCGCCCAGGTGGCTCACTGGGTTAAAAGCCTTGTCTTTGGCTCAGGTCATGATCCCAGGGTCCTGGGATCAACCCCCACATCGGGCTCTCTGCTCAGGAGGGAGCCTGCCTCTCTGCCTAGTTGTGATCTCTGTCAAATAAATAAATAAAATCTTTAATAAATAAATAATAAAATAAAAAGTCAGGATGTTTCAGAGCAACCCTGTGAATTTGTTGCCATGCTCCCGGCTGTCATAGCACAGTTTAGGAAGGGGGGAGTTAACCTATACCTAAACTCCTTTCTCTCTCAGGGTGCCTGGGTGGCTCCATTGGTTGGATGTCTGACTCCTCATTTCTACTGGGGTCATGACCTTGGGATCTTGGGATCAGCCCCAGTCTGGCTAGCGCAGAGTCTGCTTGTCCCTCTCCCTCTGCTCCCTCCCTGTTCACATGAGCACGCTGCTCTCTCTCTCTCTCTCTCCCAAATAAATAAATAAATACAATCTTTTAAAAATTAAAAAAAGTTTTGCTTTCTCATGGATCCAGCTACCTCTAGCCTCATGAGTACCTTTCTTGGCTTCATTTCTTAACTTTCTCCTTTGCATGGGTCGCCTGGGTGGCTGAGTCGTTAAGTGTCTGCCTTGGACTCGGGTCATGACCCAGGGTTCCTGGGATCCAGGCCTGCATTGGGCTCAGGGGCTCAGTGAAAGCCTGCTTCTCCTTCTCCCACTCCCTCTGCTTGTGTTCCCTCTCTCGCTGTGTCTCTCTGTCAAATAAATAAATAACATCTTTAAAAAAGTGAACTTGCTTTATGCAGAGGGAAAACCACACGGTGGACCCCTAACCCACCGTTCAAACAATAAAAAGGTCGTGATTTCTTTTCAAGTGAAATCAGGAGGAAATGAATTAAAATAAAGCCCTTGCCTTCTTCACGAATTAACAAAATGAGAGGGGTCCGTCCCTGACCACCCACCCCAGGGGCCAGTCTTCCGCGGTGACAGAGCGCCATCTAGTGGCGAGATCCTTTTAAAGCACGTGGGGAGAAGGGTAAGGGGCGTCTGGAAAACCGTGGGTAAAATAACATAAAAATCAACAGATACTTATTGAGCACCTACTATAGAAATACCATACGCCTGGCTTTTTTCCCTCGGTTCTGCACTACGCGTCTGAAGCTTGGATTGCCCTGAGTTGTGTGGAAATTACTTACCTTACGGTAGGAGGAAAGACCGTCTCTGTTGGAAGTTCTGCCAGTGATTCCATCAACATTAAATATGAGTGAGGAGGTGGCCACCAGGCTGCTCTGCTTGAGCAGAGCCCTGATTACATTTACTCCACCTCTTTCCAGAAAAATTTGTGGCTGCTTAGCATTTATATTGCACTTTTCGTCTCCAAACCCCTTTGCAAAACCTCTCTGATGAATTCCCCCAACTTGCCCTCGCAAGTCTTTAGGAGTCGGTACTATTAGCTTCTTTAGGAAAGCCTTTGATCGTCATTTCCAATGCACGTGGGTGACCTGCCTTTACCAGAGGGAACTTCTCCAAAGACTCGTGCCCAGAGTCAAGGAACAATTACCATCTAAAACCTTAATGTTTTCCGTCTTCTCAGAGGAAAAAAAGGAAGGCGGCTCATAATTAATGTGAACAGTGGACACAGTATCCCTTCCCTCTTCAAGGGTAAGAATGTCAAAATAAAGGAAAGCCTTGAGCAAATAATACATTATATGTTCATAAGTTTAAGAAATAGGGGCGCCTGAGTGACTCAGTGGGTTAAAGCCTCTGCCTTCAGCTCAGGTCATGATCCCGGGGTCCTGGGATCACCAGGCATTGGGCTCTCTGCTCAGTGGGGAGCCTGCTTCCTTCTCTCTTTCTGCCTGCCTCTCTGCCTGCTTGTGATCTCTGTCTGTCAAATAAATAAATAAAATCTTTAAAAAAAAAAAAAAAAAGACCCTTAGACACTGAAAAGCTAACTTTTTTTTTTAATTTCCAAGCTGAGCATCCCTCACTCATAACTTCCTCACCTTTCATAACTCAGCTTTTCTTTGTAACATATAAACTAGCAGTGTAATTAGGAAGCAGAAAGAAAAAAAATGGTAGAGAAGTTGTATTTTAACTGAGTAACATTCGCATTTTTTCTGCGCCTAATTCAAGTTTGGGCATCCTAACTGGACCCTTCCTTTTTGAAAAAAGAAAACAATAAAGCATTTTTTTTTTTTAGATTTATTTATTTATTTATTTATTTGACAGAGAGAGAGAGAGAGATCACAAGTAAGCAGAGATGCAGGCAGAGGGGGAGGGGGAAGCAGGCTTCCCGCTGAGCAGAGAGCCCAATGCCTGGTGATCCCAGGACCCCGGGATCATGACCTGAGCTGAAGGCAGAGGCTTTAACCCACTGAGCCACCCAGGTGCCCCCAATAAAGCATTTTTAAAAGCACAAAACCACATCTCCTAGATGACTCCCACACGAGGTGTGATAAAATGTGAGTGTCCCGAGAGAAAGGGCAAGCAGCATTCCAGGGAGAAGCAGTGGAGCAGGGAGGAAGAGCAAGATCGTCAGCAAAAGTATGACGTCAGGCAGGGGAGGAAGCCAAGACAAACCAACATCATCAATGAAATGTCGGCACTCCCTCATCTATTTTTATTTCTTTTTTAACTTATTTGTTTGAGAGAGAGAGAAAGCCTGAGGGGGAGGTTTGGAGAGAGAGGGAGAAGCAGACTCCCTGCTGAGCAAGAAGCCTGACTTGAAGCTTGATCCCAGAATCCTGGGATCAGGATCTGAGCCAAAGGCAGAGCCTTGACCAGCTGAGCCACCCAGGTGCCCCCCCTCCCCGTTTATTTTCCAGCCTTCCGGTTTATTTGCCTTCATCCCTGGGATTACCAACCAAACAGACACACATGACAGGTATGTCACAATGCACGTCTGATGATGGGAAAACATTTCACATTAGAAATAATCATCCAGGGGCACCTGGGTGTCTCAGTGGGTTGAGGCCTCTGCTTTCGGCTTGGGTCATGATCCCGGAGTCCTGGGATGGAGCCCTGCATCGGGTTCTCTGCTCAGCGGGGAGCCTGCTTCCTCCTCTCTCTCTGCCTGCTTCTCTGCCTACTTGTGATCTGTCAAATAAATAAATCTTTAAAAAAAAAAAAAAAGAAAGAAAGAAAGAATCATCCAATAATTTCGGCTTAAAAAAAAAATTATTCCAAGGTATGTGGGAAACAGTAAGTCAGAATTACTGCATCACATGCCGTTTCCAAAATCCTTTCCATAGACCCAAGAAGATGGTTTTGGTGACGTCTCCATGCAAGTTTTTTCAACAGTCTCTACTTCTAGCTACTTCTGTGAGAGGAGATTCATCACCATTCTGTTACTTAATGTACTTCAGATTTTAGGATTTAGGAAGACAAGGTAGATAGTGAGAACAGAAAGAAAAACTCCAATGAGCATATTCATTGGACCAGATTCTTTCCTAACCAGAAAACTTCTGATTTTCCTTAACAGGAAATTTTACTTTGGGTTTTTGAGGGGAGCAAAAATGGGTCTTGTTCCGGGACCAGTGAGTCCAGCTTGGACAAACTGGAAAGTAAAAGGGAAAAGAAGGTATAGTCACAATCTATAGCACAGCCAGCCAACTCTGCCAGCCAATGCCGGACCCCCGCCCCGCTGCTGCTGACCAAATGAAGTCTAACTTCTTAGCTGCTCTGGCTCCTTATTTACTCACTCCGCCTTCACATGTGGCCAGAAAGCTTGATTTCTTGTTTCCGGAAGGCCCGGTCTGATCTTCCTCCTCAAGCTCTCACCTAGCTAGATAATTTAGATTTGCAATTAGTAATATTTTCTTTTAAGATTTTATTTATTTATTTGACAGAGAGAGACACAGGGAGAGAGGGAACACAAGCACAGGGAGTGAGAGACAGGGAAGCAGGCTCCCCGCTGAGCAGAGAGCCCGATGCGGGGCTCGATCCCAGGACCCTGAGATCATGACCTGAGCCGAAGGCAGTGTCTTAACCTACTGAGCCACCCAGGCGCCCCATCAATTAGTAATATTTTAATTGTTTTCGTTTGAAATGGTTTAAATGATTTCATTGAAATACTCTGTGGATTCAAAGGACCGTGAGTTTCCGTGACCTCTTTTGGAGGACACAGACCCTTCAACCAAATTTTCACGCTTTCGGATTTTGCTTCCTCGCCTCCAACTTCCCCAAGACAGCCACAGACTATTACTGTCGCCTCTTGGCAGCAGCAGGGACGGGTCCTTAGGCCCCCATGCTTGCCTCTGGATCCACTCTGATCATTGCTGCAAAGAGGCGAAATTGTCTGAACCCCTGAGAAATCACTGGCCACATCTGGCTGTTTGGAGTGATGTGAGAACATCCATGTCTTGACCCCAGCTACCTGTCCCCCGTGTGGAGGGCCCTACCCCTGGTAATTGCTCTATTCTCACATCAGACTGCCATTAGCTCCTAGGGACCTACCCATCCAGACCAGTCTATAATCCCTGACGCCTGACCTACGTGGCTCCCCTTTGCCCCTTCTGTGGAGGGGATGGGGGGACCTCGGACTTTTCTTCCTCTTCATCAGTGCTTCCAATCCTTTTTCATAACAAACACAAAATGTGGTGCTATTTGGTCTGCGCGCTGGAGTAAACTGGAGGAGATGTGCGGACACCTACAGGGGGGCCTTCTGAAAAATGGATCACATTGTTTTCATGGTATACGATTGTAATAAAAGGCCAAGTGTTAGGAAGATTACTAAATTTTGAGTGTTTATGAAACACACAAGATATTTTCTTATCTTTTTTTTAAGATTTTATTTATTTATTTGACAGACAGAGATCACAAGCAGGCAGAGAGGCAGGCAGAGAGAGAGGAGGAAGCAGGCTCCTCACGGAGCAGAGAGCCCGATGTGGGGCTCGATCCCAGGATCCCGGGATCATGACCTGAGCTGATAGCAGAGGCTTTAACCCACTGAGCCACCCAGGCGCCCCTCTAATCTTTTAAGAGAAACCTGAGGTTGATCTTATGCACATAAATTGTGTATCAGCTCAACATCGCTGACCCTCAGGGAAATACAACCAAAAACCACAATGAGATGTCACTTCACACCTGTCAAAATGGTTAAAATCAACAACACAAAAAACAACAGACAACAGGTGTTGGCGAGGATGCAGAGAAAAAGGAACCCTCTTGCACTGTTGGTAGGAACGCAAACTGGTATAGCCACTGTGGAAAACAGTATGGAGGTTCCTAGAAAGCTAAAAATAGAACTACCCTGTGACTCAGTAACTCACACTACTGGGTATTTACCCAACGAATACAAAAACATGAATTCAAATAGATCTATGCACCTCTTGGTTTACTGCAGCATTACCTAAAATAGCCATAATAGAGAAACAACCCAAGTGTCCATCAGTACTTGAATGGATAAAGAAGAGGCAGATATATAGTGGAATATTACTCAACCATAAAAAAGAATGAAATCCTGCCATTTGCAATAATATGGATGGAACTAGAGTGTATTACGCTAAGTTAAATAAGTCAATCAGAGAAAGACAAATACCATATGATTTCACTCAGAGGTGGAATTTAAAAAACAAAACAAAGAAAAAAAAGAGACCAACGAAAAGTGGACGTTGAACCATAGAGAAAACACGGGTGGTCAGCAGAGGGGAGGTGAGGGGGATGGGGGAAACAGGTGCAGGGGATTAAAAGTACACTTACCATGATGAGCCCTGAAAAATGCACAAAGTGTTGAGTATTGTACACCTGAAACTAATGTAACACTGTATGTCATCTATACTGGAATGTAAATTAATTAATTCATTAACTCACTTATTTACTGATTTATGTTAGAAACAAAAAATAAATTGCATATCAGCTTTTTTTCCTAAAATAGGCCCCCAAGCAATTCCTGGCCAAGTTTTTAATGATGAGCTGTGCAAATTCCAGAGAGTTGATATTGAGGAGAAACTCTATTATCACAAAGGGGAGATAAATTTAAAACCATTTTCAACACCCTAGTGTTTTCCAAACATGTGAAATTTTGGAATTTTCCAGAACTCCAAAGTTGACAGTAGCTGACATGACATTTAAAGATGCTATGGACGTTTTCTTTTCTTGCGTGGGCGAATGTATGTTCAAACGTTTTGGTAAGAACACAAACGCGCTTGAATTCCAATCACACTTTTCCCCACATCAGGCATTCACACTAACGGTAAAGTTAATAAGCAAGAGGCACATGCGTTGTGAGAGCAGCCACTGCTTTGCTAGCTCAGGCATTAGGTAGCAAAGTGCCTCTGTTGCCCTTGGGCAAAAGGATCTGGGATCTGATTATAAACAGCCTCAAGGGGTCTACCAGCACGCCCACCAGCCACCCCCACTCCCTTCCTCTGCTGCCCAAGGGCAAAAGGATCTGATATATAGATAAACAACTTCAAGGGGTCTACCAGCACTCCCGCCAGGCTTCCCTCTCCTCTGAACCTTGACCACAGGCCTTCAGATTACACCCCATGCTCCTGAGATCATCGTGGAAGAAGAGCAATCCCCAGCAGCATCAGAGATTGGCTGTCCACAATGGACAGCAACACACCAGATCCCTCCGCTCGCTGCTGGAGTCCACGCACCAGTGTAGATCACCTCCTAGGCCAAGCGCAGAGAGAGTGCCCGATTCTATTTTTGCTTAAGTTCATGTCCAGAAGCTGCCAGCCCAAGCAACATGGCGACTTTTCCTGAAGACCAAGGGTTGGAAGATGCCTCTAACCCACGGGAACCACAGAGGCTGGGAAGCTCCATTCTGTCTTATTCTTGATTCCTATGTGGACATCAAGCCTCCGGGCCCAGACAGGCCCTAAAGGACTGGGAAATCTATTCAACACTGTAGCAGAATCCTATGATCTGAGGCCTCTGACCTCTCTTCTGTGCCTGATAAAGGAAATCAGAAGGTTGTCTTCCTTTTAAGATAAAACTGGGTTTCCAAGCTCATGGTCTTGCTGCTAAATTCTCTTTTGAATTAGCAAATATATTAACACTGCTTTTCATTTCCATCTTAACCTTCAGAACGCTAACGTCTCTGCTCCCGAGAAATCATAGGCTTTGGTGGAGGGCAGGGAACATCAACAACATGGGAATAAAAAAGAGAAATTCTCATCACTCTTTTTCAGTTGACCTTGCTACATGGAGACTCAATGAACCTCAGCCTAGGTCTCCAACCTCATTTCTCCCTATGCTTCTCCACATAGGAATGTTACCAGACTAGACAAGGGAGCATTTCTAGAACAGATGCCATGCAACTCCCCCTTTGCCTGGAAACCCCTTCCCTTCCTGTCTCTAGCGAAAACCCAAACCAATCTTTCCTTTTCTATCAAGACCCATCTTCTGCCGAGTCTTCCCCTTTATTTGCCCCAGGCTACACTTATATGTCCTTTGCCTCCAAGCTCCTTGGGCATTTTGCACATCCTTCTGCATTTCTCCAACTTGACCTTGTGCTGGCACAAATTGTGCAGGTTTCTGCCCATTGCACTGGTTCAGGGACTCCTTGAGAGTAGCTATGAGGTCCTGTTTCCCTTTGTGTCTACCCCCTACTTACAGACTCGAGTTTGAAATGACTGGGGGAGCAGGTATCAGTTAGAAGTAGGTTTAGCTCTACTTAAAGACAAAAAACTGGGCACCTGGGTGGCTCAGTCATTGGGTGGCTGCCTTCAGTTCTGGTCATGATCCCTGGGTCCTGAGATGGAGCCCCATGTTGGGCTTCCAGCTCAGCGGGAGGCCTGCTTCTCCCTCTCCCACTCCCCCTGCTTGTGTTCCCTCTCTCAAATAAATAAATAAAATCTTAAAAAAAAAAAAAAAAAAAGACTAGGAGCTTAAACACACACACACACACAAAAACAGAGGATTCTTTCACATAAGACAATCCGAGCTTAGGGCTGTTTGTCTTGCAGCAGGCAGCCCAGGGGAGAGATTTTAGCTCTAGGAAGTTATCAGCAGCCCAGGCTCCTCTTTGTCTCCTGCTCCTGCCAGCCTCAGAGTCTGACTTCCACGGCCAAGGACATCTTACAGCTGCTCCCCGTTGTCATCTATGAATTATAGTCAGCCAGAGAGAAAAAAACAGGAAAAGGAGCAAAAATAGTACACCTATATCTCCAAAAATAAAAACGTCAAAAAATGAGGACAACAAGCCACTCTCACCTACACACACGCCATATACTTGACAGAAATAGAAGTTACAATTTGAGCCTGCTGTCCCGGGGAGTGAAGGGACACGAAGAAGTCTGTCACAGGCAGCCCAAGAACAAAGGATTCAAATATTGGCTTTGGCGCTTCCAAGTCCAGATATGAAACTCATATCTGTAAGTCAATACTTACAGCAAGCATCTCCCACCCGTGATGGGGGCTGGGGGCTGTCTCAGCTTCACGAGTGTAGTCAGAAGGGAAGCAAGTAACCATGTCCCTGGTGACTACCTCTGCCCTCTTCAGCTGAAAGGATCCACCGTTGAGTTTGGAGATGCGTAATCAGATAAAACCTGAGCTTTGCTTCCTAAATGAAATCCTAGCATTCACTCACACTCTGCAGTGGTGGGGAAGATATGGTGACGGGGAAGAGGGAACTTAAGACAGCCCCCACTGAGTTCTCATAACCCACTGTGGCTTGAAAGAGCATCCCAAGTCTCCTTGACCTGACCCTGGTGAGACCCTGTGTAGCACAGAGAGCCCAAGAAACTAAGGAAGACTTGAGGTGAGTCAGACTGAAGAAGCAGGGACTGTCTTCTAGAACTTGCACTTGAATCCATTTGGGAAAGCCCACATTTCGTGGAGGCCGGCAAGGACGGAAGCTGATGACCAAGACAGGCAGGAGGGAGCCATTGTGACTGAGACGGACACGTGCCAATAGGGACTGATGACCCAAGAAGAGGATATGCCTCCCGCTCCCTATAAAAAGAAGCAGGACCACTCAGAATTCACTGAATGGGGCTCAAGTTAAATGTTAAATTTTGTTTAAAAAAATATACAGTTATACTTTATACAGACAGTGTCTTTAAAAACTACACGATGCCAACCGTCAGGAAAGTAACTGTCTGATCCTTTCCAGAAAAGGCTTGAGGAAGGGGTGGTGTGGCTGAGCTGAGAAGGCTTCACAAAGTGGTATCAGATCCACGGACGGAGACGGACAAAAGTTCTACCGTGTGGACAAGATGGAGTCACGGGAAGACCTTCTTGGCAGCGGGTCCTTGTATGTGGAAATGGTGTTACCTGCAAGATGGAGGGAAGAGCCCTTGTAGGAGACACGACCTAGGCTCCTGAGATCATCTCCACGCTTTTCCTTCCTTGGGTTTTGCTTATTCACACTCTGGATTCTTCTTTTAATTCAGAAGTGCTACTGCCTCAAGAGTATACCCTGGCTCTGGAGAAGCAAAATCTTGATGGAATTAAAAATTTAAAGGAAGTGCCTTGGATACTAACTAGAGAAAGTGAAATCCATCTGTTTATAGAGTCCGTGTGGACGTTCTTCTCTTCCTAAACCGGGGAAAAGAAGCATGATCACACAGGATGCATCAGCCCCAAAGGCCCAATCCTACCGGCAGGGGCAGCAGAATGTTCCATGCTGATTTCCCCTGAGCACCACTAGGGAGGTCCTCCTGCTCACTGCTCCACCCAAAGAGCTCAACAAACACCACTGGATTCCGTTGGATCCCAGCTGATTTAATCTGATCCTTCGTTATCTGTCAGGTGTTGGAACCTACAGAGAAAGCAGCAATGCTTAATGTTGCTATCAATTTTTAATTCTGTTTTGTGCTACGGTAATAAAACACCACAGATGGGGGAGTGGGTGGGTTTAAACCACAGAAATGTATTTGCTCCAGTTCCGGAGGGTGGAAGTCCAAGATCAAAGGGCCAACTGGTTTGTTTTCTCCTGAGCCTTCTCCCCATGTTCACACCTCACTGCCTCCTGACCTGGGCTGTTCTCTGTGCACACACATCCCTGGCATCTCCCTGTGTGTCTCAGTTTCCTCTTCTTTTAAGGACTCCAGTCAAATTGGATTAGGGCATGCCTTAGAAGGCACCTTTTAACTTGGTCACTATCTCTTTAAAGGTCCTGTCTCTAAATATAGTCACATTCTGTGAAGTCCGGGGTTGAGGGGGTTGGGGGGCCTCAGACTTCAGCATGGGAATTTTGAGGACACACAGTTTGGTGCATAAAAATGTTATTGACTAGGGCACCTGGGTGGCTCAGTCGGTTAAGCATCTGCCTTTGGCTCAAGTCATGGTCCCAGGGTCCCAGGATCGAGCCCCACATTGGGCTCCCTATTTAGAAGGGAGCCTGCTTCTCCCTCCCTCTGCCTGCTGCTCTCCTGCTTGTGCTCTCTTCCTGTCAAATAAATAAAATCTTTTTAAGAATATGTTATTGACTAATTTTTCCTGTCAGGGGTTTTGAGGATTTCTGTAACTCTTTGTGTAATAACTCAAGAATACACCATCCTGGGCGCCTGGGTGGTTCAGTGGGTTAAGCCTCTGCCTTCGGCTCAGGTCATGATCTCAGGGTCCTGGGATCGAGTCCCGCATCGGGCTCTCTGTACAGCAGGGAGCCTGCTTCCCTCTCTCTCTCTCTGCCTACTTGTGATCTCTGTATGTCGAATAAATAAAGAAAAATCTTAAAAAAAAAAAAAAAAAAAAGAATACACCATCCTTGAGTCCCAAAGGTGAGGGGAAACATGTTTTGTCTAAAGCTCTTCAGCTTTGGAGGAATACCGTGGGCATGCTTGACAGGAAGCATACTGTTCTTATGTGGTGGGCGTCACTTGTCTTCTAACTTTTCCTCCAGAAGGTCAAATAAATATATCTCATGAGTCCACAGGCATACCCACTCACAGAGAAAAGTTATAGCCAGACTACGATTAAAATGGAAACAATCTTGAAATGTATTTCAGTGGGATAAAAGACACTTGGAAAAGTCACCCAATCAAAACACCGCAAATTGAACAGGTGTTCTTCTCCACCATCTGCCAAAATCCTCAAAATAACATTAAAGAATAAAGGGGTTAACAAACAGAAGGACAGAATATAACAAAACAGTGGATGAATGATGACAAGAAAATTCTAGAAGATGGAGAGCAGAGGAATGAGGGGTCATTAACTGCCCTGTATCTTTGGTTGGATAACAAACTACCCTAAGACTTAGTGACTTAAAGCAACTTTGTGTGTGTGTGTGCGCGCGCGCGTGCGTGTGCATTTACCAATTATGGAAGTCAGGAATCTAGAAAGGACATAGCAGGAACAGGGACAGCTTGTCATTCAACCAGGTCAGAGGCATCAGCTGGGAAGACTCAAATTGGGGTGATTGGACAACTGGGGTCTGGAACTATCAGGAGGCTTTGTGACTCATGTCTCGGGGGGCAAAAGTTGACTGCCGGTGGGAACCTCAGTTTGGGCTGCTGGCTGGAATGCCTGCATAGGACACGTCTATATGGTCTGGGCTTCTTCAGAGCATGACAGCCCAGGACTTCTCACGTGGCAACTCAGAGACCCAAAGATGAGCGTCTCAAGAGAACCAAGCAGAGGGTCTACCTTTTCTGATCTAACACGTCACACTGTTTCACTGTACTTTACTGGTCAACCAGTCATGGAGGCTGGCCCATGTTCAAGAAGAGAAAACACAGACCTCACTGCCACCACCTTTCATGAGCGGGAATGTCAAGGTATTTGCAGACATGTTTTAAAAGCACCAACTTGGGGCAGCTGGCTTGTTCCATTGGTGAAACACGCAACTCTTGATCTCAGGGTTGTAGGTTCAAGCCCCATGTCAGCTGTAGAGATTACTTAAAAAATAAATACATAAAACAAAAATTTTAAAAGCACCACACTGACTTAGCCAAGTGGGAAAAGGCTGGAACTTTCTAAATAGAGGGCACAAATAAAAACAAGGCAAGCAATCCAGCAGAATCCCACTAAGTCCCAGGAATTAGATACACCCGATACCGAGGTGAGGGGACCGGAGGCAGGGATGGGAGTGAAGCTTGGAACAGGAAGTCTGGGGGAGTCTCTACATAAGGAACACTTAGAACCCCAGGTCCTTTCCCCAACCTGCACAGACAGACCACCAACCCATTCCCATCCCAGCAGGACGAGGGGAAGTTTGCTTCCATGAGCAGTAGTTCTAAAGTGTGGAATCCCCAAGACAGGGTCTACAGGGTCAAAGCTATCTTTACAATAATGCCAGAATATTCTTTGTCTTTTTTGCCCTCATTAGTCTAGAGTGCAGTTTTCCAGAGAGTATACATGGAGCAGATATGAGAATCCAGCTGTCTTCTATTTAAGCTAGGCACTTAAACGATTTGCAAGAATATAAAACAATGCTACTCTTCTCACTAAATTGTTTGCTTGTTTTGGAAATTTTAACTGCTTTTCATAAACATGTGTTTATATTAAAACACAATGTGCTTCTTATTTTTTTTTTAAAGATTTTATTTATTTGAGAGACAGAGATCACAAGTAGGCAGAGAGGCAGGCAGAGAGAGAGGAGGAAGCAGGCCCCCTGCTGGGCAGAGAGCCTGATGCAGGGCTGGATCACCAGTGGGTTAATGGTGGTTAACCACCAGTTAATAATGAATTAATAACTACTCTTTAAATTTCTGTTTCGAATTCTAGCACAATAAAAATCAATGGATATAATCAACATAAACAAACACTCTTTGGAGGTCTCCATAATGTTTCAGATCATGTAGAAGGATTTTGAAACCAAAGACTTTGAAAGCCCCTACTCTGGGGAATCGAACTTGAAAGACTCTGGATGTGGGTCTATCCTGAACAGCAGAAGATAAAAATAAGGCACAAAACAACAACAAAAGGGGTGCCTGGGTGGCTCAGTGGGTTAAGCATCTGCCTTTGGCTCAGGTCGTGATCTCAGGGTCCTGGGATTGAGTCCCACATCGGGCTCCCTGCTGCTACCCGCCCCCCACCTGCCTTTCTGCCTACCTGTGATCTCTGTCTGTCAAATAAATAAATAAAATCTTTAAAAACAACAACAAAAGTCGTAAAAGCCTATGTACTGTACTGATCTATAGAGCCTCTCTACCCCTTACCTTCATTCAGCAACCAGGAATCTGGGATCATATCACCCCACTCCAGGCAGGAAGTGGAATTCTTTTCTGGAGAAACCAGTAAAGTAAGGAGGAAAGCCTGACATTTGGGAGTCCCCTAATAAATAACCCCAGACCCCCAAGATGGGCTTACCTTGAAGCTACCAATAACTAGGCCTTGCCCATGCACAGAACTTGTTACTGCCTCACTTAGAGATGTACAGACAGCTTGGAGAAGGCTTTCAGTGTGAGAGATAAGATCAAAACAGGCAAAACAGACAAGAAAAAGGTCATGGAGGAAAAAAAAAGAGAAACTTGAAAGAAAAAGAAAAACTCAAAAAAACAAAATAATCATTGACATCCTAAGTAAAAGATGGCTTCAAGAAACAAAGAAGGGTTGCTTCAAGAAACAAAAGAACTTGAAAATGTAAAACAAAATTCTGAAAGATCAATAGAAGGTTGGAAAATCAAGTTGAGAAGAATGTCCTAGAAAATAGAGCCAAAACAGAAAATCATGGGAACCAGGGAGAGGAAAGGCATCTGGAGGCCTGGTTTAGAAGGTGCAGTGTCTGACTTTAAGAACAAAACACAGAACAGAAACAAAATAAAACAAAAGAAACAGAAAACATTAAAGATGAAAATATTAAAGAAATAATTTTTTAAAAAAGCTTTCCCAGAGATAAATGACATGACTTTCCATGTAGAATGGACTCACACAAGTATAATTCTCTAGAAAGGAAAAATGTCATAAACAAAGGCTAGGGAATCAAGATATCAGAACTTCCCAGGAATACTGGAAGCTTCACGAGAATTGAATACTGTCTTCAAAATATTAACGGGAGCATTATGCAGCCATAAAAAAAGAAATCCCTGCTATTTTTGACAATATGGATGGACCTCGAGGGCATCGTGCTTCGTGAATTAAGTCAGACAGCAAAAGACAAACACTGTACTAACTTACTTATATATGGGATCTTAGAACAAAGCCCCAAAAAGCCAAATTCATGTCCCCAGAAAGAGTTCCTGAATGCTAATTAAAGACCAGCAAGACTAAAAGACAGGGTATTCTGCTAGAAGACACTACCATGAATCAGAACCCCTAATCATGAAAATTTGGCTTTGAAACAGAATCAAACCCTTAGGAGCATATCTAGATACATGTCCTCTTCACACCAGCCCAAAGCCATCCATACCTGGTATCCTGCTGACCACGGCCATCAATCAGTGATTCGCCTCTTGGCGTCGCCCCCCCAACACCACAGTGAAGCACCAGGAGTCAGAGGTGATATGGTTGTGAAGACCTACGATCTGTAGCTGCATCCCCACTGACACAAAGGACAGAGCTGGCGGATGAACAGAAATTCTACCCCATTTCCATAGTTTGATCCCCTAATTAAGTCTTGTACCTTCCACCAGGATCCCTCAGTCAATCATTGATCTACCAGTTTTGGGGGATGCCAGTTAGACCCTGTTTTGTTTTGCTTTTTTTGAGGGGCACCTGGTGGCCCAGTCAGTTAAGCTTCTGCCTTCGGTTCAGGTCACGATCCCAGGGTCCTGGGATTGAGCCCCACGTAGGGCTCCCTGCTCAGCGGGAAGCCTTCTTCTTCCTCTCCCACTCCCCCTGCTTGTATTCCCTCTCCTGCTGTGTTCCTCTCCATCAAATAAATAAATAATTTTTAATAAAATAAAGATTCCCCAAGTCATTCTGACACGCAACAAAATTCGGGAGACGTTTTCTTAACAGCTCTTTGTTTCTGTATTTTTTCACTCATTCTCCAGTTCAAAATTCTCCAGTCGACTTTTTCTGTTTGTTTCTTAAGACTTAAATGTTTCCCTTGTGGTTTCTTATATCAAAATTAAGTCATTTTACAAAAGCAAAACAAAAGAGCATCTTCTTGGCTATTTGGTTATGTTTTCCCCATGGTTGTGTTTCTAAGAACTAAGAAGAGCTTTCACTCTAGAGACCCACAAATCTGCCTGTCCCTCTCCCTCAAGTAGGCACATCTCTGCCAAAGGCAAAGGCAAGTTGCTTTGGATTGAATTCCTTTGAGTGACGCTTTGGACCCCTTTGAATTACATACCATTTTCAAAGAATTGCTCTAAATCCTAAAAGGAGTGATTCAACGTTTAAATTCCTAAAAGGAATGCGTAAACATTTAAAGTCTATAAAATATGAACCCCAGAGAAGAAAAGGTAGGGATAGAGTTTTGAAGAAATTTTGATAGGAGTGTGGAGAAGAGATACTCCTATTCCTTCTATTTCGAGAGAGATGGTTTGGAATGTTTTTAAATGGGTCCCTGATCTTCAAGAGAATTTTTGGGCACAGCATTGGTCCTGAGACTGAGTGCATTCAGGAAGATACCTTGTTTCTTTGTACCAATAGGAGTTTGCAGGGCACCTGGGTGCCTCAGTCTGTTAAGCATCTGCCTTCAGCTCAGGTTATGATCCCAGGGTCCCAGGATCGAGTCCTGCCTTGGGCTCCCTGCTCAGCAGGGAGCCTGCTTCCCCCTCTCCCTCTGCCATTTCCCAGTGCTTGTGCTTTCTCCCTCTCTCTCCCATTCACTCTCTCTCTCAAATAAATAAATAATATCTTAAAAAAAAATAGAAGTTTACCTTGAGACACATGTAGTTAAACTAGCTCTTATATCACCCACTTCCCATACTTCTTATTAATTTTTAAATTAAATTTGCCATCATTCTAGTCAAATATTTTAGGTAAAAATATTTCCTAATACGCACCTCTCTAAATCTTAAAGTTCTCGGCAAGGGTACAACCAAAAGTTGATGCATGATCCAAAGGCCCAGCAGAGACTAGAACACCATTTATATTTACCAAAAGAAGGATTTTGTATCCATTTTTAAAATCTATTTTATATTACTGAGTGATTTCCCCCACATTAGAAGTTGACACCAGTATGGGCACCTGGGTGTCTCAGTGGGTTAAGCCTCTGCCTTCAGTTCAGGTCATGATCTCAGGGTCCTGGGATGGAGCCCCACATTGGGATCCCCATTCAGCAGGGAGCCTGCTTCCTCCTCTCTCTCTGCCTGCCTCTCTGCCTATTTGTGTTCTCTCTGTCAAATAAATAAATTAAAACTTTAAAAAAAAAAGTTGACACCAGTAAAAACCGAGTTACCAACACAGTTCATCTTAATGTGCACTGATTAGATTAATAAGACTTTTACATCATACTTTGATATTTGCTTAAGACTTTAATAGAATCCCAGATATCCTAGTGTCTCGCCAAGTTGTATAGCCAGAGGATAGAGGAGAACTCAGACCGAAGTTGTCAACAGCCATTATTTCTTGTGTGCCTACTTTATAAAATGCCTTTTTCCAGGAGTGAGATAACAAGAGGCCCAATGCCCTCCCCCCTCCCCGGGTGGGAGAGATCTGCGAGGACAAGAGTAATAACTAGGTCTCTAAGCAAGAAAATCATAAGAGGGAAGGGCCACAGATATGGAACTCCATGTCTTGGGAGCAGATGTCTGGTCATAGTTTGCCCCACATCCACAACATCCTTTCCAGGCAACCGCCTACAACATCTCTAGGAAGATCCACTCTCAGTGGCCACAGTTAGGGATGGTGACAGAGTGATAGAGGAAGCAGTTAGTGAGACTAACAGAGCTGGAGCCAAAGGCAGTGAAGAACAGGTGACAACTCTCTCCTCTTCCATCCGTACCCCAGGGGAACAGATAGAGCTGCATTAGAATACGTTTACATTGTGGTCTCAGCCCCCTGGGGGTGGGGGGGGTGGGGAGATGGTCAGGACAGTTCGGGCAAGAACCTGGTAGGGGCAAAATCTCCCCCTTCCAAGCGGCAGGAGGAGCCCTTGAGACCACTGGAAGCACCCTCAGCGGACACTGCCCTAGCTATAATTCATAACCTATGCAGACATAAGAAAAAGACACCCCTAACCTCGGTGTAGCAGCCCCCTATGCCCACTCCCCCTTCTTGAGAGCGTACTGGCCTTAATTCATTGCTTTGTGCTTGCTACCTTCCTTCTAGCTGTCTTTATTTGAACATGGATCCTCATGTAAAGCTTTCATGGGGAATCCAAGAACCAAGACCACTATTCACACAACAGACTCTCACAGCAGTAACAAGAAGACACAAAACTCCCGGGTCAGGGTCAAAACACATGGCTACTCACAGCAAAATGGCAGCTGCCAAAATGTTTGCATTTCATTTATTTTTTTTAGTGGGGGGGGTGTTGGGCAGGGCAAGGTGGGGAGGATAGGAAGAAGGTCCGAGGAAGAGGGAGAGAGAGAATCCTAAGCAGGCTCCACGGGAAGCCAACTTGGAGCTTGATCTCACAACCCTGAGATCATGACTTGAGTCAAAATCCAGAGTCAAATACTCAAATAACTGAGCCACATGGGAACATGGGAACTTTATTCCCATGTTCTTCTGCCAATTCCCTGAGCCGAGTTCCTGAAGGTCAATGCAGAGGGAGTCAGGGGACACCTGCACAGAGGGAAGTGTGTGAAAAGGTGGCATGACGGCAGATATTTTAAAACAGAGCCAGAGGGGTGCCTGGGTAGCTCAGTGGGTTAAAGCCTCTGCCTTCGGCTCACGTCATGATCTTGGGGTCCTGGGATGGAGCCCCATGTCCAGCTCTCTGCTTGGTGGGGAGCCTGCTTCCCCCTCTCTCTGCCTGCCTCTGAGCCTACTTGTGACCTCTGTCAAATAAATAAATAAAATCTTTATTAAAAAAACATGAGGGGTGCCTGGGTGGCTCAGTGGGTTAAGCCTCTGTCTTCAGCTCAGGTCATGATCTCAGGGTCCTGGGATCGAGTCCCACTCCGCGGGGAGCCTGCTTCCTCCTCTCTCACTGCCTGCCTCTCTGCCTACTTGTGATCTCTGTCTGTCAAATGAATAAATAAAATCTTTACAACAGAGTAAGAGCTGGCACTGCAGAGAGACTGCCTTCCCCACCTTTGGACTGGGCAAAAGGGCAATTATTCTAAGCAATTGCTGGGAAAGCCAGCCTTCAAGAACAGATGTCCTGCTCCCAAGGCTGACAGCTGTGGACTGTCTGAAGATAGACTCAGTAGCCAGTCAATGTACAACCCAGAGTCGCTTAGCTGTTAGTGCCCATAAAAAACGGTTTTCTTTCCTCCTTTTCTTCAACTTGTGTAGCGGCTCCCTTACCCTTTCCTCATAAAAACCTCTTGCTTTCAGGGCACCTGGGTGGCTCCGTCCGCTAAGCATCTGACTCCTGGTTTCGGCTCAGGGTCACAAGATTGAGCCCTGAGTCGGGCTCCAACCTCAGCAGAGAGTCTACCTGAGGATTCTCTCTCCCTTTCCTTTTGCCCCTTCCCCCCATCTCTGAAATAAATAAATCTTTAAAAAAATAAAAAAAAAAAAACCTCTAGCTTTCACCCTACAAGTGGGACTCTATTTGGATTTCTACCTGCTCCATGAACTGCAATTCTTATCCCCAAATGAGCGCTCATTCACCTTTCACTGGGACTCTATTTTCAGGTGAACAGGTGTGTTGCAGGAACCCAGCTTTTTAGAAGGGCAGTAAACCTGCCAACTCTCTGTTCCAGAGGGAGACCCTGTTTCCATCTTCCAAGGCAGTTGCTGTACAAACATCACAGAAAAGACAGCCCAAGACAAAGCCGCTCAGTGCCTCTGTTCATAAGACAGGCAGATACACAAGAGACATGGGGGGAAATTGTCTGCCAATACGGTCTGCCTGTTTCTCTTGTTATTCCCTTCCTTCTTCCCAGGAAGGATGCTGTGTATCCAGCCACTCAATTAAAAATTACTAAGCTTGTTTCCTTAATTTGCCAGGGAAAAGTAAGGACCAAAATATCCATATTTGGTGTTGTGCTTACCCATGTCTCAAAAAAGCACAGAAGCTTTGCTGGGAAATTTTGTCCCAGACAATGATCCCCAGACTTTAGCTCTTCAGAGACAGCTTCATGTTTCACAGTGAGAGACAGCATGCAGCCATTTTAAGAAATCATCTATGTTAGGCAGTAAACTCTTCAACATCGGGCACAGCAACTTCTTTCAAGACACGTCTCCAAAGGCAAGGGAAACAAAAGTGAAAATGAACTTTTGGGACTTCATCAAGATAAAAAGCTTCTGCACAGCAACGGAAACCGTCAACAAAACAAAGAGGCAACCCATGGAATGGCAGAAAATATTTGCAAATTACACTACAGACAAAGGACTGATATTCAAGATCTATAAAGAATTCCTCAAACTCAACACCCAAAAAACAGAAAATCTTGTCAAAAAATGGGCAGAAGACATGAACAGATACTTCTCCAAAGAGGACATACAAATGGCTAACAAACACATGAAAAAATGTTCATCATCATTAGCCATCAGGGAGATTCAAATAAAAACCACACTGAGATACCACCTTACACCAGTTAGAATGGTGTAATTAACAAGACAAGAAACAACAAGTGTTGGAGAGGATGTGAGAAAGAGGAACCCTCTTACACTGTTGGTGGGAATGCAAGTTGGTACAGCCACTTTGGAGAACACTGTGGAGAATCCTTAAGAGATTAAAAATAGAGCTACTCTGTGACCCTACAATTGCACTACAGGGTATTTATACCAAAGATACTGATATAGTGAAAAGAAGGGCCCCAATGTTCATAGCAGCAGTGTCCACAATTGCCAAACTGTGGAAAGAGCCAAGATGCCCTTCGACAGATGAATGGATAAAGAAGATATGATCCATATACACAATGGAATATTACTCAGCCATCAGAAAGGATGAATACCCAACTTTTGTATCAACATGGATGGGTCTGGAGGAGATTATGCTGAGTGAGATAAGTCAAGCAGAGAAAGTCAATTATCATATGGTTTCACTTTCTTGTGGAGCATAAGGAATAACACGGAGGACATGGGGAGATGGAGAGGAGAAGAGAGTTGGGGGAAATTGGAGAGGGAGATGAACCATGACAGACTGTGGACTCTGAAAAACAATCTGAAGATTTTTGAGGGGAGGGGGATGGGGGGTTGGGTTGGCCCAGTGATGGGCATTAAGGAGGGCACATATTGCATGGAGCTCTGGGTGTTATACGCAAACAACGAATCTTGGAACACTACATCAAAAACTAATGATGTACTGTATGATGACTAATATAACATAATAAAAAATTTTTAAAATTAATAAAAACCATTTACATTGTCTTACTAGGGTAGAAAGAACAGGGTCCTCTGTGCTACTATAAATAGTTGATTTCATTTGCCAGGTCATATTCAAAGGACCTCATTTTATTTATTTATTTTAAAGATTTTTTTTTTTTATTTATTTGTCAGAGAGAGAGAGAGAGAGAAAGCACAAGCAGGGGGAGAAGCAGACTCCAGGCTGAGCAGAGAGCCTGATGCGGGGCTCAATCCCAGGACCCTGAGATCATGACCTGAGCCGAAGGCAGAGGCTTAACTGACTGAGTCACCCAGGCGTCCCCAAAGGATCTCATTTTAAAGATGAGTCTGCATCATTGAAATAAAAACATGTCTTCCCTCATTTCTTTGAAAAGAGAACAAAGGAAAACACTGTGCTTGAGAGAGATGGTTTTATCACAAATAAAAGGAGGTTGCTTTTTTTTTTCTTAACAGAAAAACTATAGACAAAAACTGAGGGAGTCGATGACCTTGAAGAGATCAAGCCAGTGGGCTCACTTCAGCAGCCCATAATCTAAAATTGAAAAAAGGGGCTCCTGGGGGGCCCAGTGGGTGAAGCATCCAACTCTTGTTTTCAGCTCAGACCATGATCTCAGGGTCATGAGTTGAAACCCCCTGTCTGGCTCCATGCTCAGGATGGAGTCCAATTGAGATTCTTTCTCCTTTTTCCTTTGTCACTACCGCTCTTGCTCTCTCGCTCTCTCTCTCTCTCTCCAAAATAAACCAATAGAGAGGAGCAGGATGGTGGAGGAGAAGGAGACCTAAATATCATCAGGATGCAGGAGTTCAGTTACTTATCAAACCATTCTGAACATCTACAAACCCAACAGGAGAGAGAAGAAGAGCAGCAGTTCTAGGAACAGAAAAGTGACCACTTTTGGGAAGGTAGGATGTGCGGAGAAGTGAATCAAAGTGACGGGAAGACAGACCGTGGGGGGAGGGGCCGGCTCCCGGCAAGCAGTGGAGCAGCAGAGCACAAAATCAGTACTTTTAGAAGTCTGTTCCACCAAGGGACGTCGCTCCAGAGGCTAAGCAGGGGTGGAGCCCTTGAGGGGACAATGTGGCCTCAGGTCCCTTGGGGTCACAGAAAGACGGGGGGTGTCTGAGTGCGGCAGAGCCCCCAGGTATTGGAACAGGGAAGCCAGCTACACAGACATAGCTGAGGAGTGAGCTCTCAACTTGGGGTCACCTTAAACCATGATCCCCAGCACAGTCATGCCACTACTCTTCGAGCAGGGACCCCACAAGTAGCAGATCCAGGAGACTCACCTTCCCCCTGGGAGGAGTGGTGGGAGCACACGGCAGGAATCTGTGGGGTTTGGAGACTCCAAATGGGGCCGTGCACCAGAGACAGAAATGCTCGGTCACAGGCCGGGTGAGCTCAGAGCGCAGCTGAAGACCAGGGAGACAGGAGGGAGTGACTGCTTTTCTCCAAGGGCGCACTGAGGAGAGCGGCCCTGAGCTCTCGGCTCCTCCAGGCTGGAGATCTGGAGGCCGCCATCTTCATTCCCGTCCTCCAGAGCTCTACAGAAAGTGCTCAGGGAACAAAAGCTCCAAGAGCAAACCTGAGCAGATTACTTAGCCCAGCCCCTGGCAAGGGTGGTGCAATTCTGCCTCCAGGCAAAGACATTTGAGAATCACAGCAACAGGTCCATCCCCAGAAGATCAGCAAGAACATCCAGCCACAACCAAGTTCACCAATCAAGGAGAACTGTAAAACTTCACAGCTATAAGAATACAGCACATAGAAATCATGGCTTTTTTCCCATGATTCTTTAGTCTTTCAAAGTTGAATTTCTTTTTTTTAAGACTTTATTTATTTATTTGATAGAGAGAGACCCAACGAGAGGGAACACAAGCAGGGGGAGTGGGAGAGGGAGAAGCAGACTTCCTGCCAAGCAGGGAGCCCGATGTGTGGCTCGATCCCAGGATCCTGTGACCATGTCCTGAGCCAAAGGCAGATGTTTAACGACTGAGCTACCCAGGTGCCCCCAAAGTTGAATTTCTTAAGTTTTATTTTTTCATTCTTTTTTTTCTAATTTTTCCTCTTTCCCATTTTACCCTTTTTTAACATTTATCTTATCGATACCTTTTTATAAATCTTTTTTTAAAATTTTCATTGTTATAGTCATATTCTATCCCTTCATTGTATTTAACCTTATTTTTTGTATACATATAGGTCTCTCTTTCTTTAAAATTTTGGGATACAGCTCCTTCTAATAGATCAAAATATATATAAAATCTAGTGCATGGCTTTGTTCTAGTCTCATCTTCTTATCACATTCTTTCAGCTTTTTTTTCTTTTTTCAACCAACTTCTTATCTTACCAATTGCTTTTTTAGAATCTTCTTAATTTTCATCTTTACAATAATATTCCATCCCTTCATTCTGTTTCCCTTTATTTTTGTGTATATATATTTAAGTTTTTCTTTCTTTAAAATTTTGGGAGTTAGTTTCTTCCAACAGACCAAAATACACCCAAAATCAAGAGTATGGTTCTGTTCTATTCACTGGTTTAATATATATATTTTTTTCTTTTTTCTTTTTTCTCTTCCTTTCTTCTCCCCCTGGTTTCAGGTCTCTTCTGATTTGGTTAGTGTATATCTTTCTAGGGTCATTGCTCCCCATTTGCCACCCTACAACCCAGCAATCACGCTATTGGGTATTTATCCTAAAAATACAAATGTAGAGATCTGAAAGGGCATGTGCACCTGAATGTTTATAGCAGCAATGTCCACAATAGCCAAACTATGGAAAGAACCTAGATGTCCATCAACAGATGAATGGATAAAGAAGAGGTGATATATATATTAAATGGAATACTATGCAGCCATCAGAAGAAATGAAATCTTGCCATTTGCAATGACTTGGGTGGAACTAGAGGGTATCATGCTGAGCAAAATAAGTCGATCGGAGAAAGACAACTGCCCTTTGAGGTCAGCTATCACCAAGAGTGGTAGCTGTCACCTGCTTTAGCCTGAGAGACTGAGGTCCCGGGGCTCCCCTCCACCTCCTCCGAGAGACCTCAGTCTCTCAGGCTAAAGCATCTTGCTTCATCTCTGTCACCCCTCTGCTTCCCCCAGGTGACAGCTACCACTCTTGGTGATAGCTGACCTCAAAGGGCTCTTTGCCAGCTCAGAAAACAGCCTGACAGTGACAGGTATCCTTCTGAACGTCCATTAAAGGTTCAGAACAGGGGACACCTAGGGTGGCTCAGTCAGTTAAGTGTCTCCTTTTGCTCAGGTCATGATCCTGGGGTCCTGGGATCGAGTCCTGCATCAGGCTCCCTGCTCAGCAGGAAGCCTGCTTCTCCCTCTTCAACTCCCCCTATTTGTGTTCCTGCTCTCGTTATCTCTGTCAAAAAAATAAATCTTTAAAAATTTTTTTTCTTTTACTAAATAAATAATAAATAAAGATTCAGAACAGGTTGAAACTTTACAGTGAGAAGCAGGGAGGGAGGACAGCCAGGAGCTCCCAGGTCTCACCTTAGCTCCTGACTGAGGAAGGAAGGGGAAGGGTCCTGATGGGGTTCCTCTTCTTCCTGACCTTGCATGAGACCCCATGAACGCCCTCCAGCTTGGACCCTGACCTGCTCGGAAGCACCGTATTACCTCTGAGCTCAAGTGCCTGCCACATAGTGAGTTGGAGTAAGGGTTAAAAACTGAACCAGCAACTCCATCTGTGGCATTTAGAAAATGCCTTCTATCTGGAATTGGACTACGACCAGTAGATTGAGGTTGACCTGTTGAGGTCCTGCCATCCAGACAGCCTCACCCGCCTGGTCTGCGTTCTGGCCCCTCTGTCAGCATCTCATCAGAGCAGGAGACCCTGAGTATTGAATGCAAACTTCTTGGCTGGATCAATGTAATAAAGACATTTTTTTAAAATAAATATACCTTTTGACAAGAGTCGGTCAGTCTTGCTCTCCTAGCAGAGCTCATTCATCTCAAATCTGCCTGCGTGTTCCAGGGCTCACAGCGACAAGGTCTGGGACCTGAGACCTTTTGTGGGAGATTCACGGGAAGAGGCAAAAACCACACAATTTGAATGGGGACAGGAAAGCACTTGGGATTGGTTCAACTCAGGCCTGAATTAAACCGTTCATTAAAGCTCTGAATTTCCTCTAAGCATTTGGCAGCCATTTCCCCCACAAATGGCTTGCAGTATCGCTGAATTTCCCATTGGGACTTCGAGGGAACAACGATACTAAGAATAAAATGAAATAATAGATGCGTAAGTGCCTAGCGCTGTGCCTGATACCATGTCCGCACCTGGCTGAATTTGAGAAACAGTAATCATTTCTTTCATTCAACCAGTGATAAAGCATTTTTTTGTCAACACAATAGCGGTTGTCTGTTGGTTGCCTTGGTCTCAAATACATGGAGCTCCTGGGCATGCGAGGGAAGGCTCCTATACCCTACCAACTTTGCAGGAAGTGGACCTCAACTCAATTCTCTCTCCTAACCTCCAAAAATGGTAATGCTTCAGGAACGGGACAAGTCCAGATGGAACAAAAGGATAAAAAAAAAAAAATCACATGCATCCATTCTCCCTCCTCTCTAGGCTTATCTGTACTAGGATTAAAAATGCTAAGGGTACAGTAGACCCCATGGGAACATGACTAACTTACCTCATGGATTTAGGGAAAGAGTCATAGGCTCCTTGCACATAATCTGCACTCTCAAGAGTGAAAGAGAAGTGCCAAACCAAGACAACAGTGTGGATGAAGGCTTGCTTTCTCAAAGGATGACCCTGTACATGACAGGACTTCATTTTGTGAGCCTAAATGGAAAAACTTTCGCCAGTAGATGTTGAATTCCTCGTTGCTCAGCTTACTGACCTGCTTCTTATGTCACTTAAGACACCTGAAAGTTTTTACTTTTTTTTTTTAAGATTTTATTTATTTATTTGTCAGAGAGAGAAAGAGAGAACAAGCAGGGGGAGCAGCAGGTAGAGGGAGAAGCAGACTTCTCGAAGTGCAAGCAGCCCGATGCAGGACTCCATCCCAGGACCCTGGGATCATGACCTGAGCCAAGGGGAGACACTTAACTGACTGAGCCACCCAGACATCCCAAGTTTTTACTTTTGATGTAGCCCTTTGGCTTTGAGCAGTAGCCCAGGCTTCATTTCCTGGGTGCTTTCAGCATTATTTATTTTTCTTGATCTTATTTTCTAAAACGCTCTTGTCCTAGATTCTACTCTACCCTGGAGTCCAGGTTTCTGCTTTAAAACTGATTGGCTGGTTTCTTTCCTTTGCTTTTGTTTCCTGAACTCTTAGGTTAAGTGGGAATGAAGCCTCATGTTATGGTATGCTGTTGTCCTCTTATTATCCACATTCTTATTTCAGAAGCCTCTAGAATGACCCTAGGAACACTTCAAAAACATTCCTACGGGGGTGGGGGAGCAAGATGGCGGAGAAGTAGCAGGCTGAAACGACATCAGGAAGCAGGAGATTAGCTGGATAGCTTATCTAACCATTGCGAACACCTACAAATCCAACGGGAAATCAAAGAGAAGAAGAGCAACAATTCTAGAAACAGAAAATCAATCACTTTGAAAGGTAGGACCTGCAGAGAAGTGAATCCAAAGTGACGGGAAGATAGACCGCGAGGGTAGGGGCTGGCTCCCGGCAAGCAACGGAGCACAAAATCAGGACTTCTAAAAGTCTGTTCTGCTGAGGGACATCACTCCAGAGGCTAAACCGGGGGGAAGCCCACACAGGGTCAGCATAACCCCAGGTCCCACGCAGTCACAAAAGGACCAGAGGTATCTGAGTGTCGCAGAGCTTGCAGGTATTAGAACAGGGAAGCCAGCTACAGCGACAAAGCCGAGGAATGAGCTCTCAGCTTGGGCTTACCTTGAACCGGTCGCAGGCTCGGTCAGCTCGGAGCGCGGCCGGAGGCCACGGAGATGGAAGCGACACGGCGCTTTTCTCCAAGTGCAACTGATTGCGCGCTTTCCTACAAGCGTGACCAGAGGCCAGGGAGACGGCGGCGGTTGGGCGCTTTTCGCTGAGGGCGCACTGAGGAGTGGGGCCCCAGGCTCTCGGCTCCTCCGGGCCAGAGACTGGGAGGCCGCCATCTTCATTCCTGTCCTCTGGAACTCTACTGAAAGCGCTCAGGAAACAAAAGCTCCCGAAGCAAACCCGAGCGGATTACTCAGCCCGGCCCCTGGTAAAGGCGGTGCAACTCCGCCGGGGCCAAAGACACTTGAGAATCCCTACAACAGGCCCCTTCCCCAGAAGATCTACAAGAAACCTAGCCAAGACCAACTTCACTCACCAAGGAGAACAGCGGAATTCCAGAGGAGGAGAAAGCAAATCTTATCTGGACAAAATGACAGGGTGGAAAAACTCACCACAAAAAAAAAAAGAATAAGAGGCAGTACCGAAGGCTGGGGACCTAATCAATTCAGACATTGGTAATATGACAGATCTAGAGTTCAGAATGACGATTCTCAAGGTTCTAGCTGGGCTAAAAAAGGCATAGAAGATATTAGAGAAACCCTCTCCAGAGAGGTAAAGGCCCTTTCTGGAGAAATAAAAGAACTAAAATCTAACCAAGCTGAAATCAAAAAAGCGATTAATGAGGTGCAATCAAAAATGGAGGCTCTTACTGCTAGGATAAATGAGGCAGAAGAAAGAATTAGTGACATAGAAGACCAAATGACAGAGAACAAAGAGGCTGAGCAAAAGAGAGACAAACAAATACTGGATCATGAGGAGAGAATTCGAGAGATAAGTGACACTATAAGACGACACGACATTAGAATAATTGGGATTCCAGAAGAAGAAGAAAAAGAGAGGGGACCAGAAGGTATATTGGAGAGAATTTCCCTAATATGGCAAAGGGAACAAACATCAAAATCCAGGAGGTGCTAAGAACGCCCCTCAAAATCAATAAAAATAGGTCCACACCTCATCACCTGATAGTAAAATTTACAAGTCTTAGCGACAAAGAGAAAATCCTGAAAGCAGCCCGGGAAAAGAAGTCTGTAACATACAAGGGTAAAAACATTAGATTGGCAGCAGACCTATCCACAGAGACCTGGCAGGCCAGAAAGAACTGGCATGATATATTCAGAGCACTAAACGAGAAAAACATGCAGTCAAGAATACTATATCCAGCTAGGCTATCACTGAAAATAGAAGGAGAGATAAAAAGCTTCCAGGACAAACAAAAACTGAAAGAATTTGTAAACACCAAACCAGCTCTACAGGAAATATTGAAAGGGGTCCTCTAAGCAAAGAGAGACCCTAAAAGTAGTAGATCAGAAAGAAACAGAGACAATATACAGTAACAGTCACCTTACAGGCAATACAATGGCACTAAATTCATATCTCTCAAGAGTTTACCCTGAATGTTAATGGACTAAATGCCCCAATCAAAAGACACAGGGTATCAGAATGGATAAAAAAAAACAAAACCCATCTATATGTTGCCTACAAGAAACTAATTTTAGACCCGAAGACACCTCCAGATTTAAAGTGAGGGGGTGGAAAACAATTTACCATGATAATGGACATCAGAAGAAAGCTGGGATGGCAATCCTTATATCAATTAGATTTTAAGCCAAAGACTAATAAGAGATGAGGAAGGACACTATATCATACTCAAAGGGTCTGTCCAACAAGAAGACCTAACAATTTTAAATATCTATGCCCCTAACATGGGAGCAGCCAACTATATAAACCGATTAATAACGAAATCAAAGAAATACATCAACAATAATACAATAATAGTAGGGGACTTTAACACTCCCCTCATTGAAATGGACAGATCATCTAAGCAAAAGATCAACAAGGAAATAAAGGCCTAAAATGACACACTGGACCAGATGGACATTACAGATATATTCAGAACATTCCATCCCAAAGCAACAGAATATACATTCTTCTCTAGTGCACATGGAACATTCTCCAGAATAGATCACATCCTGGATCCTAAATCAGGTCTCAACTGGTATCAGAAGATTGGGATCATTCCCTGCATATTTTCAGACCACAATGCTCTGAAGCTAGAACTCAATCCCAAGAGGAAATTTGGAAAGAACCCAAATACATGGAGACTAAACAGCATCCTTCTAAAAAATGAATGGGTCAACCAGGAAATTAAAGAAGAATTGAAAAAATTCATGGAAACAAATGATAATGAAAACACAATGGTTCAAAATCTGTGGGACACAGCAAAGGCAGTCCTGAGAGGAAAATATATAGCGGTACAAGAAACAAGAAACAAGAAAGGTCTCATGTACACAACCTAACCCTACACTTAAAGGAGCTGGAGAAAGAACAACAAGAAAGCCTAAACCCAGCAGGAGAAGAGAAATCATAAAGATCAGAGCAGAAATCAATGAAATAGAAACTAAAAAAACAATAGAACAAATCAACGAAACTAGGAGCTGGTTCTTTGAAAGAATTAATAAGATTGACAAACCCCTGGCCAGACTTATCAAAAAGAAAAGAGAAAGGACCCAAATAAATAAAATCATGAATGAAAGAGGAGAGATCACAACCAACACCAAAGAAATACAGACAATTATAAGAACATACAATGAGCAACTCTACGCCAACAAATTTGACAATCTGGAAGAAATGGATGCTTTCCTAGAGACATATAAACTACCACAACAGAACCAGGAAGAAATAGAAAACCTGAACAGACCCATAACCAGTAAGGAGATTAAAACAGTCATCAAAAATCTCCAAACAAACAAAAGTCCAGGGCCAGACGGCTTCCCAGGGGAATTCTACCAAACATTCAAAGAAGAATTAATTCCTATTCTCCTGAAACTGTTCCAAAAAATAGAAACGGAAGGAAAACTTCCAAACTCATTTTATGAGGCCAGCATAACCTTGATCCCAAAACCAGACAAGGATCCCATCAAAAAAGTGAATTACAGACCAATATCCTTGATGAAAACAGATGCGAAAATCCTCACCAAAATACTGGCCAATAGGATCCAACACTACATTAAAAGGATTATTCACCACGACCAAGTGGGATATATTCCAGGGCTGCAAGGTTGGTTCAACATCCGCAAATCAATCAATGTGATACAATACATTAATAAAAGAAAGAATAAGAACCATATGATACTCTCAATAGATGCTGAAAAAGCATTTGACAAAGTGCAGCATTGCTTCCTGATTGAAACTCTTCAAAGTGTAGGGATAGAGGGCACATACCTCAATATTATCAACGCCATCTATGAAAAACCCACTGCAAATATCATTCTCAATGGAGAAAAACTGAAAGCTTTTCCGCTAAGGTAAGGAACACGGCAAGGATGTCCATTATCACCACTGCTGTTCAACATAGTACTAGAAGTCCTAGCCTCAGCAATCAGACAACAAAAAGAAATTAAAGGCATCCAAATAGGCAAAGAAGAAGTCAAACCATCATTCTTTGCAGATGATATGATACTATATGTGGAAAACCCAAAAGGCTCCACTCCAAAACTGCTAGAACTTGTACAGGAATTCAGTAAAGTGTCAGAATATAAAGTCAATGCACAGAAATCAGTTGCATTTCTTTACACTAACAGCAAGACAGAAGAAAGAGAAATTAAGGAGTCAGTCCCATTTACAATTGCACCCCAAACCCTAAGATACCTAGGAATAAATCTAACCAAAGAGGCAAAGAATCTTTACTCAGAAAACTATAAAGTACTCATGAAAGAAATTGAGGAAGACACAAAGAAATGGAAAAATGTTCCATGCTCATGGATTGGAAGAACAAATATTGTGAAAATGTCTATTCTACCTAAAGCAATCTACACATTTAATGCAATCACTATCAAAATCCCATCCATTTTTTTTCAAAGAAATAGAACAAACAATCGTAAAATTTATATGGAACCAGAAAAGACCTTGAATAGCCAAAAGAATATTGAAAAAGAAAGCCAAAGTTGGTGGCATCACAATTCCAGACTTCAAGGTCTATTACAAAGCTGTCATCATCAAGACAGTATGGTACTGGCACAAAAACAGACACATAGATCAATGGAACAGAATAGAGAGCCCAGAAATAGACCCTCAACTCTATGGTCAACTAATCTTCGACAAAGCAGGAAGAAATGTCCAATGGAAAAAAGCCTCTTCAACAAATGGTGCTGGGAAAATTGGACAGCCACATGCAGAAAAATGAAATTGGACTATTTTCTTACACCACACACAAAAATAGACTCAAAATGGATGAAGGACCTCAATGTGAGAAAGGAATCCATCAAAATCCTTGAGGAGAACACAGACAGCAACCTCTTTGACCTCAGCCACAGCAACTTCTTCCTAGGAACATCGCCAAAGACAACAGAAGCAAGGGCAAAAATGAACTATTGGGATTTCATCAAGATCAAAAGCTTTTGCACAGCAAAGGAAACAGTTAACAAAACCAAAAGACAACTGACAGAATGGGAGAAGATATTTGCAAATGACATATCAGATAAAGGGCTAGTATCCAAAATCTATAAAGAGCTTAGCAAACTCAACACCCAAAGAACAAATAATCCAATCAAGAAATGGGCAGAGGGGTGCTTGGGTGGCTCAGTGGGTTAAGCCACTGCCTTCAGCTCAGGTCATGATCTCAGGGTCCTGGGATTGAGTCCCGCAATGGGCTCTCTGTTCATCAGGGAGCCTGCTTCCCTCTCTCTCTCCCTCTCTGCCTGCCTCTCTGTCTACTTGTGATCTCTCTCTGTCAAATAAATAAATAAAATCTTTTTTAAAAAAAAAGAAAAAGAAATGGGCAGAGGACATGAACAGACATTTCTGCAAAGAAGACATCCAGATGTCCAACAGACACATGAAAAAATGCTCCACATCACTTGGCATCAGGGAAATACAAATCAAAACCACAATGAGATACCTTCTCACGCCAGTCAGAATGGCTAAAATTAACAAGTCAGGAAATGACAGATGCTGGCGAGGATGCGGAGAGAGGGGAACCCTTCTACACTGTTGGTGGGAATGCAAGCTGGTGCAACCACTCTGGAAAACCGTGTGGAGGTTCCTCAAAAAAACTGAAAATAGAGCTACCCTATGACCCAGCGATTGCACTACTGGGTATATATCCTAAAGATACAAACGTGGTGCTCCGAAGGGGCACGTACACCCGAATGTTTATAGAAGCAATGTCCACAATAGCCAAACTGTGGAAAGAACCTAGATGTCCATCAACAGATGAATGGATAAAGAAGATGTGGTATATATACACAATGGAATACTATGCAGCCATCAAAAGTAATGAAATCTTGCCATTTGCGACAACGTGGATGGAACTAGAGAGTATTATGCTTACCGAAATAAGTCAATTGGAGAATGACAACTATCATATGATCTCCCTGATATGAAGAAGTGGAGATGCAATGTGGGGGTTTAGGGGGTAGGTAAAGAAAAAATGAAAGAAGGTGGGATTGGAAGGGAGACAAACCATAAAAGACTCAATCTCAAAAAACAGACTGAGGGTTACTGGGGGGAGGGGGGAACAGGAGAGGGTGGTGGGGATATGGACATTGGGGAGGGTATGTGCTATGATGAGTGCTGTGAAATGTGTAAACCTGGCAATTCACAGACCTGTACCCTTGGGGATAAAAATACATCATATGTTTATTAAAAAATAAATAAATAAAATTAATTTTTTTTTAAAAGGGGGATGCCTGGGTGGCTCAGTTGGTTCAACGACTGCCTTTGGCTCAGGTCATGGTCCCGGAGTCCCAGGATCGAGTCCCACATTGGGCTTCCAGCTCCACAGGGAGTCTGCTTATCTCTCTGACCTTCTCCTCACTCATGCTCTCTCTCACTGTCTCTCTCTCAAATAAATAAATACAATCTTTAAAAAAAAAGAAACACTTCTATGTTATATTTTTGTATTCCATGCCATTGAAGAGAAGCGAGCATCCATTTTATTCTTGTTCCTTATGAGTTATCTGTTCTTTCTTCCTGGAAGCTTTTAGAATTTTAAATGGTTTTTGTTCTTCAATTTCATGACAGTAAACATAGGTGTAGACTTCTTATCTATCCTGTTTTGTACTCTATGAATTCTTTCTACTTTCACTCATTCTGGAAAGTTCTCAGTCATTATTCCTTAAAGTATTTACTTCTCTGCTTATTTTTTTTCATCTCCTTTGAGGCTTCCTATTTTTATGCAGATGCTAGTACAGTTTCTTTTGCTATTCCTATCTCTTGACTTTTTGTTCATATTTTCTACCCTTTTACATTTTCCTATCAGTGGAAGTTCCTCAAAGTAATCATATAGGGTTCTAATTTATTTTTTTCATATTTTGGACTTCTCATTGTATTCAACTATTTTCATCTCTTTCATTGTGAAACACAGCAAACATAGAGGAAAATCCATAAAACATAAATATAAATACATAACAAATCATTACAGAGTGAATTCTCATACAATCACGCCCAAAACTGAATTCATGGGCATGCAGCCTGTCCAGTCATACAGGTACCCCCACCTAGAAGGGTGCCATGCTTGGCCTGCTGACCTGCTGTCAACACTTTGATATTTCTAATAATTTTAAAAACAAGGGGCCCCACGTCTCCATGTTTTACAGACTCCACAATTTATGTTGCCCATCCTGATCAAAGTCCATGTCAAGAAATAAACAAATGTGGGCACCTGGGTGACTCAGTTAAGCATCTGCCTTCGGCTCAGGTCATGATCCCAGAATCCTGGTATCAAGCCCCACATCAGGCTCCCAGCTCAGTAGAGAGTCTGCTTCTCTTTCTCCCACTTCCCCTGCTCATGCTCTCTCGATTTCTCAAATAAATAAATGAAATTTTTTTAAAAAGTCATACTTCAGAAGCCCCTCTAGCCTGTCCCTTCCCAGTTACAATCCCTTTTCTCCCCATGAAATTAAGATCTATCCCAATTTTTATGGTAACTACCTCATTGCTTTATTACCTCTGTATGGTCCTCAATACTACAGTTCCGTTTTCCCCGCCTTTCTGAACATCTCATATTGTGGTCCATCATAGTGATTACAGAAGCCACTGAAATACTATTTGTGAAAATTAAAAGGACTGGAACACCTGTCAAGATGGCTAATTATCATAGACTCTTGCTTCCTCCCCCAAACCAGTCCTGAAGATGACATATTGAAAATGAACGGAGCTAAGGAATTAATGTAAAAAGAAGGGCACGGGACAGGCAACAATGTCACAATGGTGACCTGACAATGGTACCTGCATAGGCAAATATTGAGCAAGCAGTCACACAATGAATGTGTGTAATTGATGTTCAAGGAAAAAGTGCCTGGTAACAAAAAAGTCCGGAGTATCTGAGATCTTCCCAAGAGTAGCTTTTGCTCTGAGGTCTGAAGGAGTTAACTGAGGTGAGATTCCTGCTTTTGGAAGGATCACGTCACAGCTGAAGGAGTCTAAGAATATAGCAGTAGCAATCAGACAAACCGGACAGGCTTTATCCCAGCTGCAAGTATTTAAGATGGGCCAGTGATGTGATCCAACTAGGTTTTAAATGGTTACTTGAGTTGCAAGAGAATGCACTGGCGGGGAAAAGCAGAAAGGGACAGACCCATTACATGGCCATTGCGGTACTCCTGGCTCGTCTAGGGCAGTGGCAATGAAGGTGGAGAGAAAAGGACCAATTTGGAAGATACTGAGAAATAAAATGGTCAGCTGTGGTTGTGGAGGTTAAAGCCAAAAGGCTGTACTCAGATTAAGAACAATGCCCAATTCCTGACATACCCATCTGGGGTAACTGCGGTGCCATCTGCTGAGTTAGGAAACCCAAAAGAATGTGTATGAGGGAGTCCCAGTAGCGAGCTTGGTACAGTTTTAGACATGGTGATTTAGCTTTCGTTCAAGATGTCCGATGGAGATGTTGAGCGGGCAGTGTGGATTGTCAGCCTCTCATGTGGGTTCTGATCACAGTCGGGGGTTTATTATTTTGGAAAAAGCAGGGGCACCTGGGTGGCCCACATCAGGCTCTCTGCTAAGCAGGGGGCCTGCTTCTCCCTCTCTCTCTCTGCCTGCCTCTCTGCCTACTTGTGATCTCTCTCTCTCTGTGTCAAATAAATAAATAAGATCTTTAAAAAAAAGCACAAAAACAATATTCTCTTCATGTACGTTTCTTACTCCTTTCTCCAGTTTCTTTTTTTTTTAAGATTTTATTTATTTATTTGACAGACAGAGATCACAAGTAGCCAGAGAGGCAGGTGGCGGGGGCGGGGGGGGGAGGTGCAGGCTCCCTGCTGAGCAGAGAGCCCAATACCAGGGCTTGATCCCAGGACACTGGGATCATGACCTGAGCCAAAGGCAGAGGCTTTAACCCACTGAGCCACCCAGGCACCCCCTTTCTCCAGTTTCTAAGAAAATTAATAGGCACTATTCTTACTAGGACAGTCTCATTCCTAGGCCATGACTCTATCTGAAGGGCATTATGGCCTGTAATGTTTGATAAATAAATATTCTCAATCCTTGGACATTAACTAATACTAACTAATACTACTAATAAATAAATAAATAAATAATTTAATTCAAAACAACTTGAGGCAGCTCTTTATTTTTTTAAATAATTTATTTTTTATTAACATATAATGTATTATTAGCCCCAGGGGTACAGGTCTGTGAATCGTCAGGCTCACACCCTTCACAGCACTCACCGTATCACATACCCTCACCAACGTCCATAACCAACCACCCTCTCCCTACCCTCCTCCCTCCCCGGGGCAATCCTCAGTTTGTTTTGTGAGATTAAGAGTCTCTTATGGTTCGTCTCCCTCCTGATTCCATCTTGTTTCATTTATTCCTTTCCTACCCCCCAAGCCACCCACGTTGCCTCTCAACTTCCTCATATCAGGGAGATCATATGATAATTGTCTTTCTCTGACTGACTAATTTGGCTCAGCATAATACTTGAGGAAGCTCTTTAAAGAGCATTGTATAGATTCTGAGCTCATATTATTGGGTGCCTCCAATCATATTGGGTATTTTTTAAGATTTTATTCATTTATTTGAGCGAAAGAGCACAAGCTGGGGAGTGGCAGATGGAGAGACAGAAGCAGACTCCCCGCTGAGCAGGGAGCCTGAAACAGGGGCTTGATCCCAGGACCCTGAGATCATGACCTGAGCTGAAGGCAGACACTTAACTGACTGAGTCACCCAGGAGCCCCTCCTACAATCGTACTGAACATGAATGGCAATGAGACTGTACACAGAGTTCTTTCTTACAAAAGAGAGCAATTATGTAGAAAAATATGACTGCCTACAACAAAGACAACATGTGGATCACTTTTCCTTTAAAGGGTACAGATGTATTCCATATGAATGTAATACTTAGGCACTGATCATTAATAATTCAAGAATTCCCATCATACCATTATTTGAACAAAGTTTGATGACTTTCATAACATCAATGATCAGTGTTTGAAATATGGACATTCATCTTACCATCACGAGGGAATGGGGGGTAAGCAATCTACCCAGCCAGCGTGTTGGCCAAGGTCAAGCCACCCTTTGAGCTTTCCTTTTGTTTTAATAGCATGTCCCTTATAGAAACATGCGTTTCTTACTTGCTGTTTCTGCTTCTCCTTGCATGATACATTAAATTCTCTTAGCACCAATTATTAATTTATTAATTATCACTGAGCAAAAACCTGTTAAAAATACCCAGGGGATGGGTCCTGTAGGTTCACAGCTGCAGACCCAACAGAGTTTATGAACTCATTGCCAATGAATTAGGAGGCTTCCATATGCTCAGAGGCCATTATCTGAACCAAAAATAAAATTTCTCATTATTTCCATCCATAAAATGTCCAGCAGAATGCTAGGGTATGCTAATTTTAAGAATATAGAATAATGTAACAGATGTCATAGGCAAGCTACTACCTAGGAGGGACAAAATCCTTCAGTGAAGGAACCATTCTTTTTGGCATTATCATGTTTCATGAGTTATGAGCTCTTATTATCAAATAAGAAACAATAACACATTACTGGAATGCCCTCTCTGTCCCGGACTCTGAGTCAGGTGTTTTCCAACAAAACGATATCTTGTTTAATCCTCACAACAACTTATGAGGTGCATATGACTTGTGTTTTACAAAGGCAAACCCTGAACACATTAAGAAACTTGCCCCAACTCAAGGCCATAAGTAAACAGCAGAGCCGTAAATTAATGCCCTGTCTTCGGACTACAGAACCACTACAGGAAATAATGATAAGGAGCAACTGGTAACCTGTATATATTAGAAATCTTAAAGGGAGGAAAAGAAATCACCTAATGACAAAATTTTTCAATGTGTTTTTCACCTCCAATCAATTCTTGATCATCAGGATACAAAAATCAGAAAAAGACCTAAACCATGGAAATCTTGGGAAAGCTCCAAATTTGCTTTACCGATTCCTTCTCTTATTTGACTTAGAAGAAGTTAGATTAGGCTGCAAAGAACTAATGCACAAAGATCGAACATTAACTTGAGTTATAGGGAAATAACAGTCAAATAGAATGGGAGTCAACAGCGCATGTAAGCAAATGACTTCAAAATTATTCTAATCTCCTTCTTTCTCTACGTCCAAACCAGGAATTAGACATTTCCAAAAGACAGAAAAAAGAGCATTGAGTAGTACCACATCTTCACAATGACTTTCTTTCTTGATCATTTTATTGTCAAAACCACTTGCTTTAGAATATCTCTGCTACAATCTTCATTTTCATTCTTAGCCTTTGGGTTTTTAAATCTGGGGGTAGGGGTTGCTTTCCACTGAAACCTTGGCTTCATATAATCTCTTTTCTTACAAAACTGAAGATTCCTCTGTTATGTAAACATACTGGTTCGTGAGGGTGCTCTCTCAAGGTCTTGCTACTCAGGAAGCTATCTTATTCTGGGGACAGGTCACAGACAAGATCAAATGGCCACATGATCCCTTTCACCATCATCTCCCTTGACATCTTCTGGAACAGAAATGTTCCCATGGTCCCCCCTATTTGTCTTTGATCCACCCACAAGATTAATCCCTTCCCAATATCAGAGGATACAGGAGTCAGCTCTGAGTACCCTCTTTGATTGGATTCAAATGATGTTGTATCTAGAAGATGTTCTTTAACCTGTGGTGTGGCATTGAGCTATTTCCTAATTTCATTATAGATATTTTTCTCCTTACATTTAATTATTTTTGTTCATTTCTGTAGTTTTCAGGGAGAGGAATAAAGTAAACTTGCTTTGATTTTATCATCTTTCTAGAAATTTCTCCAATTTGAATATTTAAGTAGCTGATAAAATAATTGATTATCCATCAAAATATTCATTAGATATTGCATATTTTAAAAGGAAGCTATACATTTTTGAATATCAAGAAAAGACACAAACATGCAAACACCTGAAACCTCTCCTGATAGTCATTGTTGAGAGGACTTACCTAAGCCTTGTTCAAGTGTAAACCTCTGACAGGCTTAAGAAATCATGTCACTTGCTCCCTCTCGACCACCATCTTGCCAGGAGTACTGGTCCTCTCTGCATTGTGCTAGGACACTGCAGGAACACGGAAATGGCAGGGAAGGGTAACTATTTTTTTTTTAATTTTTTTATTTACTTATTTGACAGAGATCACAAGTAGACAGAGAGGCAGGCAGAGAGACAGGGAAGCAGGCTTCCCGCTGAGCAGAGAGCCCGATGCAGGGCTTGATTCCAGAACTCTGAGACCATGACCTGAGCCAAAGGCAGAGGCTTAACCCACTGAGCCACCCAGACACACCCCAGGAAAGAGTAACTACTCAACTTGAATACTATGCATAAGTATCAACAATGGGGTGGTGAACAGTTAGATAAATTAGTTTGAACTGTGAGCAGGAAACACAAATGGGTGGTTTGCATGCCACCTAGTAAGGAATTATTTGAAGAACTGCAGAAATGAATTTCTGAGCATGAATTCCATAGTTAGACACTGCTTATCAAAGGAACCTAGACCACACTATGAACCAGCCCCAAGACCACGTGGTCTGAGTCACCAAACTACATCATAGCCCTTGACACAATGGGCTACTCGCTCCTCTCTAGGGCCCACAAACATCCTTCTCCCTGAACTTTCTCCCTGTTGATGTTACCCAACCCTCCGCATCCAACTCAAATGCTTTCTCCTCTGGGAAGCCCCTATCATCGCTTTCTTTAGTCAAAACAGGTTAATTTCCCTACTTTGCCTCTCTGTGTTACCATCTGCACTTTATCTCCATCCATTCAGTAATCACTACCCAGCACCTACTATAGGCCAAGTCCTATTCTCAGGAGCACTGCTACAGTGCTGAAAAAAGGTACAATGCTTGTTCTAGGAGCTCATCTTCAAGTTGCTGATACAAAGCAATGATCAAAAACAATTTCAACGTCTACACATCAAAGGAAACAGTCAACAGAACCAAAAGACAACCAACAGAATGGGAGAAGATATTCACAAATGACATATCAGATAAAGGGTTAGTATACAAAGTCTATAAAAAACTTATCAAACTCAACACGCAAAGAACAAATAATTCAATCAACAAATGGGCAGCGGACATGAGCAGACATTTCTGCAAAGAAGACATCCAGATGGCCTACAGACACATGAAAAAGTGCTCCACATCACTCGGCATCAAGGAAATACAAATCAAAACCACAATGAGATATCACCTCACACCAGTCAGAATGGCTAAAATAAACCAGTCAGGAAATGATGGATGTTGGCGAGGATATGGAGAAGGGAAACCCTCCTACACTGTTGGTGGGAATGCAAGCTGGTGCAGCCACTCTGGAAAACAGTATGGAGGTTCCTCAAAAAGTTGAAAATAGAGCTTACGACCCAGCAATCGCACTACTGGGTATTTACCCTAAAGATACAAATGTGATCCGAAGGGGCACATGCATCTGAATGTTTATAGCAGCAATGTCCACAAGAGCCAAACTATGGAAAGAACATAGACGTAGATGTCCATCAACAGATGAGTGGATAAAGAAGATGTGGTATCTATATACAATGGAATACTACGCAGCAATCAAAAAACCAAAAAATCAAAATCTTGCCATTTGCAATGACGTAGTTGGAACTAGAGGGTATTATGCTGAGTGAAATAAGTCAACCAGAGAAAGATAATTATCATACAATCTCTCTGATATGAGGAATTTGAGAGGCAGGGCAGGGGATCATGGGGGGTAGGGAGGGAAACAATGAAACAAGATGGGATTGGGAGGGAGACAAACCATAAGAGACTTCTTAATCTCACAAAGCAAACTGAGGGTTGCTGGAGGGGAGGGGATAGTAGGGATAGGGTGGCTGGGTGATGGACACTGGGGGAGGGTATGTGCTATGGTGAGTGCTGTGAAATGTATAAGCCTGGTGATTCACAGACCTGTACCCCTGGGGCTAATAATACATTATATGTTAATAAAAAAAAATTTTCAGGCCAAGTGCAATTTGATGATGTGAAGAAAATTAAGCTAGGTAAAGGATAAGATGAACCAAATGACTCCAGAAGTGGTCTGGGAAGACCTCTCTAAGTAAGTGACACCAATGTCACTGAGCAGAGACACCAATGGAGTGAGGGAGTGATCATGGTAAGGTGAGTAGAAAGCTTCCCAAGCAAAGAGAAAGGCCTTGCACAGACCCCAAGGCAGGAACTAAATGCTCCACTTATTTAAGGAACAGCGAGAAGGCTAGCATTGCCTGTTGAGGGAGGTGGCGGGGGTGGAAGGACAGGAAGTTTAGAAAGGCCTGGTGGAGTAGAGCCTTGTGGGCCATAATAAGGACTTTAGCAACTGCACTGGACACCATGTCTTCCTTTTCTTTTTCTTTTTTTTTTAAAGATTTTATTTTTATTTATTTGACAGACAGAGATCACAAGTAGGCAGAGAGGCAGGCAGAGAGAGAGAGGAGGAAGCAGGCTCCCGCAGAGCAGGGAGCCGGATGTGGAGCTCGATCCCAGAACCCTGGGATCATGACCTGAGCTGAAGGCAGAGGCTTCAACCCACTGAGCCACCCATGCGCCCCATGTCTTCCTTTTCTTTGGTGAACTCCCACCCACCCCCACGTGGTTCTGCGGAATCTCCATCACGATGTCCTGCCTATCCCTGGCGGCCAAGTACACGACCCAGGTCAGGCCCCTTCTCACAGTGAGGAAGTGGTCAAGTGACACACGCAGGGTCAAAAATTTCAACAACCCCAATCTGTACCTCGTGCCATCTGTACCTCTGCACCCTACTCGCCACTGCTGATGGTAGTCCTCATGGTCAAGCCATTCATGCATGATCCAGATCCAAAATCTTCTCCCAGCATCTGTATTTTGGAATTACTTCTGGTACCAGATATCAACAGGTTGGGTCCAACTCTGAGGAGGAGAATGGCATGTGGGAGTGTTTTAGTGGCAGACACCAGAAAGGGGGAAGCAGGGAAGCAGAGTTGGCAGAGGGAGAAGACAAGCCACCATAGTGTCCCTGGTGCTCTCTGTCCTCCCTCAGGGAAGTCTTGAGGTTGAGATGACTCTTTGCAGTTGTCCGGAGTTGGGACGGGAAGGCTTGAACATTTATGCCCCAAACATCAATCAGCCACTAGAGATGGGCCACCCCAGGAAGGGGACATGACTTGGGCAAGGCAGCTCTCTTCAGGAGGAGCAACACCTGTGAGTCTCTGACAGCTGAGGGCCTCTGCCCACAGCCCACCCAGTACTGGGGGAGAAAGTTCTTCCTTCCCCATGGGGCACTTGAGTAACTAATCATTGTGTTCATCACAGAAACTATGACAAGCAGGAAGTAATGGGTTCTTATGAGAGTGTTTTAAAACACACTTACAGGCATGCCTGGGTGGCTCAGTCAGTTAAGCATCTGCCTTTGGTTCAGGTCATGATCCCAGAGTTCTGTGATCGAGTCCCACATCAGATTCCTTGGGGGGAAACTGCTTCTCCCCCTGCTAGTGCTCACTCTCTCTCTGTGACAAATAATCTCTCTCTATATATATATGTATACATACAATAAAAATGTCAATGTTCAACTATTATGTAAATGCCTAAAAACTGTTAACTATAAAACCCTCCACTCAACCTAGCGTGTCCCTTTTGTGTCATCGATACTGCTTAACATTTATTTTTATAGGGTCACCACTGGCTCTAGAAGGAACACAATGCACATAATTGTGAGCCAAGTCTAAAGCCAACGAGGCAAGGGCGTGGGACTGGTACAACTTCCCTCCCTAACTAAGTAAAGCCTTTCTCAGCAATACCACCCTCGGGCAGGGGAGAAGAACCACACTTCACGTCAAGACTGTAAGTGAAATAAATGTTTCAGAAGGAAAGACTCTATAAAGTCCACAAGGCGTACTACCCCCAGTCCTCCAGAGACCAGAGGCACAGCCTTCAAGTACAGCTTGGTAGGAGGAGAGCCCCAGCTCTCCCCACAACTACCCCCCACTCCCCCGAATCCTACCCCCTCCCCCCACCCTTCCACCGCTCAGGGCATCCTTTTGACTTTTATAAAGGTCTGGTCCCACCCAGTCAAACTCATCAGGTGTCTATCTGTAAAACAATGAGATGGAACTAGGTGATTTCGGAAGTTCCTTCCAGCCTAAAATGAACTCGGAGGACTTGCCATTTATTTAAACCAGGATGCTTTTTCGCTTGATGAATCAATGAACCTTGTGATTGGTGCTTGAAAAGGCGCACCACAGCGCCATCTAGCGGCAGAAGGTAGTAATACCAGCGACAGTTAATACAAATGAACTCAAATTTCCCAGTGAGAAAGTAATTATGAAGAACATTCCAGTTAGGATCTCTTAACTTTTTGTAGACTGTGGGCCTCCTGGATAAGCTATCAAAGGTTATGGGTCCTCCTGCCACCCAACAATGCAAAAGGCACTCATACCAAAATTCTGTGTATAATTTCAGGGAATATGTGGCCTTCCCCAGCCCTCCCCAATCATGTGTGGTTCTAATAACTGTAAACGTTATTAGAAAAATGAAAACTGATCCTATAATCATCAGGAATCAATACATATAACAGATTCATGACTTTCTGTTTTAACCTAACCATAACCCAAACGTCCCTTCTATTTGAGGGGATACTTTATTGTTTTATAACTGGTGGAAGGCAGAAGAAGCCAGACCCTTTTTTTTTTTTTTTAAGTAGGCTTGAACTCAGAACCTGGAGATCAAGGGTCACACACTCTACCAACTGAGCCAGCCAGGGACCCCTCCCCTTCTCTGCCCGTGGAAACTTCCCTGTCCTACTGTCTAACAGGAAGGGTACCCACTTGACCAGTCATTTGCTCCCACCAACCTTGATTCTTCAGAGAGTGTGACAAAGATACAGAAGAGGCTGGAAAACTGCTGAAAAAGAGAGGAGAATCTAGCGTTGGCAGGGTGCAGCAGCAGCAAAGCCAGGGGCAAGGTCCCGACCCAGACTTTCTCTGGCTCTCATTCCATCTCCCCCTCCCTATTTCCATACCTGGTTCTTCAATCCCATCAATTCTGGGAACTGTTTTGCACCTGTCCAATAAATCTGTTTACCACTTAAAGTCAGAATGTGTTACCTGCAATTAAGTAACACCAAAGTTTGTGACTGATACACATGCCCAGTTCATAAGGGTGACAAGCAAAGTAACTCTTCCCCAATCCAACATATTTAATCATGTACTTAATAGCACTTTTACTTAAAGCAGAAGACCAAAAACTAATTAAAATTTCCAGAAAATGGGGCACACGGGTGGCTCAGTTGGTTAAGTGACCCACTCTTGATTTCAGCTCAGGTCATGATCTCAGGGTTGTGAAATAGAGCTCCATGTTGGGCTCCGTGCTGAGCATGGAGTCTGCTTAAGATTCTCTCTCTGGGGGTGCCTGGGTGGCTCAGTGGGTTAAAGCCTCTGCCTTCAGCTCAGGTCATGATCCCAGGGTCCTGGGATCGAGCCCCACATGGGGCTCCCTGCGCAGCAGGGAAGCTGCTTCCCCCTCTCTCTCTCTCTGCCTGCCTCTCTGCCTACTTGTGATCTCTGTCAAACAAATAAATAAAATCTTTAAAAAAAAATTCTCTCTCTGCACGCCTCCCTCAAAATTTAAAAAAAAAAAAAAATCCATGAACCACATCTCTAAAGATGACCCAAGTATTGGCCCATTATCGGTGCCCTTCCTCACCGGAGGACCCTACACTATGCTGTTTATACAGTCCTCCAAGAAATCATTTCTTGTGTTGTTATTCTCCCCAACATTTCACACCAGAATTTAATACAATCTCAAATCCTTTTTGAAACAAGACAGAGTATTTTACATACTTACATACTCACATAAGGGTTTCTGATAGTTAGCCAGGATATATTAAGAGTGGATGAAACATGTTCTTAGAAAAAAATAAATTGTAACTATGGAATTGTTTTTAAAAAATTATTGCCACATGGAAGAGAAAGAACCACCAGCAGTTAAAATGGGTGTGTGTTTTTTAAACCCAAAGATAATAGGCCCAATTTTTTTTAAAGGTTATTTTCCTGGGGCACCTGGGTGGCTCAGTTGGTTAAGCACCTGACTCTTGATCTCAGCTCAGGTCTTGAACTCACAGTTGAGTTTGGGTCCCGAGTTGGAGCTCCCCATACAGCGTGGAGCCTACTTTAAAAAAAAATAAAAATTTAAAAGTTGAAAAAAATATAAAGATTATTTTCCTCATTTAAAAATAAATTTTGGGTGCCTGAGTGAGTCAGTCGATTAAGCATCTGACTCTTGATTTCGGCTCAGGTCATGATCTCAGAATCGTGGGATAGAGCCCTGCACCAGGCTCACACTGAGCATGGAGCTTCCTTGGGTTTCTCTTTCTCCCTCCCCCTCTGACCTTTCCCCAGAACCCACCCTCAATGTGCTCTCTCTCTAAAAAATAAAATTTAAAATAAATAAAGCTAAAAAACTTCTAAATAACAAATAAAAATAAATTATTAAAATTGACCCAGGTAGGGGCACCTGGGTGACTCAGTGGGTTAAAGCCTCTGCCTTCAGCTTGGGTCATGATCCCAGGGTCCTGGAATGGAGCCCCACATCGGGCTCTCTGCTCCACAGGGAGCCTGCTTCCTCCTCTCTCTCTGCCTGCCTCTCTGCCTACTTGTGATCTCTGTCTGTCAAACAAATAAGTAAAATCTTAAAAAATAATAAAATAAAATAAAATTGACCCAGGTATAGCTACAACCATTTCTATACCCAAATCACCCCACTTTAATAGCATGTTATGCTATTAAGCATAATTAAGCATATTAAGCATACGCTCTTAGTACTTATACTTAGTAACTAAGTATACTTTCAAATAATGTAATACAATTGCCCATACCCTTTCATCTAGTAATATCACTCCTGGGTATCTGTCCTAATGAGATTATTTAGAATAAGAAAATATTTGCAATAATACTATTTATAATAGAAAAAAAATAAAATTATGGATTTTATTATAATACATGAAATTTATTAAATGTCATATATCCATTACTATGAAAGAATCAGGAAGTCAATCTGCAATAGCATGGGGGAAACATTATCTTATAATTTTAAATGAACATAAATATTAAATAAAATCTTAAAAAAAATAAATGAACATAAATAGACTAAAATATTACACCATACTAAAAAGAAACTAAGTAAAATTCATATTCAATCATGAGCTTTTTTTCATTGTTATTTTCTTTATTCCTCTAACTTCTTAAACAGTTGTGTATTAAATGCCTCCTGGACATTGTTCAAGAAACCCAGTCTATGAAATCGAAAGCTTCTCCACCCCCAAGAAGTGTATAGTCTGTGAAGAAGGAGGCAGGACATGAAAACAAGGAATGCGATTACTACAATGAAAATATGCAAATCAGGGGCACCTGGGTGGCTCAGTGGGTTAAGCCTCTGCCTTTGCCTCAGGTCATGATCTCAGGGTCCTGGGATCCAGCCCTGCGTCGGGCTCTCTGCTCAGCAGGGAGCCTGCTTCCTCCTCTCTCACTGCCTGCCTCTCTGCCTACTTGTGATCTCTGTCTGTCAAATAAATAAATAAAATCTTTAAAAAAGGAGAAAGAAAGAAAATATGCAAATCAGGAAAAAACTAAGTCAGTACTGAGGAGTGGCAAGTGGTTAAGTATATGCTTAACTTTTTCAGAAAGTGTCCAGCTACTTTCTAAAGCGGTTCTATCATATTACATTCCCGCCTTCCGTGGGTGGGAAGTCCAGTTGCTGGATATCCTTGTCAACACTTGGCACGAGCAGTCTTTCTCACGCCAGCTGTTCTACTAGATACGCAGTGGTATCTTGTGGTGGGTTTTAGCTTGCCTTTGCCTAATGACTGTTGGTGCTGACCATTTTTTCATGTACTTACTTGTCTTCTATCTTCTTTGGGGAAATATCTGTTCAAATGGCCCAATTTTTTTAACTAGCTTTTTTTTTTTTTCCTTACTGTAGAGTTTTGAGAATTGTTTTAGGTATTCTGGATGCGAATGGTTTATTGACTACATGCCTTCCAAATAGCCTCCTACAGTGTATGGCTTGTGTTTTCATTCTCTTAAGTGTCTTTTGAAGCACATAAGTTTGAAATTTTGATGAAGGCGATTTTACCTTTTTACTCTTTTAGAGATAGCAGATCTGAGAAATCTCTGCATAAACCCAGGTAAGATTTTCTCCTGTTTTCTCCTAGAAGTTCCACAGCTGTCGTTCTTACATTTAAGCCTATGATGTATTAGGAGTTAATGTTAGTATATCATGAGACAGAGATCTGAGTTCATTATTTTGTGTAGGGAGAGCCGATGGTTCCTTCACCATTTCTTGGAAGGACTAGGCTTCCTCCATCACATTGCCTTTATGTTGTTGTTTAAAAAAAAATTCAGTTGTCCGGGCGCCTGGGTGGCTCAGTTGGTTAGGCAATTGCCTTCGGCTCTGGTCATGATCCTGGAGTCCCGGGATCGAGTCCTGCATTGGGCTCCCAGCTCCACAGGGAGTCTGCTTCTCCCTCTGACCTTCTCCCCTCTCATGCTCTCTCTCACTGTCTCTCTCTCAAATAAATAAATGAAATTTAAAAAAAAAATTCAATTGTCCGTAGATGATGGAGTCACTTCTGAACTCTCCATTATGCTCCACTGATCTATTTGTCTATCTTTATGCCAATATCAAGTTGTTTTGTGGTCCATGACTTTGTAAGTATTGAAATCAGGTAGTGTGAGCCCTCCAAACCAGTACTTTTTCAGAGGTCTTTTGGCTATTCTAGATCCTTTGCATTTCCATATGAATTTTGGAATCAGTTTGTCAGTGTCTACAGAAAAAGGGTGCTGGAGTTTTGACTGGGATTGGGGAGAATTTACAACTTAACAGTACTGAATCTTCCAATCCATGAACAAGGTTAATCTATTTGTTTTTTAGGTATGCTTTACCATTTCTCTCAGCAGTATTTTGCATTTCTATAAGCCTCTTACATCTTCTGTCAGCTATTAGTCCTAGGTATTTGATATATTTTATATTATTATAAATGGTATTGTTTTCATTTTAACTTACATTTGTTGCAATAATATGTGTAAGCAAATAACCTCTCCCTGCCTTTCCCCTTGCTTGTGCTCTCTAATCAATAAATAAAAATCTAAAAAAGATTTATTTATTTATTTGACAGAGAGAGAGAGAGAGAGATCACAAGTAGGCAGAGAGGCAGGCAGAGAGAGAGGGGGAAGCGGGCTCCACTAAGCAGAGAGTGGTATGCGGGGCTCCATCCCAGGACCCTGAGGGCATAACCTGAGCCGAAGGCAGAGGCTTAACCCACTGAGCCACCCAGGTGCCCCAAATAAAACCTTTTAAAAAAGTGTATTGAGGGGCACCTGGGTGGCTCAGTGGGTTAAAGCCTCTGCCTTCGGCTCAGGTCATAGTCTCAGGGTCCTGGGATCCAGCCCCGCATCGGGCTCTCTGCTCGGCAAGGAGCCTGCTTCCCTTCCTCTCTCTCTGCCTGCCTCTCTGCCTGCTTGTGATCTGTGTCTGTCAAATAAATAAATAAAATCTTTTTTAAAAAGTGTATTGAGGTTTTTTTTAAATATTTTATTTATTTTGGAGAGAGAGCACACACAAGTTGGGAGAAGGGGCAGAGAGGGAGAGAGAGAATCTCAAGCAGGCTCCACGCTGACCTCAGAGACTGACACAGGGATCCCATGACCCTGAGATCGTGATCTGAGCTGAAATCAAGAGTCAGAAGCTTAACTGACTGAGACACCCAGGTGCCCCAAATTTACTGAGATTCTTTAAAAACAAAATTACCATATTGATCCAGCAATCCCACTTCTGGGTATATATCCAAAAAAATTGAAATCAGGATTTGAGAAAGATACATGCATTCCATGTTCACTGCAGCATTGTTGTTGGGCGATACCTTCTATAAATGTTAATTAGATCAAGTTGGTTGATAGCATTCTTCCAGCCCACTGTATCGTTTCTGATGTACTGCCTATTTTTTCTATCAATTATTGAGAGGGGGTATTGAATTCTCTGACAATAATTGTGGACTTATGTATATTTTTCCTTTCAGTTCTATCAATTTTTACTTAAGTATTTTGAAGCTTTTTTATAGGTGCCTGTGTGTTTTGGATTATTATATGCATTGACCCTTTTATTACGACTAAATGATAGTTTTTATCCCTGATTATATTCTTTGCTCTGAATTCTCTTTTGCCTGATATTAATATAGCCAGAAGCTTAGCTTTTTTTTTTTTCCATTAATGCTAGCAAGGGTAACTCCTTCCATTTTTTTTAACTTTTATTTGTGCTTTCATATTTAAGTATCTTTCTTATAGGCATCATGTAATTGAGACTTGATTTTTTTTATTCTACCTAACAATAATTGGGACTTTTAATTGGGATTTTTAAATTTTTTATTTAAGAAATCTCTATACCTGGGGCACCTGGGTGACTCAGTCATTAAACATCTGCCTTTGACTCAGGTCATGATCCCAGGGTCTTGGGACAGAGCCCCACATTGGGCTCCCTGCTCAGTGGGAAGCCTGCTTCTTCCTCTCCCACTCCCCCTGCTTCTGTTCTCTATGTCTTTCTCTGGCAAATAAATAAATAAAATCTTAAAAAAAAAAAAAAAGGACAAAAAAGCCCCAATGTGGGGCTCAAAACCATGACCTGGAGATTTGGAGATCAAGAGTTGCACACTCCACTGACTGAGCCAGACAGTTGCCCTTTAGTTGGGATTTTTTAGACATTTGATATGATTATTGATTCTGTTAGATGTGAGTCTGTCATCTTGCTACTTATTTTATTTTTGTTCCTTTTTTTGTTTGTTTCTATTTGTTATTTCAATTTTTTTTCCTCTTTCCTGCCTTCTTTTGGATTTTTAGAAGTCTAGCTGGTGGGAACAGGTACTATTCCCTTTAATCCTTTCAAATTGTTCTTTTCCTGACCATTTCTGCACATGCATGCATGCCTCAGCACTCTGCTGAATAGTCCAGGGATACTGTCTACGCATCTCTGGGGTTCTCTCTGTATGCAGTTCTCCCTTTGGTATTCTGTTCTATGAACTCTAGCTGTTTGGTTTCCCCACTCTCAACTGTGTTGCCTCAGCTCTGGATGCTGTCAAGTTCTGCTTCAACTCCCCTCCCCCTCCCTGTGTCATGGCCTAGATATCTCACAAGGCAGTAGGTTTGGGCAGGTGTCTTTGTTTCTCATCTCTCAGGGATTACTGTCCTTCACTGCCGGATGACCAGTGTTTTGAAAACAAGTGTTCCATGTATTTATATATATGTTGTTTCAGGGAAGAAAGTAAATCTGGTCCATGTTACTTCATTTTAGTTAGAAGTCAACTTCTTGGGGCTCCTGGCTGACTCCCCCAAAAGAGTGTGTGACTCTTGATCTTGGTGTCATGAGTTTGAGTCTCACCTTGGATATCGAGACTAAGCAAATAAAAAAATTTTTTTAAAGTGAAAGTCTTCACTATCCAATATTTAAAAGTTGCTCTAAAACACCAATAATCAAGACTACGGTGTTGGTGAAGGGACAGATACAGAGTTCAATAGAACATAAAGAGTCCAGAAACAGAGCCAAACAAACATGGCAAACTGATTTTTCACAAAGGTACAGAAACAGTTCAATAAAGGGCACTCTTTTCAACAATGGTGTTAGACCCACTGCATATCTACATGCATAAAAATGAACCTCAACTTAATTATCACAACTTGGACAAAAATTAACTCAAAATGAATCATGAATCTAAAATTAAAAATTATAGAAACAAAAGAAAACCTTCGTGACTGGGAATAAAGCAAAGAATTCTTAGACATGACACCAAAATCACAATCCATAAGAGAAAAAAAAATGGCAACTTGTCAATTTAAAAAATTTAAAACTACAAAAAAAAAAAAAAAAGTAAACCCACCAAAAAAAAAATTCAAAAATGACTGGGAAGAGAATGGAAAGACAAGCTATAGGAAGAGAAGAAATATTTGCAAATCACATAACTGACAAAAAACTTGGACTCCAAATACAGCAGCCCTCCCTATCCAAGGTTTCAAGTACCCACAGTCACTCTTAATCCAGAAGGAGGTGGATGGTCCTCCTTCTCAGGTATCATCGGGTCAGGAGTAGCTGAACGCTATGACACAATGCCTACATCATTCCCTTCATGTCATCGCGTATGCATCATCTCACGTGATCACAGGGTGAGTCCAGTACAGTAAGGTATGATGAGATAAACCACATTCACATGACCTTTAATACAGTATATTGTCATAACTGTTCTATTTTTTTTAAAGATTTTATTTATTTGACAGAGATCACAAGTAGGCAGAGAGGCAGGCAGAGAGAGAGAGAGGAGGAAGCAGGCTCCCCGCTGAGCAGAGAGCCCGATGCGGGGCTCGATCCCAGGACCCTGGGATCATGACCTGAGCCGAAGGCAGAGGCTTAACCCACTGAGCCAGCCAGATGCCCCATAACTGTTCTATTTTATTAGTTGCTGTTAATCTCTTACTAGGCCTAATTTATAAATTAAACTTTATCGTGGGTGTGTATATAGAGGAAAGAAAAAAACACAGTATATAGGGTTCAGCACTATCCATGATTTCAGGCATCCTCGGGGGGTACTAGAATGTAGCCATGTACATAAAGGCGGGGGGGGGGGGGTAATTATATAATGAACTCTCAAAGCTCAACAGTAAGAGAACAATGGATTTAATTTTAAAGTGGTCAGATCGCTTGGAGAGACACTTCACCAAAGAGGATAAATGTTGTGTCCCCTTCCACCATGCGAGGACACAACGAGAAGCCAGCAGTCCGCAACTGAGAAGATGGCTGCTCCCAGAACCTGACCACGGCAACACCCTGATCTGGGACTTCCAGACTCCAGAACTGTCAGAAACAAATTTCTGTGGTTTGTAAGCTGTGTAAGTCTGTGGTATTTGGTTAGAGCAGCCTGAATAGACGTGATATAACCAGCCCATGAACAGGGGCGCCTGCGTGGCTCAGCGGGTTAAGCCTCTGCCTTCGGCTCGGGTCGCGATCTCAGGGTCCTGGGATCGAGCCCCGCGTCGGGCTCTCTGCTCAGCGAAGAGCCTGCTTCCTCCTCTCTCTCTGCCTGCCTCTCTGCCTACTTGTGATCTCTGTCTGTCAAATAAATAAATAAAATCTTTAAAAAAACAAAAACAAAAACAAGCCCATGAACAGATGAGCAACATTAGGAGACATGAGAGAGCTACAACCTAAAACCATGATCAGATCCTACTGCACATCTAAAAGAATGATAAAAACAAAAGATATTGACAATAGAAAAGCTAAAATAAAAAACACAGGCAACAACAGATGTTGGCGAGGATGTGGAGAAAAAGGAACCCTCATGCACCGTTGGTGGGAATGCAACGGGTGCAGCCACTCTGGAAAACAGGATGGAGTTTCCTCAAAAAATTCAAAATAGAGCTACCTTATGATCCAGTCATTGCAACTAATGGCTATCTAACCAAAAAATACAACAACAGTAATCCAAAGGGATACATCAGCCCTATGTTTATTGCGGTATTGTTTGAACAGCCAAATTATGGAAGCAGCCCAACTATCCATCAACTGATGAATGGGTGATGATGAAGTGGGCATGTATATACAAGGTAACATTATTCTGACATAAAAAAGAATGAAATCTTGCCATTGGCAACAACATGGATAGAGCTAAAGACTATAAACCACAACAAAATATGCCATCCAGAGAAAGACAAATACCTTATGATCTCATTCATATATGGAATTTAAGAAGTAAGACACAGAAGCAAAGGAAATAAGAGAAAGAGAAACCAAGACACAGACTCTTAAACTGCAGAGAACAAACTGATGGTTACCAGCAAGGAAGTGGTGGGAGAAGGGGGAAACAGGTGATGGGGATTAAGGAAAACACTCATCATGATGAAAAAATTAATAAAAAGGAATGGAGAAAGGTTATGAACATATCCTTCTTAGATAGATACGCTGGATTAACTCTAGCAGTTCTCTCGGTTTAAACTGATCAATTACAGTGTATTCATATTTATGAAGTTATTGTACCAAATACGACAAAATAACATGCAGAACACACATTCTGTAGGACGTTAGTTATACTATTCTTCAGTGGAACTTAGCAACAATTTCATAAAATTGATGTGCATTTTCAACTTAAAAGAGAAAAAAGAGGATACTGACCATAGTTAAGTGCTGTCAGCTGGAACTCTGAAGCATTGCTGATAGGGATGCAAACTGGTAGAGCCACTCTGGATAATAGTTCGGCAGTTTCTTATAAAACATACACTTACCATATGATTTGGCGACTCCAGTCCTGGTTATTTGCTCAACAAACAGAAACATATTTCTGCCCAAAAACCTGTGCACAAACGGTTAGCTGTTCCAAATACAATCGCACGTGTGTATAACCGACAGGTAAATGGCTTCCAAAAAAATGAGGCACATTCGATACAATAGAATATTACTTGGCAGGAATAGGAAATGGACTTTGATATACACAGCCTGATCAGTCTCAAAGGCCTTATGCTGAGTGACAGAAGCCAGCCCCACAAGGTTATATACTGAAGGATTCTACCTATCTGACTTCTCAAAAGGAGAAAACTAGCATGTCAGAGAATAGATCTATGGTGGGACGGCATGAGCGGTGAGAGGAAGCTGTTACTACAGGGGGGTAAGTGGCACGAGGACGTTTTGAGGGTGATGGAACAGGCTCCTAATGGAGATGGAAGTTCCTAAATCTGTGTTGGTGTCAAAATTCAGAGTTGCACATCTAAAAAAAGTTGGCTTTACTGTATGTTACTTCTAAAAGTTAAATAAGCCTTACAGAAAACTTGACAGCAGAGTTCACACTACATGGTGACAACCAGTTGGCCACACGGATATTCTGGGAAGAGCATTCCAGGCAGAGTCCACAGCTCACTCACGTCCCTGGGCTGGAACAGGCCTAGGATATTCAAGGAACAGTGGGGAGGCTGGTGTGGCTAGAGTGGAGTAAGCAGAGGAAAGCTGAGACAGCCAGAGGTAGAACAGCGGACTGGATCATGTCGCGTTGGTGCCATTGTAAGGACCTCGGCTCCTGGGAGAAATGGGGGGCCACTGCAGGGTTCTGAGCAGCCAAGTAATGCAAACTTTTAAAAGGATCACCAGGAGGGGCACCTGGGTGGCTCAGTGGGTTAAGCCTCTGCCTTTGGCTCGGGTCATGGTCTCTGGGTCCTGGGATCAAGCCCCGCATCGGGCTCCCTGCCACGGACAGAGCCTGCTTCTCCCTCTCCCTCTGCTGCTCCCCTGCTTGTGCTTTCTCTCTGTCAAATTTAAGTAAAATCTTAAAAAATAATAATAATAATAAAAGGACCACCGGTTTCTGTGTGGAAAACAGACTGGGAGCAATTTTGGTAACCCAGGTGAGGACTATGGCTTAGTCCAGAGTGGTTGTGACAGATGTGGGGAGAAACAGTTGGGGTTTAGGTCTATTTTGAAGGTAGACCCAAGAAGATTCTCTGCTGGAGGAGACTGAGAGAAGGAAAGACATCAGGGATGACTACAAGTTTTCTGGCCTTGAGCAACCACAAGTGATGGAAACGGGGGCCGCTGAAGAGAGTAGTTTTGGGTGGAGCAGGCTGTAGGAAAGAACAGTTGTTCCATTTTCAATATGCAGCATTTGTGATTTTATGAGACAGCTGAGTGGAAATTTCACCCTTGGCTACAAAGACCGAGGCACGCCCAGGGGCTCTGGGCAGATGTGAGTGCACTGTGTGGTGGGCCTGTGCGTGGAGAGGAGCTGCGCAAGGTTCTGGAGCACAGTGAGCATGTGTGCCGTGGGAAGCACACAGACAGGAAGGTGTCATCACCTGTCAATGACAAGTTCAGGGGCAGGATTTGTGCCCCGGTGTTGACGCAGAGGTGAAGCTCATTTGACTTGGTCCTCCAGACTTCCCCTGTTGCAGGAAATAAGGCTTTCTATGGTGAAGAAGGAGTCTGTGAAGACAAAGTCTTAAATAAATTGGTCTTTTCTCGAAGTACACATTTGAGACTGTACTTCCCTCGCTGGCAAGCTTTGCTGTAATTGGTAGAATAAGGCTGGGGTGTGCAGTGGATAGAAGGGCACATTACCAAGATCCAGTGTCCTGACAGGGAACACATTTAAAAGATTTCCTATTGAACATGTGTCTTGAGTTTTTTTTCCTTCCCTTATGGTAATAAGGCAAATTTTTTTAATGAGGAGATTCTGATATGGAATCATCACCTTCTCTATCAATTTAGTATTCTTCAAGGTATTTGAAATTCCCTAATATCTCAAGGGGTATTATTGGTCATTGTTACCTTAGCCCTATTACGGAGGGTCAGAAATAACAAGATCTAGATATTTTAACAGAATTTCATTTAATGAGTGTATTTAAAGTTCATCTCTTCCAAAAACAGCATTTTAATTACATTTAAATTGTGTTCATTTTAAATATCAACAAACCCATCATTTACATACAGAGCTAGATATTAGAAAACAGAAGGAAATTAAAACAAGTTTTATTTTTTTTAAAAGTCCTCACTTCCAAATTTAGAACACCGTAAACTGCTAAATATATACCTCAACAAAGTATATATACATTATCAGAAAAAAACACAAGTTTCTATAATAGGAAAAGACTGTAATACACATACAGCAGAACATAATTCACACAGGCTCAATTTACAGGTGTATCTCTCAAAGTATAAAACAAACAAAAACCAGTAACTACAAAAAGGCAAAAATAGGCAAAAAATCACAGCTGCCATTCTAAGCTACTATGCCAACATACAATGCTTTCCAAGAGAAAGGAGGATTTTCAAGATCTTATGGTGACCCTAACTTTTCACTTCTTTGTTCTCAAATGCAGAAGCAAAAAACTTAGAGGAGTTGTCTTCTTGTCTTTAAATTAGATTCAGGCCGGTTTTTCTTCACACAGCAATAACCCAAATATATCATGAGACGTGCTATCAAAGCTGCTCTATTTAGAGCTCAATAACCAAGACATTTCTTTCATTTCTCCCTGTACCTTATTTCCCTTCAAAAAGCCTCCGGGGAAACTATATTATAGACAGTGGTGGTAAAGTTATCAAATAATCCTGAGATGACAAAAAAAAAAAAAAATAGGAGAGTTGGCACTACACAGGTTTTTAAAAAATTACCCCCCATTTATTAAACCATAAATGCAAAAAAATAAGAAATCCAAAAATGTAAGTAGGATGGAAAGTACTAGAAAACAAATAGAAGGCGTTCAGAATTGTGGTGCTGGGGATCTTAGTTTGAAAGACATACACCAACCAAGCTCTCACTAATTATTGGGCACTTTTTTTTTTAACATGTTTCATTTGTCTCCATTTTTAACTTGTCTAAATCAAGCTTCTCTAGCCAAAACGAAGAGGACATAATTACAGCACTCACGTGAGAGAGGTGTGAAGGCTGTAACACGGGAGGAAGAGACGGGTATGCAGTACACTGGGTTAAGAGGCAGGAGGACCAGGAATAAGACTAAGCACTAAATCTGATCTGAGCAAAGACAGCAGGGAGTGAGGAACTCTCTCGTTTCCTTCAGATGTTACTGCACTTCATAATCAAAGAAAAAGAACATCTCTCCGTTTTTTCTTCATGCATCTCAGGTTTAAAATGGCAGAATGAATAGTCCTTAATCAGCACACACTATTTTCAAAAGGGACATTTTTAGAATTGGGTTGTTTGCTTATTTTTTAACAACAAACCTTAAGAGTTGATGGTTCTAAAATGGTGCTCAGGTGTACTGACATATTCAGGCCTTTTTCTTAAAACAATTTACTTTGCATTACAAAAAAATCATAGGTCAATTAAGAGTCATAGGTCAGTGTTTTCAACAAATGAAATGTTTAACTTCAAAATTAAGTATGGTTCAAACAACTGCTGTTGTGCCAAACAATGAAACTACTACTATTTTATTCACTTATAAACGTATAATTAACAAACATGACATAATCATTCTTTACGATCACTATAAAAATGTAAATTACCCTTTTCTCTTTTTTATGAAGATGGTGGGTCTTAAGAGAAACTCTCAACCAGAAAAGCCCATCCACTCCTAACAAACATCTCCACCTCGGTTTTTAGAAGTCAGTGCATTCGGTGGCTTTAAATAGGTACAGTGTTCTCCCGTAGCTAAGAGCTCTAAACGAGTAAAAAAAAAAAAAAAAAAAAAAAACGATAAATAATTTGAAAGATATCCTTAGTGATCACAAATACTGCCAATACTCAAAGTCAAGGAGCAGATAACCTGAGTGTCAGTCGGCTGCGGTTTTGTCTCCCAGGGGAAGGCGTTCCCATAGCTGCAGCAACTGTTCGCCAACCTGAGGCTCTAGTTCCTAGATAAAGCAGAAGTCAGAATAAACACGAAAGGAACTAGACTGAATTTTTTAAATCACCAAAACCTATGCTGATAAAAATGTGGGACAAGTCCATTCAAGTTCATTTTTCTACCAGGACATAATAAAATCACATGGTATGTATTGCTCTGGGATTCTCTGTGTTCAGGTCTGTGAAGTTCACTTCCAGACTTCAAGATTAGAGTTAGCCTGCGAATATGGCAACAATGTGTGACAAAATGGTAATTTCCACCGAGTTCTCCTGGAACTTCTATCTGGAAATAGCGAATTTCGTTTTTATTGGGGATTTGCCAACGGCACTCAGCTTCAGCTTTCAAAGGTTTACTATGAAACCTAGCATATTAGATGTTTGGGGGTTTTAAGGAAATCATCAAGAGTATATGATATTCTTATCTTAGGAATTAGACTTATTTCAAAATCCTTATTATAGAATAAAAATTAAAATATTCTGATACAACTGAAAAGAATGTCATTTATAGTCCTCTTGTGATATGATGTGCATTTAAAGAGAACCCAAACACTTTATGTATGGTGATTTAAACTAAGTCACACTAGCTTAAATAAATTATTAGCTGTGTGACCTTAGAACAATTTCTCCTGTTTCTCCTGACTAAAACTGGGCTAATAACTCAACATGCATTGAATTAAACTACTTCATATACAGCAGCTAGCACTGTGGTCCATATATACGGTAATTCCCATCTCCTTAACTAGTTCAAAATGCATGTCAGCAGCTATCATGATAAAGCCCAAGTAAATGCAACAGAAATAAAACAAGCCACAAAAATATAAAAAGGCTGTTATCTGTGTCATATAATTAGTTAAAGCACAAAGAAGTCAGATACTGTTGTTATCCTTAGACTTTGGTGAAATTACTTCAGAATTACACTCGGTTTTTAGCAAATCTCCCATTAGTAAGGCAACAGGAGCCTCCGTGAAGTAACTTATGAAAGATTTTATATGTATGTAATGGCAGAGAGAAGCCCAGGTTACAAAATGTTAAAAAAGCCACGAGCTCTGTCAAACACCTGTGCAAGCAGGTGTTCACTAGCTCTTCCACACGTCGGAACCATCTCCTGTGTGCATATGGAACACACATTCTGTACTCTTATGTCTCCTCCTCAAACCACCGAATAACAGCAAAGCAAAACAAAAAGAAAAGCAGAAGACAAATATTAAATGCCACTGTATACCTGCCCATCTCTGCTGATCTGAACTTTCTTGTTGTCGTTCCAGGGATTGAGTAAGTGGTGAGCAAATTGAAAGGGAAGACTTTCCTTCCGGACCCACTCCACCTTAAATACTCCTCCCAGTCCAGCTGAGCCCCAGTCCTGGCTCTTCTCCCTTCCTATCTCAGAAGACATCCTAGAAAATCCCTGTGGGTAAAATGAGGGCAAGGGGAAAGGTGAGGATGATATTAAAATTGTCTGAATTCAATTTATCTGAGAAAGCTCTGAGGTTTTTTAAATTTTAAGGTAAAAATGTAATATAAAAATAATAGATACCTCACAAAAACATAAATTAGTTACTTACTGTTTTTCATAAAAAAGAAGTATTCGCAAATTTTAGAGGGAAGACTGATTCCAGCCTTCTAACATAATTTCAGTATGAACAGATACTTTCTAAATAATGTATTAACAGCCTTAAACCCACACTTATTCCATGATAAACAGATACAATCTAACCCAATAGTTTTTACTTCCAAAAATTATAATAATATCAAATAATAAATTCCTTAGTTTCTAAATTCAGATGGACATCGAGTCAAGAGGAGTTAAGAAACACACTCAGTTTCTGGATTACCAATTCTAACTTCCTTATCTCTTTAAAAAAACATTTTACCAAAAAGTCAAGCTTCTCATTACTCTCAATCCACCTGAGAAATAGTAAATCTGAACTTGTCCTCAGAAGGAGAAATGGCTTATCTAGAAAGGTTCTGGTAAGACGAGGAAAACAACGGGATCCCTAGAGTCAGTCCCTTGAAGAGGTAACACTACATCCCTCATGCTCAGTCAGGCAAAATGCATTCTTACATCCCGATACAATAAAAAGCCAGGGTGGTTTTGGGGTTTTGTTTTCATCTGTGTGGTCTAACGTGCAGCCAGAACAACCCCATTTTACTGGTTCAGGATGGCTCACCTGGAAATGTCCAGATCCTTGAACAGAAAATACCAAGTAAACCATGCTGCTTTCCCAAAAGGCTCGATTTAGCTTCCGCTCATTACTAGGGGTTGTAGACCAGATACCCTTCTGTTGAGAAATTTCAAGGTTTCTCAAATTGCTACTCTTCATTATGAAGTATCGAATAGGCATGTTTGGTCTTGGTGAAGGAGATTTTGAGCCCTATAAAAGAATGCATAAATTCTTGAAAGGTAATTTGACCTTCCGAAATCAATAGGCTCCATTAAATAACATCTTCATAAACATATAAATCAAAATATTTTATCAAATATTCAACAAATGTAAATAGCTCCATCATGCCTGAAAAAGCTACATAAGACTTGATCAAAATGAGGCTAAAGAGCCAAAATCAAACACTCGTTTTCAAGAGCATTCAAAATCCCTTATCAAGAAAGGATCCTGGATTACAAACTTTGATTTATGATCCAAATGTACTTTCAGAAAATATTTTAATAAACTTTCAAACACTGAAAACAAAACAAAAATTGCTTCAGCTTACCGCCTGAATACAGTTTCCAGGCAACAGTGCAGGAGAGGGAAACAAACAGAACCCCAGTCTCCCTGAACTGCGGAGACAGAGCTTGGAGTCGAGAGACCCACTAGTCAGAGTGTGCATAGCAGAGGGCTGGACAGAAGAGAGCTGCACAGAAACAGAGTTCCCGAAGAACTGAAGACAGGTCCCCACAGAAACGGAGTTTCTGACGCTGTACTGACCTGCACAGGCTTACAAAAACTTGACCTAACACCAGGGAAAGATCCAGAGGAAAGCAGTAGACTTAAAACCATTCCCGGAGCTCACACGGGGCTGGGAGCAATCCCTATTATGCGCAGCCATGATGGAAAGAACTGTTAATACAGACGGCATTAGCCCCCAGAAGGCTCACACCTTAGTACTGAAACTAAATTAGTACCAGAATAAAAACTGCTCTGGACCTACCATAACATCACGTAAAACTAAATCTCAACAAGATTAAACCGACAGCAACTAATTTAGCTCTGTACCAGAACCACGTCTGACAGTACTTAAAGGAACACAACAAAAATCTAGCAGCCAAACAAAGCTATAAGGAATGTCAAGAAATGGGAAACAATGACCCATAACCTAGGGAAAAAATGAACAAATAGGGAAAGAGGTCTGACAGATGATGGAATTAGGAGACAAGAATGTCAGAGCAGCTATCACCAATACACGCACTGTGCTCAGGACAGTAAAGTGAACACGAACATGCCTTCTGAAATGAGAAATGGAAGGTATTTCTTTACAGACCCAAAGGGTGCTCTAGAGATGAAGGCAGTGAAAAATACAGTAGAAAGGATACATAGCCGATGAGACACCACAAATAAAAAGCTCAGTGAACTTACACACATAGCTAGAGAAACCATCACAAATGAAACAAACAGATGAAAACAACTGAAAAAAATGAAGAAAGCTTCAGTGACCTGTGGAATAGTATCGGCACTTACATATCCAAAGTCCCATAAAGGAGGGGGAAGTGGTAAGACCAAAAAAAAAAAAAAAAAAAATATATATATATATATGCATATATATATATATAAGGCAGTCGCTTAACCAACTAAGCCATATATATATATGAAGAAATAATGGTCCTAAATTTTATAAAATTGATGTAAACTATAAATACGAAGATTATAAGAACTACAAATAGTTAACATACCAAAATCGAATTGCTGAAAACCAGTGACAAAAAGAAAATCTTAAAAGCAGCTAGAGGGGAAAAAAAAAATACAGGAAAATAAAAATAAGAATCACAGTAAACTTCCCTCAGAAATTATAAACAAGAAGATAATGGAATGACATCTTTGGCTAAATTAAAGAAAACCACTGTCAACCTAGAATTATATACACAGTAAAAATATCTTCCAAAAATAAAGGTGAAAAAGGTTTTCTAGACAAAAGCTTAACAACTTCATTTCTAGAATATCTGTACTAAAAGAAATGGTAAAATGTTTCCAGACAGAAGTATATGATTCAAGACAGAAATTCACATCAACACAAAAGAATAAAGAGCACAAGAAATGGTAAATATTGAGTAAATATAAAAGACATTTTTCTGACTTTTGAGAGAAGACACTTTACTATGAAGTAAAAATACTACACTGACATTTTTAACATGAGACCAGTAACACAAAAAGACTGGGGGGTAAAATACACTGTTGCAAGCTTCTCAAACTATACCTGAAGCGCATAATACTGATTGAAAATACACCAAGGAGAGTTAAAAAGGGCTTTAGGTACGAATTCTACCAAACATTTAAGGAAAAAAATCGTATCAATTCTAGGCATCTCTTCTAAAAACCTTAAGTGGAAAGAAGACGTCCCAACTAATCTTATGAGGCCAGCATCACCCTAATACTAAAACTATACAAAAACAACACAAGAAAGGAGAACTACAGAATATCCCTCATGAACAAAGATCCCAAACTTAACAGAAGTTTTGATTAAGCAAAATCAAATCCACTAATATTTAAAACAATAATCATTGTGACCAAGTGAGGCATAAACATTAGAAAAACAGTCAATGAGATCCACTTTATTAATAGAAGAAAAAAAGAATTATGTTATCATTTCAGTAGATGTTAAAAAAAAAAAAAGAAGCACTGAACGTAATTCAACATTTATTCCTAATAAATCCTCTCAGCAAACTAAAAGGAAATGTCCCATGGTTATGTTATCATAAATGGTGACAGATTTAACTAGGGGCTAGCTTTCCCTCTAAGGTCAAGGCAAAGATGTCTGCTCTCAACACTTTTTATTAAACATTTTAAAGGAGGTTCTAATCAGAGAGAACAAGCAAGAAAAGAAAGGAACAGAATCAATACTAGAGAGGAAAAAAGCAAAACTACCTTTATTAACAGATGAAATGATTATATATACAGAGAATCCTGAGAAATCTACATAAAAAGCTAACAGGATTAATAAATGAAATAAGATTGTGGCATAGTGGGTAAATATAACAAGAGTCAAATGTATTTCTATATGCTAGCAATGAACAACTGGAAATTAAAAATTTAAAGAACAGGGCACCTGGGTGGCTCAGTAGGTTAAGCCTTTGCCTTCAACACAGGTTATGATCTTAGGGTCCTGCTCAGCAGGGAGCCTGCTTCCCCGCCCATTCTCTGCCTGCCTCTCTGCCGACTTGTGATCCCTCTCTGTCAAATAAATAAATAAATCTTTTTTTTTAAAGATTTTTATTTATTTATTTGAGAGAGAGCAAGAATGAGAGAGAGAGAGAGCATGAGAAGGGGGAGGGTCAGAGGGAGAAACAGACTCCCTGCCGAGCAGGGAGCCTGATGTGGGATTCGATCCTGGGACTCCAGGATCATGACCTTAGCCGAAGGCAGTCGCTTAACCAACTAAGCCACCCAGGTACCCCAATAAATAAATAAATCTTTAAAAAAAAAAAAAAGAACAGCATCAAAAGTATAAAATACTTAGAGATCAACTTAACAAAAAATGTGTAACACCTGAACTCTGAAATTTACAAAACACGTATGAAAAATTTATTTTGATAAAAGAAATGCAGATGTATACTATGCTTACGGATTTGGAAACTAAAACCTGTTGTCAGTTTTCTTCAAACTGACCTACGGAATCAATGCAATTCCACTTAATACCAAAAAAAGTTTCTGTGGAAATTGACAAAAGCATTTTCTAAACTTCATATGAAAGAACACTAGCACACCCATAACACCAAAGCAATTTTTAAAAAGAAGAACAGAATTGGAGAAAAAAATTAACTGGTTTCAAGACTTAGTATAAAGCTATTATAATAAACTCACTGTAGCAGAGGCAAAACAGAGAGGTGTAAAGATCAATGCAACCGAAGAGAGTTCAATAAATAGACCACGTTACTTATGGTTAATCGATTTTTGACAAAGGTGCCAAAATAAATCAAGGGAAAATTTAACCTTTTCAACAAATGGTGCTAGAACAATTGTATAGGCAAAGGAGCCCCATGGAGGGTTCTTGATCTCAAGACCATGAGATCATGACCTGAGCCAAAAACAAGAATCGGACACTCAACTGACTAAGCCATCCCAGCGCCCCAGAGTTAAACAGACATTTCTTAGGATTCAAAAACTATGAACAACAACAGAAAAATAGATGAAACCAAAACAGGAAAAAAGAGCTCCAGTGGACTTCATCAAAATTAAAAACACTTCTCTTCAAAAAACACTTGTTAAGAAAATGAATATGCAGGCCCAGACTGTAAGAGAAATTGCAAAGCATATATAATTAAGATCTGTATGTAGAATACATTTTATAAAATCTTACTATTGAATAAAAAAGACAAACAGTAAACAACCAGAAAAGTTGAACAAAAATTTGAACAGATACTTCACACCAAAGAAAATGCAGGAACGGCAAGTAAGCACATGAAAAGATGCTCAACATCACTAGTCATTGGGGAAACACAAATCAAAACTACCATGGGGTATCACTATGTACCTACCAAAATGGCTAACGTTAAAGAGATTAATAATGTCAAGTATTATATAATGTCAAGATTAATAATGTCAAGTATTGTCAAGAATATGGAGCATATGGGACCCTCATAGATGACTGAAGGGAATGGAAAAAAGTACAGCCATTTTGGAAATTAGCTGGATAGTTTCTTGTAAAGTTAAACTTCTGCTCCTGGGATGTTTACCCAAGAACAGAAACCATGTGTACACATAAAGACTTGTCCTCGAATATTTGTAATAGCCAAAATGTGGCAACAATCCAAATGTCCCTCAACTGGGGAATGGATAAACATTCTATGATATTAGCCATACTATCCAGCAATAAAAAGCAATGAACTAAGAATACACTTAATAATTTGGTTGAATTTCAAAAGTGAAATAAGCCAGTCACGAAAAAACCACATACACAGATTCCATTTCGAGCAAACTGCAGAAAAGGCAAAACTCTAGGGACAGAGAGCAATTCAGTAGTCATCATGATCCATGGCTGGTGGGAATATCCTGTACATGGCTGGGATATGTTTACATAATTATATACATTTGTCAAAATTCACTGAATTGTACAAACTGGTGAATTTTATTATGTCTATACCTAAATAAATATATTTTAAAATAAAACACCCTAAAACCTAAGAATGCAAATACACAAAAAACATTTCTTAATATTCCTCTTATTTAACAAGAGTGTTTCAACAGACATTTGTCCCAGAACACAACATATAGCTAAATAACCCTAATTGAATATTTAGTACCAACAACACAGGAAATAAGAAGTAAATGTACTCTAAATATTTGAAATCATTCATATTATAAATTTTTTTCAAAGATACATAGTTCTCAATTCCCTACCAACATTCCCTACCTTCCTAATTCCCACCCTATCTTGTACTTTTTAATACAACCAATGAATTGGAGAAATCAATTCATAATTCAAAAGAAACCATTGTTTGCAACTCTGAAATTATAAACCTAAACTAATTTGAGATCATCTTGTTACTTAATCAAAAAAGGTTCTAACGATACAGAAAGGACATGGCGGACGGTTGAGTTACATGCCACTGGTAAACGGTCTGTTAGTTTTAAAACATCCTAAAATGGTGCTAACTAGAAATCTCTGCCAAGCAGGAAAAACTAAAAAATGTATGCAAGGTGTCTCAAGTCTGCCAGATTCCATTTATATCTACAACAAAGACCACGATTAGTAACCAAAGATAGAACTGTATTGTCATTTTGCTTAATTATGTAATGTGAAATGTGCTAGCAATCTGGTCCTTGCTACATCAACTTGTAAATATTGTACCTTTCCTGAGGATGGAGGAGAAGGGCTGGCACAAGGACTTGGGTAGCTACTGCTGTCCGTAGATTTCACAGAAGACTGATCTGATCGGTCATCAGTGCTTCGTTTAGGATGTAAAATCCCTCTATCTTTGTACTTCTGAGGGGGATGCAGTGCTGGAGATGGAGATTTCGTCAATACTCTTGAGTGGGAAGGAGGAAACAAAGATCAGTGACACACAAGTTCATAATACAAAGCAGATTCCATTTCAAACCAGAGTTGCAGTAGCATTATGATATATGGAGTAATACTAAGGGAATTTCATTTACCTCACATTTAGAGTGAAAAAACATCTGAGATATTAGGGTGCATTTACACAAACAATAGGTAAAAATGTATTTTTTTTTTTAAAGACATTTATTCATTTGACAGAGAGATCACAAGCAGGCAGAGAGGCAGGCAGAGAGAGAGGAGGAAGCAGGCTCCCTGCCGAGCAGAGAGCCCGATGCGGGGCTCGATCCCAGGACTCCGAGATCATGACCTGAGCCGAAGGCAGCGGCTTAAGCCACTGAGCCACCCAGGCGCCCCGGTAAAAATGTATTTTTAAAAATCTATGTAAGTTCTTAACTTAATGTTAACAAATACTCAAAATATTATTTCCCTTACAAAATTCCTAACCTCAGGGAGCCTGGGTGACTTAGTCAGTTGGGCGTCTGCCTTCAGCTCAGGTCATGATCTCAAGGTCCTGGGGTCAAGCCCCCTGTCGGGCTCCTCACTCAGCAGGAGGTTTGCTTCTCCCTCTCCCTCTACTGCCCCCCTTGCTTCTGCCCTTTCTCTCTCTCAAGTAAATAAATAAAATCCTAAAAAACAAATTTCTAACCTCTTGTATGATGCTATTGGAGAGGTCTTTAACATTATATAGTTTTAAATACATCTATGCTAATGGCCCTTACTAAAATATCACCCACTCTACTTCCCTTCCACTTTCACAAAATATCTTAGAGCCAAGTAAAATATATTTTAAAAGCATACCAAAAAAATATGATAAAGTATTAAAATACTGCTGGACTACAGTCAGGAAAGAAGACTTCTAGGACAGTACTAAATTTACAACTAAGGTATTTGATCCTGGGCAAGTCTCTTAAATTATTTGAGCTTTCATTTACTTACGTGTTAAATAAAAGGATTATACTAAACTGTAAAATTCTTCCATTCTAAAATTCTATGAATAAATGCAGCAAAGCTGGCAGTCAGAAACTTTGAAGTTTTTCTAAAAGTATAGGTCTTTGTGGAACAACCAGACCTTAAAAAAAAAACCGACACTGAGTACTTCCTAAAGTCATGTGATACAAAGTTCACAGCACCACCTATAAAATACACTTGCCAAAATATTGGCTCAAATCAAACCCTGAGAGCTAACTACCAGTTTAGACGAAATACACATGGTATGCCAACAAAGAAGGCCAAGAAGAAACAGACAAATCCAGAATGTGATATACCTCACAGTACTACCAACCCACTTTCTTCAAAAAAGTCAATAGAGGGGGCACCTGGGTGGCCCAGTCAGCTCAGGTTACTATCCTGAGGTGTCCTGGGATACAGCCCAGCAGCAGGCTCCTGGCTCAGCAGGGAGTCTGCTTCTCCCTGTCCCTGTGTCCCTCCCACCCGCACCCCGATTCATACTCGCTCTCTCTCGCTCTCTAATAAATAAAATCTTTTAAAAACAAAAGTTATTTAGAGAACTACTCTCTCTCTCATTCTCTCTCTCTCTTGCTCTATCTCCAATAAATAAAATCTTTAAAAAACAAAAGTTAACAAAGGAACTACTCTCTCTCTCTCTCTCACTCTCACTCTCTCTCCAATAAATAAAATCTTCAAAAAAAAACAAAAGTTAACAGAAGAACTACTCTAGATCATAGGAGCCTCAAGAAACATGACGCCCTGATGAGTCTTCCCTGGATGCTAATTCAAATAAATGTATATAGTATGACAACTGGGGAAATGATCATTTTACTGGGATTGATAATTGGATTTTAATTATGTAGAAAAATTTCCTCCTTTTTTTTTTTTTTTTTTAAAAGCAGTCTCCACGCCCAGTATGGAGCTCAATACCAGGCTTGAACTCACAACCCTGAGATCAAGACCTGAATCAAAATCAAGAGTCAGATGCTTAACCGGCTGAGCCAGCCAGGTGCCCCCAAATTCCTCTATTTTTAAGAGATGTATGTTTGAATATGGAAGGGTAAAATGACACGATGTGTAGAATTTTTCTGGAAATATGTAAACCAAATAAGAAAGCCAAGAATGAAAAAAGAAAATCTGGTTAGATACAGCAAGCGGTAAAAATCTGGGTAACTGCTGAATGTGGGACATGGAGTTCATTATGGTGTATCATTTAGTTTGCTGTGTTTAACAATATTGATAATAAACGAGTTTAAAACAAAAAAGGATGTGTTTAATAATTCATAAACTACCATAGACTCCTACAATTATAATTACTCTTCCTTCAAGAGTAACTATCTCAGATCCAGGATTATTTCTTTCACAAATAAAATAAAAGCAGTGAAGCCTAAACATATTAACAAAGACTATATAATGAATGCACATCTGAATCATTAACAACCTGCTAAGAAGTGTAAAAGACCTTTCCAGGGTTTTTTTCTCTCATGAATTGATGTTCAATGCATTATGTAAATTTGACCCCCCTAAAATCACATCGTTCTTACCCTGGCAACTCAGTGACCTGAAAATTAGGCAACAGAACTTAATGAGGGTAAAACCTCATTAAAATAAAAATGTATTTTCTGGTCTACCTTTTGGTTTTCAAACTGATCTTTTAATCTGAGCTCCATTCTAGCTTCTCTCTCTTATGCTTGGCTTCCCTGGAAAATTTCATAAAGATGGAAACAAAGCCCTCCGCAAGCGCCCCCACCTTTTCATTTAAGAAGTTCAGACACTGAATTCATTTTATCTCATTTCTCTTATAGAAAAGATGCACCTGTCCTCTGCCAACCAATTATCAAAATGACAAGCAAAAGATAGACTGGTATGATTTAGGATGGAAGATGGGCAATTTCTAATATTTTAATAGTTTCTTAAACTATTTTAAAAGTTTCAATAAAATGATTTTATTAAAAGAATAGAAAATATAGTAAAAAAAAAAAAAGTACTTATGTTAAAAAAAAAGTAAATGTATTTTACCACTGCAGAGGAAAACTCTAACTATAGTTTCTCTCCAAGAAGTAGTCTCACAAAAACTGTTAATTTCTCCCTTTAAAAATAAATCTTCCTAAGCGTCCTCATCCCATTCCCCACCAAACCCACCAACTCCAGGCCTTATCTACTAATACTACCAAAATTCTGAAGGTAGATGAAATTCCAGATCTCACCATTCAACAGGTAAGAAAATGAAGACTGCCAGGCTACAACTTGTAAGGAAATGGAAATACTTGATTCCAGTGTCACCGGTGAAAAACTAAATTTTTTTTTTTAAAGATTTTATTTATTTATTTGTCAGAGAGAGAGAGGGAGAGAGAGCAAGCACAGGCAGACAGAATGGCAGGCAGAGGCAGAGGGAGAAGCAGGCTCCCTGACGAGCAAGGAGCCCGATGTGGGACTCGATCCCAGCACGCTGGGATCATGACCTGAGCCGAAGGCAGCTGCTTAACCAACTGAGCCACCCAGGCGTCCCTGAAAAACTAAATTTATAAGACAATGAATATCTGAATTATAACTAATATTACATTTTATCATTTTGATTTTCTTAATTTTATTAAATTTCTATCTTTTATTAAATAAGCATCTATTACACATTTTCCAAAAATGTGTGTGTGTATATACGAATAGATGCACACATACATATACACTTGCATTTATACACACACACACACACACACACACACACACACACACAAAACACACAGTCTCGACGAACCTAACGGGTTTTTATGGATGGGCCTCGGAATAACATTACCGCATAACAGTATCTATGGAAATCTACTCGCACATTCTAAACCATTGTTCAAGGAAGCTTTCAGAAAAATCTTTTCAAAAAGTAGTTAGTGTCTAGAAGAAAATGTGCCTTTTACTCTTCTACTGCCCAGCAGAGCCTACATCAGAAACATTCAGGAACACACATGAGAAGATTTTCTTGACAAATGACTGAATTATTCCTCAAGTGTAATATCTGAAGAACTTGGAAACCAGTATGGAACACACCCCTTGACTGAAGTCTGACCTGATGAAGCCGTATGTTTCATTCAAATATGCAAATCTGACCAAAAGAAGACACTAACAGCCCCATCTGATCCTTAAAAAACAGTAAACATTACATAACTTTCATGTTTTCACTGTATTTTCAGCTTTTTTTAACAATGAAATAGTCTTAACACACAGACTTTCTACCAATATTGCCAAAATTAGCATCACAGACAAGAATATTGTTTTTGTTATCAATTCTAGCAGGGTAAGAAATGTTTTAATGGATATAAAGAAACAAATATGGTTCTAACAAATGTTGTTACACTACAAATATTTTTGAATCATGGCCAATGATTCATTACAATCATTATTATATAATTGAAGACATTTTTGGATAAATAATTCAATAGAAGAGCTCTCTTATTACTAATCATCATCATATAGTAAATAAAAATATCACATCTAATTGCTAAATGCTGGAAAGAAAAAGAAGAATTTGGCTAAAGGGTAACAGATTCTGCTATTACAGTAAATTTGCTTATTATATGCCTCCCCTGGATAAAAGATAAACTCTCTGAAGGAAGAGATCTTTGTTTGGTACACTGCTGTATCTCTTACACCAAGAACAATGCACGTGTAACGCATCACTGAATCAATGAATGAATAATTGATCTCCTATAGGAATACAATACAATCAGCAATATTGATACTTAGGTAAGACTTGTGGGAACGTTGTTCTTTTAAATGGCCACAGCCCATGCTTCTTGCATGTCTGGGAAAGATATTACTTGACATGTAGCAACAAAAATATATAATTTTAAAATAATGGTAGCTTTTTAACAGATGCTAAACTTGTCAATTCTTTAAACATTTGAGATTTTCCTGATAAAAAAATTTCCTCATTAAATAACTCATAAATACCAAGAATGTAAAATCCCTCATTTTATCCTAAGACTACTGAAAACCATGTTTTAAAAGTAAAAAACTTGGGGCACCTGGGTGGCACAGTCGGTTAAGTGCCCAAGTCTTGGTTTCGGTTCAGGTCATGATCTCAGGGCCGTGAGATCGAGCTCAGCTCAGCACAGAGTCTGCTTAAGATGCACTCTCGCTCTCCCTGTGTCCCTCCCCACCTCAAATAAATACATAAATCTTTAAAAAAAAAAAAAAAAAGTAAAAAACTCTTCCCATTTTAGTGTAACCTTTCTATGTTTTTTCTATTATAAGTAATTTTTAAATGTTACAAAAGTTCATGATTCTTTGATAAATAATTCATTTTCCTAGGGGGAAAAATGTCTCCAGTTTTGATAAAATGTTACCAATTTACCTTTCTGCAGCAGCAGACTCATCCGAAAATTCAGTATCTGCCGAAGTTTTCCTGCTGTTATTTGACCTCCAAGATGATGCCAGAGGAAGTTCTTCTGAAGACATAGGCCTTGGCCTCTGGCCTATTCCCGACGGCTGCTGTAAGCCCGCAGACTGTTCTTCCGTGCTGAGAACAGCGATGATGGCTCTTATGGTGGCCTCATCAACCTGAGACCAGGGTTTAGATGGCGCTCTCATTCGGCGTAAAAACAAGCTGTGCCACTTCTGCCGGAGCTGCAGCAGCAAACTGGCTGCCTGGAATAGAATGGGCTCCTCAGTTCAAGGCGAGCCAAGCAAGATGGCGAACCACTTGCAAGACACCCATTTACTAGTGAAGCTCTGCGACTGTTTCCAAAGGACACTGTGCAACTTGTCAGGAAGTAACGTATTTCACTCTTTTTGTTGCATGAATGAGATAACATTTCTTCTTGACCACATATGGGGACTAGAGACACAAAGTCAAATGACACAGTCCAATGGAAGAGACGGCCAATAATGTGTGGTTAGAGTGTGATTAAAACTGGAACAGTAACAGCAGAGTAAATAAAGAAAAATACATTTCGTTTCCTTTATATTTTATTTTGGTGCCTATAGAACATCCACATGATGACCCAGAGAGCAGCTAGTCTCACAGATCCAGAGAAAGGCCAAAGCTAGAAATAGAGACTGACTTGGGAGTCATCCATGCATCAATGGTTACTAAACCTACACACTGAGGTAAGGTCCCTAGAGATTGTACACAGACATGAAAAGAGCACAGTAAAGCCCAGAGTACTGGAGAATATCTAACATTTAAGGCACAAACACATATGGGCAGAGTCAATGAAAGAACCTAAGAAGGAATGACTTTTTAAGAAAGAAGAATCAGGAAAGACTAATGTCATAGTAACTTGTGACTAAGAAAGCTGGGACAGGTGAGAAGGAAAAATGGAGAAGGGCAGTATAACACAAGGAAGGGGATGGAAAACAGTGCCAAACATGAGAGAAAGGGTAAACTCAAGGACAGTGGGCGGCCCTTGACAATGTGGGAGACATGCTGACCTTGACAAAGGCCGTTTCAGGGAAGGGAAGGGCTGGTGCAAATAGAAGAGGGATTCCAGGGATGGGACTGAAGTGACAAGTGAACAGAGAGTAAAAAAGTAAACCTAGCCAGTTGTCGACTTTTGAAGGCTTTGCTGACCACCCTCCCCCTTCAACAGCAACAAAAAAGGAAATAGTAGGATCTCTTAAAAATACAGACAGAGCGGGAACCTGGGTGGCTCAGTCACTGGGCAGCTGCCTTTGGCTCGGGTCGTGATCCCAGGGTTCTGAGATCGAGGCCCAAGTCAGGCTCCCTGCTCAGTGGAAAGCCTGCTTCTCCTCTCCTGCTGCCCCTGCTTGTGCTCCCTCTCTCTGTCTCTCTCTGTCAAATAAATAAATAAAACCTTTAAAAAAAGAAAAAAGAGAGAGAGACGAAGCTTTAACCAGTAGCTATCTTTTGTAATTACGTGTCCCAGCTAAGGCAGAGACTGAGTGAATTAACTCAGGATTAATTCTCTGACTTGGTTAAATACTAACAGTTGACCGTTACGAGTGGTTCAATGACACAAGAGTCACATCACTTCAACTTGTTCTTTGTAGTAGTTTTTAGAATTGTCAATTTTTAGCTATTTGACAGATTAAAAGCAAAATAATCATGCCATATTTAGTCCCGGAGTTCAAGTCTATAACCTTCTGTGAAAATTCACTGTAGTCAATTTTAATATGGCAAAGCCCCCTTAAGCTCTATTTTAGCCAAGTGAAACATCATCTGAAATTACATTAGACCACTTTCCTTGTCTCCAAACTGTTTGGTGTGACAGAATACTGATACACAGCTTGGTGGATTTCACTACTTAACACACATTCTTCTCCCTTCCTTCCCCCAATATACTGGAAAATGTGCATTTGTCTGAGGAATTATTTTGTTTGCTACCACTTACTGAATCTCAACATTTTGAGTAAATGTACCTCGGTCTGCTTTTTCATGAACTTTATAACTACATTGAAAACCCTTAATTCCTGGGGTGCCTGGGTCAGTTCAGCATCTGACTCTTGATTTCAGCTCCAACTGTGATCTCAGGAACATGAGAGCAAGCCCACATCAAGCTCTACACTAGGCGGGGATGGGGGCGGTTGTCTGCCTGAGATTCTCTCCTCTCCCCTCCTCCTACTTACATGTATTATAAGTCTCTCTCAAATAACTCTTAAAAAAAAAAAAAAACTTAAATCCTATTTCTGCATGTTTGCAAGTCTGACTGCTATCATGAGATAAAACTTTATTACTCTAGTTATTCACTGGCTAAATAAAGCATATTCTGTTCCCAAACACTTTTCTCCAGCTCTTGAAGGGTCCTGGCATCCTTTGAATACACAGCCTTGATACATGGATTAAATTAGTATTTAAGTGAATGTACTGATATATTATGAATCAGAGCCATATAAATGGGAATACAGCATGTATCTGGGTATTCTTATAGTTATCTTTTTAACATCTTTTTTTCATTATTTACATATCCACATCAATTTTGTAACTCGAAACAAATTGATTTTCTATAATTAAATGTGTTGAGCATCTGTATAAACATTTAAGATTAGAAAGTAATGTACTTCCTCTGTTATTCCCGTTCCAAAAGGAGAAAACTGTATAGAAAGATAAAGGAGGACAATAACAATACAGACTTGGATACCTTGAAAAAAAAATAAATACATAAAGGTGGAGATGGAATGAAGGGAAGGCTTCGTCAAGAACATTTTTAATTTGAAAAAAAGACATTCATCTTTCCCAATTCAGAAATATACAAAAAGAGAAAACAGAATGAACTCATATCTTTCTCTCAGAAACAGAGTTATACGAAACAAAGGGAGTTCCTGTGTACCACCCACAGAAACACTCAAATATCACTGTCCTTAAATACAAGCCACACTGAGGCTTTTCAAATCCTCTACTTGAATACACCCTAGAATGTCAGAGAATGCATACAGGCCCCGTGAAAACTGAAACACAAACTATATTCTCTAATGCTAAGGGCTCACGTGACATACCATACGTCAGTTCATACTCACTGAATGAAAGAAACTCACCACACTACAGAAGAGCAACTTACCTCAGGCTCTAGTTTGAAATTGAGCCACTCATCAAGTTTCAAAGCTGCTAAATTAGCAGTAGTTCTATCTTCCATTTCACTGTCACTACTGTCATTAGGAATACCATCCGCTGTTCAAACACATCGAAAGCAAAAAATTTCACTTTTAACATCTTACAGAAAAGAAGTCAGTAAACACAGACACTCTGTATTTACATAAATCTACCTGATATACTAACAGTTTGGATGGGGAGCTCTTCAAATCCAAGAGTTCACAACTTAAGTCTCATATTTATATAAAGGAGGGGGAAGGCATTTTAAAGACTATAATCTCTAATCAAAATGCAGGAAATTTTTAAAAGACAAGAATGGGGAGCCTGGGTTGTTCAGTCAGTTAAGCGACTGCCTTCGGCTCAGGTCATCATCTCAGGGTCCTGGGATCGAGTCCCACATCAGGCTCCCTGCTTAGCGGGGTCTGTTTCTCCTCCGCCCTCTGCCCCTCTTCACCCCCAATTTGTGTTCTCTTTCTCTCTCTCAAATAAATAAAATCTTAAAAAAAAAAAAAAAAGACAAGAACTTAAAAATCAAAACACAATCTTTAAATATTAACCGGACAGAGAAGAAAACTAAGAACATAAAGAAGGGAATGAAAACATTATAAATCAAGAAAAGCTCATGTAAATTCATAGTTTCAAATTTAAAAGAAGAAAAGGAGATGGAGCACCAGGGTGGCTCAGTTAAGTGGCTGACTCTTGATCTCATCTCGGGTCTTGATCTCGGGTTTGTGAGTTCAGGCCCCATGGTGGGTGTAGAGATGATTTAAATAAATGAATACTTTAAAAAAACAAAGATGCCAAATGTGATATACATTCATGTAACCTTTCTAAAACAGTATATGAGGAGAAAGCTGAGAGATATAAGAACTGAAATGAAATATAAACTAAAAGGACTGAACATCAGATTAGATGAGTAGAACGGATCAGTGATCTGGAAGACAGGGTGGTAGAAACCACCCAAGGTGAACATCAAGAAGAAAAAAGAATTTTAAGAAGTTACTCCATCAAGCTACCACAGCCAAAATCCTGCAAGTTACTGACTCCTCCCTTCCACTCACCACCCATTCAATCCAGCAATTAGCAGTACTCCCAGAATCATTTTGAATCTGCTTCTCTTCCTAACAGCGTCTCATACTTTAGGTCTTATACTCAAATCACACCCCCTCGGAGATACTTGTTCCAGGGTCTCTTTCTAAAGCAGGTCACCCCCCTAAGGCAGTCCTCTTTATTTCCTTCATAGTAGCATGCAGATTATTTACTTTTTTTCTGTCTACCCCCCACTACCATGTAAACTCCTAAGGACCAAAACACCTTGTCTATACTGTTTTCTGTTACATCTTCAATGCCTAGCATCCTTGATATATAGGAGTTGACCAATGAATATTTGCTAAATCACTGAACAGCAAAAAACTGAAAAAAAGCAAGTGCAAAGGAACATTTTAATTGTATTATGCCACTTTTGAGAGAATATTTTGCAACCTTTAATATAAATATTTTTGAAAATTTATATTCTGCATAATGAAAATAGCAAGATATAAAACAAAATATGTATAACTTTTAAAAATCATATAATCTTTTTTTTGGCTACATCCTTTTTTTTTTTTTAAATAGTTCTATTTATTTGAGAGAGAGAGAGTAAGCTGGGGGAGATGCAGAGGAAGACAGAAGCAGTCTCCCCTTCGAGCAGGGATCCCGATGTGGGACTCGATCCCAGGACCCTGGGATCACGACCTGAGCAGAAGGCAGATGCTCAACCAGCTGAACCACCCAGGCGCCCCAATATTCTTAACGTAATATAAAAAGTGTTTGCTTGGGGTGCCTGGGTGGCTCAGTGGGTAAAGCCTCTGCCTTCGGCTCAGGGCATGATCTCAGGGTCCTGGGATCGAGCCCCGCATTGGGCTCTCTGCTCAGCGGGGAGCCTGCTTCCTCCTCTCTCTCTCTGCCTGCTTCTCTGCCTGCTTGTGATCTCTGTCTGTCAAATAAATAAAATCTTAAAAAAAAAAAAAAGTGTTTGCTTGCATAAGAGAAATGGGGTCATGGGTCACTCTGGTGATTTCCCTTAAACAATTACCTTTATGTTAAACTATTATTTAACTTCAAGTGGGAGAGAAAAGTAAACTTCCTATCAGCAAGATTAACCAAAAATGCACAAACCAGTAACAAGTTACCTTAGAAATCAATTTTAAGAACTGAGGTATACTTTAGTATTTTCTAATTCGTCTCAATATATCAAAAGAGAGCTACTCCTACATACGTGTTTGGAATTTCAAATTTTATTTGGTCTAGTAAAAAAAAAAATTTTTTTTTCATTTCAAACAGATTTGTATTTCCTTATGATCCATTTACCTCGAAACGATGAAGGTTCCTGAAGAGCATTACTTGCCAGCCTCGCTGGTCCACAGAATACCAACACGGTGACGGGGGTCACTGCCGAACAACATCTAATGTTAGCTATTCTGTGGGCTCTGGTCATCTCATCATAAATAAGCCAATCTGTAGGCAGTGCCTGAATCGCTGCAGCCTGACCATTGGCTGGAGGAATCTATCAGAAAAAGAAATCAAAATCTTAACTGTATTTACCACCTACTTTACTGGCCATACTTTTAACCTGCAGAACGTCCCTCAGCACAACAGATGACAGATATTAGTTGTCAGGCAAACAGTAAAGCAAGTCACTGCTCACGCAGCTGGAACACAAGTCCTCATTACCTAACACATGACCTCTTCCAACGCTAAGATGTCATCAAAATTTTGTTCCAATGTTTAATTATACATATATAGTCAATTAATTGCTTGGTCTGTGGAGCATCTTTTTGTTGCTCTTGAACTATATAAATTAGATTAGTTTCACCTCAAGGCCTGAGAGCATTAAAAATATTTTACCTTTTTATATTGAGGCTGGCTGAGAACTGAAGTGGGATGAAACCGAACTTTCTTCTCCTTCGGCCCTGTCAATACGACATTCTCTCTGTCCACGTGGACTAAATTAGGATACATGCCTGCTACCAACGCAGCTTTGACAACAGCCCAGTTCTCAGAATTTGTGTTAACATCTCGAATGTCACCACCACCTCGTGCCCTAACAAAGCCTAGACGGAGGGGAAAAAAACACACCAACACACTATTGCACAAAATATACTTTCAAACATGTGCGTTTTTTACAAAAATTGTACTAACCCATGTACATTTCATGATATTCAAATTCCACAATAATTAATAAAATCTCCTCTGTAAAGTTTAAAATACAGAATCAACATTCTAAGAAAGTTTAGGTTTGCTCAGGCTAAAGTAAAGTATGGGAGACTTAGGGACTTCTAAAGAATACACATCCTTGCTATAAAGTTCTTTGTAAGATGCTATCAGAAATGTACTAAAATTTTTTTAAAAAAGAAATGTCCTAAAATCATAGCTGAAAATCTAAACCATTCTTCTGACTGGTATTAATAACATTTTGGTTATGACAGACATGAATTCTAGAGTGAAGACAATACATACATTCTTGCTTGAATTTCCAAAGCCCTTCATATTTCCTAATATTTGAGACCACTCTAAAACCTTTTGGTTCACTCCTTTTATTACTTTGGCACTTTAGCTCATCCATGCATCTGGGCTCTGGTACTTTTCGACTATATTCTCAATGTACTATGCTACTCAAAAGGAAATTTATTAAAAAATTAACAAGAGGAAATTTAAAGAAGTAATTCCAAACTGACATAACAATACTGGCATTCTCTTAAAAAAAAAAAATTAAGTGCCTTAAAGAGAGATTACTAGTGTTTTATGTTCTAAAAATATGAAGACCACATTTCTATCAACCTACTTATATATTTAAATCTATTATAGAGCTAAACAGCTGTTTATTAAAGTGATAAAACAGAACTACAACATCTAAATTGCTTTTTGCCAACAAATGTATTATAAATTGCTCACTGCCTATAGTATCAAAAGGTACTCATAGATTTCTCAGCTACAGCTTCTACAATATCATTTTTCTAACCAACAAACAAAAGCTGAAATCACAAAGGAGTCTACAAAGCAGTTTGTTATATACAAGATATAAAACAATGTGAAAATGTCATAAAAATAATATCAGATGGCATCAGTTAACACTAAAAATACTAATAGGTATAAGTAAGGTGCTCTTAGTAGTCTAAGTAATTTTTTTAGGGAAAATTTTACCTGATGCTCTAAGCTGACCAAGCAACTGAGTTCTCATGCCAATGATTATTTCCATGGTAGCTTGTGAAAGAAAATTCTTTTCACAAAAGGCTCGCTCCCACCCATCACTTCGTGCTTTCTGCCATGCCTATGAAAATATAATTATATAACAAGATACATTCACTAAATTCCTTAGTTAGGCTGCAAAGTAACTGAAAACCTCTACATTAGCTACTCAAGGTCAATTCTCCTTCTAATTATTTGATAAAATCTAGGCCCTCATTAAAAAAACAAAACAGGGGTGCCTGGGTGGCTCAGTGGGTTAAAGCCTCTGCCTTCGGCTCAGGTCATGATCCCAGGGTCCTGGGATCTAGCCCCACATCGGGCTCTCTGATTAGCAGGGAGCCTGCTTCCTCCTCTCTCTTTGCCTACTTGTGATCTCTGTCAAATAAATAAACAAAATCTTAAAACAAACAAACAAACAAAAACCCCAAAACTCAAAGATACAGAGAACAGATTGGTAGTTTCCAGAGGCAGGGGAGGAGAGGAGGGTGGGGTGAAGAGGGTCAAAAGATACAAGCTTAAAGATATAAAATATGTAAGTCCTGTAACTTACAGCAAGGTCACCATAGTTGATAACATTACATTGTATATCTGGAAGTTGCTAAGAGTATAGATATTTTTTAAAGATTTATTTGTTTTAGAGAAAAAGAGAGTCTGCAGAGGGGCAGAGGGAGAGAGAGAGAGTCTCAAGCAAACTCCATGCTAAGTGCGGAGCCCAACGCAGGGCTCGATCTCATGACCTGAGCAGGAGGGGTTGAACACCCAAACAACTGCTCTACTCGGGTACCCAAAGAGTAGATTTTTTTTTTCTTGGTAAACTTTTTTTTTAATTGAGATATCACTGGCATTTAACATTATATTCATTTCAGGTAATAGTGATTATTATGAAATAGTGATTCAGTATTTGTATATATTATGAAATGATCACAATAAATCTAGTTAACATATCAGAGAGTAAATCTTAAAAGTTCTCATCACAACAGAAAAATATTTGTAACTATGTGCAGTGATGGATGTTAACTAGACTTACTATGGAGATCATTTCCCAATATATACAATTATAGTATCATTATGTTTTACACCTAAAACTAATCTTATAGGTCAATGACATCTCAATTTTTAAAAAATATAAATTTTAAAATTAAATGTAAGAAAAATCTAAGACTTCATGATTAAATAAAATTTATCATTAATTTATACTCAAATGCTATGAAAGCCATTCAGTTTATAAAATCCTAATGAGAATAAAGTATCCATTAACCTAAATGACCAGCTATGTAAAAACACCTGCCTTTTCAGATGTGTCTGCTAGTTTTCTTCCACTAACGTACTGGAGGTTTTTAACTAAGCCACCATAACACCGTTTATATGTAAGGATTCTACCACTCCTGTCCTCCAAAAAAACCTTTATATCAACGTCTTCTTAATTTATCTGAGAATGGGAAGCAAGATTTCTAGAAACCACCTATATGCAGTATAAGAAAGCTCCTCTTTGAAAATGACTTTTCCTACTTTGGAATATAACTAAAAGACCAAGGCAGTACTTTATCCTCTCTGCTTTTGAAGGAGCTGGGGAAAAAGCAAAGAATGCATAGGAATTCTACACCAAATCTCCCTCTATTATCCACTCAACTAATCTCCTATAACATGGGGTATCTAATGAACTCAATAGCACGGCATCATCCATTGTTCAATTATGCTCACAAAACAGCTTGCCATTATTTTTTTTTAACCTATATATATCAGAAAAATCCTGTATGCCTGGGAAAAGAGTATTTTCTGCATAAACAAAATGAATTTTTTTTTTTAATGTATAGTAACAAAGAAAAAAGTATAGTCACAGCCTACATTCTAGAGAATTTAAGGATAAATAACATGTCTACCTCTTCAGGAAGTAACATCATCTTCTTCACATTATTTGAAATTCTAAATTATGTATCACTTCCTTCCCTCAGAATCCCATTTTCCTTATCTTTGTTTTCTCATTTATCGCATTCCTCAATTTCTCACTACTCCTATCTTGAAAAGTTTTAAGTGATATTTGGATTTTACTTTATAAAATTAAGTTCTTAGTGCAGTGTTGCGAGCATATAAGAAAAAGATGTACTCTAAAAAAAAATCAATAAATTGATACTAAATTCAAGGTAATTTTCTTCCAACGTTTGTTCTACATGCTTTGAGTAATATACATTGCTTCTTAACTAAAATTTTAGTGCACTCCCTACCCAAGATATGATTAAAAGAGTAGGAACTTGAGTATTAGAAAATGAATACAAGTAAATAAACGTAAATACATGCATTCACATATTCCTACATGGAGAAAACTGAGAAAATGAAAGAGAAAAAAGGTAGAAACTGATAATTCCAGCACATTAACAGTAAGAAGGTATTTTTCAAAGCTAGTAATAAAATATGACTTCACAATGAAACAAAATTAATGGAATCGTGTCTCTTTGTGAATTCATTACACTTGCCCCAGATACGTGTATAGGCAGCACCATGTTCAGAAATGAAATGACAATAATAAACCATACCTGGAATGCTCGGAGAAGGGCCATGTGGTCACTGAAAGTCCCTGCAGTGAAGCGTTTCCTACATAGCATAGCTGCCCGTTTTTGAGAGGCCTGGGTTGGCAGGACAAAAGGGTCTCGATAGGCTAGCGTGCAGGCAATTGTGAGGATGGGGTCCAGACACTTTAAAACAACAGCGCACAGGACCATTTTACCAAGATGTGGCTCTACGGGCAAGTCAGCCAAATGATATCCCAGCTCAGTGAGATCCTCCCAGGCATCCATTGCATCTATTGTCTAAATAAAGGAACACAAAACAGAATCTGACATGACCAAAAACTATGCTTAATCAAATCACATACCTAAAAAGTCATCAGGAAATGAAAATGTAAATTTTCTTCTGCCACATCTTATAAAAAACATATTCTGCTTTCCATATTTTATATAAAAAAGAACTATGAACTCCACTGTTTTACTATAATTACCATGAGAGTATTATTCAGAGTACATGATTATTTAAGATAACATTTTTAAGGACAAAATTCTGTAAGATGTATCCTCGCTGTGTTTAAATTTCAAGTAAAACAGGTAAAATAAAACTGTGGAGACACCAACCTTAAGCATCTGTACAGCATTTCTTACAATTAAAGCTGGTGGGGGTTCAGGAGCTTTCATAAGGAAATCGGCAATAGGACAGTTCACTGGAGCTAACAGCTTAGTATGTAAACAAAGTTCCTGTAAACAAGAACAGCAAATCATTTTGAAATGTTGAAATTTATGTTGATTTTGACTTTCAAAGAAATCATCGGGGGCCCCTGGGTGGCTCAGTCGTTAAGTGTCTGCCTTTGGCTCAAGTCAGGATCCCAGGGTCCTGGGATCGATCGAGCCTGAGCCCCAGATCTCATGGGCTTCCTGCTCAGCGTGAAGTCTGCTTCTGCTTCTCCCTCTGCCACTCCCCCTGCTCATGCTCTCTCTCTCTCTTTCAAATAAATAAAATCTTAAAAAAAGAAAAAAGAGAAAGAAATCATGGGAAACATAGTCCCCAAACAGACTAGTAGAGTCTTCTGATTAAAATGAACAGTAGAGGAGCATCTGGGTGGCTCAGTCGGTTAAATGTCTGCCTTGGGCTCAGGTCATGATCCCAGGGTCCTGAAATCAAGCCCATCAAGCTCCCTACTCAGCCTGCTTCTCCCTCGGTCCCTCCCACGGCCACCCACTTGTGTTCCCTCTCTCAAAGAAATAAATAAAATCTTTAAAAAAAAAAAAAAAAAAAAAAAAAAGAACAGTAGAGGGGCACATGGGTGACTTGGTCAGTTAAACATCTGCCTTCCGCTCTAGTCATGATGCCAGGATCCTAAGATCGAGCCCCACATTGGGCTTCCTGCTCAGTGCAGAGCCTACTTCTCCCTCTCCCTCTACCCCCTGCTTGTACTCACTCTAGCTCTGTCAAATAAATAAACAAAATGTTTTTTTAAAAATTATTTAAATAAAAAAATAAAAAGAACAGTGTGGGGGGGCACATTGGCGGCTCAGTTTGTTAAATGTCTGACTCTTGTTTTCAGCCAAGGCCCTAATCTCAGGGTCATGACATCGAGCCCCAAGTGCGGCTCTGCTCTCAGAGTGGAGTCTAGTTAGAGTTTCTCTCTCACCTCCCTCTGTCCATCCCTACCATGCCCTCTCTCTCTTTCTTGAATAAAGAAATAAAATCTTTAAAAGTTTGGAAGCTAGCATCTGGCTCAGCACACCAGAGAATCAAATTAATGTATTTCTGGTAGTTTTCCCTAGAAACCACAATGTCTGGCTAGTGTGAAGTCAGAAAACCATTTTTCAAAACAATTAGTAAAGGTCAGGAAATCTCAGTGGACTGAGTTCCAGACTACCAAGATTAATCTTAGCATCTTAAACTGAAATTTTGCTATTATCTTTTGGAACTTAAATAATTTGTTTTCTAATCCTCAATGAGAATGTGAAAGATGAACACTATTATATGGTTGACAGACTTCTAAAATGTTGCTTTTCACATATATATATAAACTGTACCATAATTTAAATGAACTCAAATAATCCTTTAAAATTTGGGGGGTGCCTGGGTGGCTCAGTGGGTTAAAGCCTCTGCCTGTGGCTCAGGTCATGATCCCAGGGTCCTGGGATCGCGCCCTGCGTCAGGCTCTCTGCTCAGCAGGGAGCCTGCTTCCCTTCCTCTCTCTCTACCTGCCTCTCTGCCTACTTGTGATCTCTGTCTGTCAGATAAATAAAATCTTTTAAAAAATAAAAATTAAAAAATAAAATAAAATTTTGGAGGTTTATGGATTAAACTTTTTTTAAAAAAAAGATTTTATTTATTCATTTGACAGAGAGAGAGATCACAAGCAGGCAGGGAGGCAGGCAGAGAGAGAGGAGGAAGCAGGCCCTCCGAGGAGCAGAGAGCCCGATGCGGGGCTCGATCCTAGGACCCTGGGATCATGACCTGAGCCAAAGGCAGAGGCTTAACCCACTGAGCCACCCAGGCGCCCCTGGATTAAACTTTTTTTTTTTAAGAATTTTTATTTACTTATGTGACCGACAGCACAAACAGGCAGAGTAGCAGGCAAGGGGAGAGGGAGAATCAGGCTCCTCACTGAGCACAGAGCCCAATGCAGGGCTCCATTCCAGGACCCTGGGATCAGGACCTGAGCTGAAGGCAGTCGCCCAACTGACTGAGCCACCCAGGCTTCCCTGGATTAAATGTTCTTATCTAGAAAAAAAATATTAGTTAGATACATAAGCACCTCCCATCATATATATTTCATAATTTTGTTTTAGGAATTACCATCTATAAGTTCGACTGGTATTAAGTTGAAGTGGTCCCTCTCCTCCCTCACCCTTAAAGCAGCCTTTCAGAGTTCAGTACATTTCTACCTGTAATGGCATTCTCAAAAGTTCTGGAGTCTGAAATTCCAACATATTCTGGAATCGGAGTCTACTGAACAGCCGGAAACAAATTCCAGGTCTGCATCTCCCCGCCCTTAAAAGTGAAATAAAAAATTAAGCTTCAAACAAGGAATAAAGACTAGACCACGGCAACTCTAAAAGCAGTGCGCTTTAGGGGACAGAGCAATGGACCAGTGTCAGGACAGCTGACTGTGATTCCCTCCTGAATCTTTCCAGAAGGCACGTCACTTGTCTAGGCATCATTCATAAAAACTTACGAATGACACCTACCTGATACACCTACTAAGGTCATGATAAAAACAAATTTGTAAGTGACATACACATGAAAGTGAGTAAAAATAATGAAAAAATACACAGTAATTGACATTTCATCTGCTTTACTCAACTGACACAAGCACCGTGCACAAGCCCACAGCTCAGAGCTGTGCAAAGTAAGCATTACATAACTCCAGGGAGTGGCAGTTCCTGTCACCAGAGAGACTTGTATCACTTTCTGGGAAGTAGGAGAGAAATATCTTAAAGAAAAGCAGCCTCTCCTCATTTCCCCCAGAGTCACTGTATCAGCTAATGGCCAGGCTGAACACGCTAAGCGATAAAGATCCAGAAATATCCCTCCTGTCACAAAGCTACAACACACTGTGCTACCAGTGACAAAATGAGACGTTGGAGCACTGCTTTCTTCATCAGTACTGTCCTCACTATCAACCCAACTGCTTTCCCTCCTACCCAGCCTTCTCTGAGACATATCCATCCTTCGCCAGTCCTTAAATGTCAACGTTCCTGTGAGGCTGGACCTCAGCCCTCTGCTCTCCTAGCCCATCCCCGCTCCAAGGGGATCGTAATTATCCTCCTGACTTTAATTTTCATCCACTGAGATCTCTTCACCCTAACCCTACACCCATACTTCAGAAGCCTCTTAGCTCCACTTGGATTTTCTAGCCAACCCAAGCTCAACACAACCAAAGATTAATTCTTATCACCAACATAACCGCTATTCCCATTTCCCCCAACAAGGGCACCACCATCCATCCACACAAGTTTCTAAGACAGACACCTGTATGACATCCTTGACTCCACACTATTCCTTGCCCCTGGACACACTCTCGCCCCTATAATGCTCTCCTTAGTATCTTCTAACACCGCTATCACAATCCAGACTATTGTCACCTCTCCCTTTTTGTAAATTCCAAGTATTAATGAAAGAGCCTCTTACTGGGTCCTCCTGCCATCAGTTTTGTCTCTACCAATTCATTCTTCAAAGAGATGAAAGAATACTAAAGTCATGCCATCCTTTGGTTTATTAAGAAGAAAAAGAGAGAGGAAACACAAAATGATCCTTAAGGACATGTCTACAACTTACTCATTTTTTTCACTATTCTCCTCTAAACTAAACTCCATCCAGACAACTTTGTTGTTCACTCTTGCCTGTAGGCCTTTGTGCGTGCCTCGCCTTTGCTGGAAAAGCCTTTTCAAAACACCTCTTCATTTGTTTTTATCTCAGATTCTACCCTCACTCCTCCAGAAGCATTATCCAGTTGTAGCACAAATCACATGGTATTAAAATTGCTTAATTTACTGAATTCCAGGATGGACTGCACCATTCCCCCACCACAAACCTGACTTATCAGACTACAGTTTATTCATCATTGCATCCCTAATACTTGCACAGTAATGGCTGTCAAAAGAAATAGGCTGAAAAAAATGACAAGGAAAATTCCTACAATTTCTGATTTTCCTCCCGGATAATATACAATTAAGAGGTAAACACGATTAAGAGGTAAACACGATGAAGAGATGGAATATTACTAACTAACTTTAGCTAGTGTTATCAAGCCACACCCTGTCATAGGAAAACAACTGGTATGGTAATACCAAAAGCCTTCAAGAACATTCCATGAAATTATAAAGTACAGAAATAATGCATCCACCAGCTTCAGCACATGAGCCACTGCTTTAAAGTCAGTATCAGATATTTTCCTATTAAAATGCAAGAAAAAGGGGCGCCTGGGTGGCTCAGTGGGTTAAAGCCTCTGCCTTCGGCTCAGGTCATGATCCCAGGGTCCTGGGATCGAGCCCCACATCGGGCTCTCTGCTCTGCAGGGAGCCTGCTTCCTCCTCTCTCTCTCTCTCTGCCTGCCTCTCTGCCTACTTGTGATCTCTGTCTGTCAAATAAATATATAAAATCTTTAAAAAAAATGCAAGAAAAATTAGTCAAATGATTACTAATAAATAGGATACTTTTAAATCTTTTTTAAAAAAGAAAAAGTAATGCAAGTACATACTAAAATAAATAACCAAACTACAAAAAAAAAGAAAATTAAATCCTCCTTCCTTCAAAGAGTTCCATAAATCCTCCTTCTCAGAGTCAACAATTGTTTTTTAATGTTTCTCCCAAATCTGTCAGTGCATTTCTGCCCTAAATATATATATGCATACATATATATTTATTTAGCACTATACATATATATTAAGTACAAATACTATAGATGCATGTTATACACATTACTTTTTTCAATTAATAATATATTCAGAGAACTCATTGCACATAACAATACATACATCCACATCTTTCACTGTCATAGTCTAATATACCATTGCACAACTATCGCATAATTTATTTAACTACAAAACTTCCAGAGAGTTCACTATTACAAACAGTGCTGCAGAAAACATTCTTCAACACACGTCTGGGCACATGCACAGGTACACTCAGGATAAACTACAAGAAGTGGAATCCACCGGCAAAGGGGAGATTCGGATAAACAGTTTCAAACTGTCCTCTGAAGAAGTCACAGCAGTTTACACTCCCATCAGCAAACTATGAAAGCTTATTGGCCCACGCTTTGGCCAACTCTGTTGTAGGTACCATTAAACGTTTTCATCAATGCCAATCTGGTGATAAGCAAAAAAATTTCCTCATTAATTTGCACTTATTCTGGCATATATGAGGTGGTGTATGTGAGGTTAATGTGTTGGTCTTTATGAACTGATTTTAAAGAGTTTTTTGCATAATATAGCAATTAGCCCTTTGTCCTATACTGCAAATGTTTATTTTCCTTTCAATTTTGTTTTTTAAGTTTCTTACATCTTCTGAGGACAGATTATACTAGTCAAAAATTTTTAACATAACCTGAATTCAACTTTTAAAGAAATTATTGAAATGGCTTGCCTTGCAAAAAAAAGGTAAGAATTAAGACTAACATGAAAATGTTAACATTTTATATAGAAAGCAGAATATACATTAAATATGTAATACATATCAAAATGTTTCCATTTTATAGGCAATTGAGTGAATGAATGTACATTAAATATACATTACCTGCCTTTTCGTTGTATGGCACTAGCTTTGGAAATCCACACCATTTTTAACATTGTAACAAAATTCAGTGCATCAAAGGATTTCTGTAATATTTAAGTTATCTTCATATTAAAACTTTTATAAAAGGTGTTTAAGAAGAAATAGCAAGAAGTATTATGAATATATTTTAACATGCCAAGTTTAATTCGAGGCCCCTTTTGATTAGATATTTAGGATGGGGCACAGATTAAAAAAAAAAAATCCCCATCTCTGGTTACAAACATTCTAAGTAAAAAGAATGAAAAATAAACTCAGAAGAGCTATAAAAACTTCCTCATTCCCTGCCTTGTTTAGTTATTTGTTCCTCTCTGCTACACTTGAATAACAGTAGTCAGTACTCATACACATCAAGACTGAAGAAAAATCTATTCTCTTGAGGTCATTTCCTATCAGATTTCTATCACCACGAAGAATAGGAATGATCAGAGAAAGACAGTTTCTAAAATATGTGCCAGGGAGCTGATATGGAGGAATAACAATAATCACTGAACCAATCCTATCCCCAAAGTGAAGAATTTTTACTCCTTTTCATTTTACCCCCTGCTGAGCAACGAACAGTTAGCCTAACCAGAATGCAGTAAAAGAGAAAGTAAAGAACCATGATTACCTCTAGATTCCCTAAACAATCTAAAGCTAAAATTGACTGTAGAGATTTTAAACAAATGCATTCCTAACTAAAATATACACTTAATCAATCAGTGACTTTTACTTTCCCTTCCATAAAATAACTAAATAGAGCAAATACAAATGTTTTCTTATAATAGTTTAATTATGGGATTTTTAGAAAAGATGCTACTTATGTGGTTTTTAATAAAATGTCATATTTGTCAGTTTTGTATGTAAAATAACTTCTGACACTACCATCCTGTTCCAAACCATGGTTTACTTGATAAAAGACACCTATAGGAATTAATTTCTAAGATATTCAAAATCTACTTCATCAGCTTTAGATAATCAGGGTAATAAAATCTGAATTTTCATTGACTCACCATTCAGACTTTGTGATAATATTCATCATTAACCTCTGATAAAAAAAATAAAACATATCTCTTCTTTATAGTACCTAACTATACTGAAATGTCCAAATTTCATAATAAAATTTTGTTTTCTGTAAGATATTCCTAAAAATTACACTGAAAACATTAAAAAACAATTAACAAATTTTCCCACATTAAAACATGATCATCGCTATCCACTATAACAGACATCATTTGCTTTCCACAATATAGATAGGATCTTTCCTTGAAAATCAACCACCTCTATCACGTTCCATTCTTTCCATGAAAGGATCCACCAAAGTGAAGGATATTGAGAACTGCTGAGCATCCCAGTGCTAACAGAAAATAAATATTGTCTTTTCTTTATATCTGGGCCGGCAGTAAATATTTTAGCCTTTGTAGAGGGTCGCTGTTGCAACTCTTCCAGTTGCAGTGTGAAAGTGACCTCAGACAAGAGACAAAAGAGTGAACAGGGCAGTGTTCAGTGATATTTATTTTTATAAAAGCAGGTGCTGGGCCCATGTGCCTGCTAACTGGCATCTGCTGAAGTCTGGTCTGACTGCTGGCACTGTCTCAGGATGAGAAGTTCTCTTGAACGAAATGTCTTTTGAATACCCACTACATGTGGAGCCCTGGAGATTAACTCTGAACAAGAGGGACATGTTCCATGCCCATATGTAGAAGGAAAGAAGGAAAGCATAAAAAACATGTAATCCAATTCCCATACAGTGACAAAACTTTCAGTGTAATTAGCCAACCCTTTACATTCTTCCTAGTATTTAATCAGCAGAAGCTAGTTTGTTTTATTTTTTATTTTTGTATAATCTGTTACAATAACTAGATCCTACATTCTGAACGGCTTATGGCAAAATATTCACTTGGGGGAAATCAACAATTACTATGTTAAATTCATGCAGAACCATCTTCTCATTAAAATGAATCATAAAACCATTTATTGGAATGTAACTTAACCCTCTTCATTTAAACAAAATACAACTTATCCACACATACCTCTTTCACCTTACCAGAATCAATAACAAAAACAACATCGTTGACTGTGATGCTGGTTTCAGCAATATTGGTGGAAAGGATCTGCAAGGGGATGTGACATCACAGTTAATATGAATACAGGACCAATGGCTATTGAAATGGACGAAAGAAAATTGTATGAAGCTTACTATTTTTCGAACACCGGCAGGTGGGTTTTTTAATACTTTCTTTTGATCTGACGTTTGCATATTTGAATGAAGCATAAAGACTTGGTATCTGTTGACAATGGAAAGGGAAAATACACTATGGTACCTATCAGTTACTTAGAGCAACAAATATAAAACTTTAGCTTTTACCTATGTGTGTTGTCAGCAAACCGCTTGTCATCAAACAGGATGCGATCCCTCAGTCCAACAATTTCATCATATCCAGGTAGGAAAATTAATATTGCACCTTGGAAAACAAGGATTTTTTTTTTTAAATAACATCTCGGGGCAGCTGGGTGGCTTAGTTAAGCAGCTGCCTTCAGTGCAGGTCATGATCCTGGGGGAGCCTGCTTCTCCTTCCTCTACCCCACCCCCTGCTCCTTCTCTTTCTCTGTCTCCCTTTCAAATAAATAAATCTTTTAAAATAAATAAAATAAAATAAAATATTAAATCTCTGGCTTTACAAACCAGAAACTATCGACAGGCCCAGCTATGATGAGCTATATCACTAGTTTTGAAATACTGATAAAGTGTAATACTTAGGACACTTAAGAGATTACTTATGCAGTACTGCCAATGGAATTCTGTAAAAATCTGTACACACAAAATATTATCTTGGAAATTGAAGTACACTTTGCTGTTCAAGTTATTTTAGACAATACTCATTTACCAGCATCACAACCATGACAGATATTGTAAAGAAGGTGCATGATCAAATCCAAGTCTACTTTTTCATCATCAAAACTGTGATGATAAGCTTTCAGGAGCTCTCTGTCTTCTGCACTGAGGTCACTTCCATTTGTGTGAACCAGAGAACTTTCATCTAGATTTCCAAACTCCAGTGAAGCACTTAAAAAAAAGAAAAAAAAAAAAAAAGACCAACTCAATTTTCATCAAAAACAGTAATCCTTTAAAGTCAATGATTCCCATGATGTCCTTCTTTAAATTTTGAATATACCCTAAGGAGGGTAAATGATACTTAACATCCTAGCTACAATTCATGTTTTGGCTTACACCTACATTATCCAAAGTAAAATCTATCAATAAGTGCTTTTCGAAAACACAGTCTGAAGATACTTCTCCAAAGAAAACATACAAATGGCCAATAAACACATTGAAAAGATGTTCAACATCATTACGTATCAGAGAAATGAAAATTAAAACCACAGTGAGATACCACTTCACACCAGTAGGATGACGATATAATCAAAAGACAGAAGATAATATGTGTTAAAGAGGGTGTGGAGAAATTGTAACCATCACACATTGTTAGTGGGAACATAAAATGATGATGTCACTTTGAAAAACAATGTGGCCGTTCCTCAAAATGTTAAACACAGTGTTACCAGATGCCCCGGCAATTCCACCCCTAGGTTTATAAACAAGAGTAATGAAAATATATGTTTATATAAACTGGTATACACAAATGTTCACACTAGTATTATTCATAATAGCCAAAAAGTGGAAACCACCCAAATGTACATCAACTGAAGAATGGTTAAACAAACTGTGATCTAGCCACAGAGCAGAGTATAACTCAAGTCAGAAAGGATGTTAGAACATGAATGGATGAACCTTGAAAACATCATGCTGTGACAGAAGCCGATCTTAAAAAGACCATGTATTATATCATTCCACTTAGATCAAGTGTATGGAATAGACAAATCTATAGAAACAGGAAGCAGACTAGTTGCCTAGGGCTGGAAGAGCTGGGGAAGATGAGGAGTGCCTGCTAATGATTACAGGAATTTTTGGGCGGTGGTGATGAAAATGTTCTCAAAATTATTATCATAATAACTGCATAACATGGGGACACCTGGGTGGCTCAGCTGGTTGAACGTTAAACTCTTGGTTTCAACTCAGATCATGATCTCAGGGTCATTGAGATCCGCACTCAGTGCAGAGTCTGCTTAAGATCTCCCTCTCCCTCACCTTCTCCCCTCCCTCTGCTTGCCCTCTCTTAATAAATAAATAAAATCTTGAAAAAAAAATTCATAACAAGGCAAACACACTAAAAGCCACTGAATTGTACACTCAAAAGGATGAATTACATGGTTGTCAATAAAACTTATTTTTTATTAAATAAAACTTTATTTTTATTTAAATTTTTTTTTATTTTTTATTAAATAAAACTTTATCTCAATAAAACTTAAAACACACAAACCTTTGATCATCATTTGCACTTTTTTAATAGGTTGTTTCTAATTGTTCACTCTTATAAACAATACTCTGAAGCAAAGTCTACATTTAAAACAATTCTACAGGTGCCAGCTTAACATGACTGCCAATTTGGTTATTCCATATTAAAAGCAGATTGATTATGCTATCTTCCAAAAGCCCTAAATCAGCATAAATTACTGAAATAACAGCTTGCTTTTTCATCCCACATGTAAAAATGTAACCTTCTGCCATCACTAGTAACTATCACTAAGATTTCTAAGAAGTTCAGTTCTGCCCAATTTCTTCCAAAGAGCTTAGCAGAAAAATAACTAATATTTAATATTTAATATTTTAAAATATTAAAATTCTAACTGCAGTTATTTTAAATTTTAAGATTCATTTTAAAACATTCCAAATTGTTTGTTTTCTTACTTCTTAACAGGTAAATGAAGAGGGTACAATGTCCTTTGTTTAAAGCTCTAACTTTAGGAGCCCCTGAGTGGGTCAGTCAGTTAAGCATCTGCCTTCAGCTCAGGTCATGATCAGCAGGGTCCTGGGATGAAGCCCCGTGAGCAGGGACCCCACTTCTCCCTCTCCCCCTACCCCTCCCCCCCCAACTTTCTCCCTTGCTCTGTGTTCTTCCTCTCTCTCTCAAATAATCTTTAAAAAAAAATAAAGCTCTAACTTTACTTATCAATTATCAGTAATCCTGCAAACATCATAAATTTAATTTTAAATATTTGAAATTTGTAATTGATGATGTCATGATCTGCAGAATAAAAAGAAAGCCCAGTTAGGCAGGATAATTAGAATACTATCCAGATAACTGCTACTTGATAATCTGTAGTGTCTACTGAGCTATTCCCAGCACCCTAAGAACGTCTGGAACATTCAAACCATCAATGTCAAAAAGGACTGCAAGTTCTGGGTGCTATTATTGAAATGACAACAAAATCTGGCATACCATAATTAGCATTTGGGTCTGTTAAGAACTTTGTGACTCTAATCTTCATTATCATTTAATGAAATTAAAATAACAAGACTAACTTCATACTTCAAACATTCACTTCACCTGAGACTATTATCTATAGAATAAAATCCAAAACCTCAAGTCAAATAAAACATTTTTATATTCTTGTGTAAAAGATATTTTAGTATATTTTAACTTCAGTTTCATTTTTATCTTTTTTGATTCTTATAGGTTGATTCTTATAGTGTATTATAAAACATATGTTCTTTGGATATATTTTCTTTTAAAATTACCTTTTTCTTTTCTTTAGATATTTAATCTAAGATCTACATATCTATCTAAATATCTAACCTAACTTTCACCAAAACCTTTAATTACCTAAATAAACGATTTGTTTCATTGCATTTGAAAGTATTGTCCGAATCTTTTTTTTTTAATCAAATTTATACATATATGATCTCACTCATATGTGGAAATTAAGAAACAAGACAGAGGACCATAGGGAGAGAGGAAAAAAATAAAACAAGATGAAATCAGAGACGGAGATAAACCATAAGAGACTCTTAATCATAGAAAACAAAGGGCTGCTGGAGGCGAGGGGGTTTACAGGATAGGGTATCTGGGTAACAGACATTAAGAAAGGCACATGATGGGGGCGTCTGGGTGGCTCAGTGGGTTAAGCCGCTGCCTTTGGCTCAGGTCATGATCTCAGGGTCCTGGGATCGAGTCCCGCATCGGGCACTCTGCTCAGCAGGGAGCCTGCTTCCCTTCCTCTCTCTCTGCCTGCCTCTCTGCCTACTTGTGATCTCTCTCTGTCAAATAAATAAATAAAATCTTTAAAAAAAAAAAAAAAAGAAAGAAAGGCACATGATGTAATGAGCACTGGATATTATATAAGACTGATGAATTACTGACCTCTACCTCTGAAACTAATAATATATTACATGTTAATTAATTGAATTGAAATTTTTAAAGAAAAAGAAACTAAAAAAGAAAAATAAGATGATGGGCACCTGGGTGGCTCAGTGGGTTAAGCCTCTGCCTTTGTCTCAGGTCATGATCTCACGGTTCTGGGACTGAGCCCTGCATCGGGCTCTCTGCTCAGCAGGGAGCCTGCTTCTCCTCCTCCCTCTGTCCCTCCCGCCTGCTCACGCTCGCTTTCCCTGTCTCTCTCACTAGAGAGACATGCGCACACACACTCTCTCTCTCAAATAAAATCTTGAAAATATGAATAAGTTCTAAAAGAATAAAAATAAAAATACAAACAAACAAAAAAAAACTGATGAATCACTGAACTCTACCTCTGAAACTAAAAATACACTGTATGTTCATTAATTGATTTTAATTTTTAAAAAAAGAAAAAAAAATGTGTCAGAGGGTGACAGGTCCTACAGACAAAAGGAAAAATAGAGTAGGTTAAGAAGGATCAACAGCACAAGAAGGTAAACTACAACAACAGGATAAATTTAGGTAACCTTCATGAAGATAAAATCTGAACAAAGATTTGTGTTCTGTTCCTGTTTTATAACACATTGTTTCTGTTTTATGAGTATTTTCTATTAGCTTTTGAAGTTTTCTTCTGATTACTGATGCACAGCCCATCAAAGTTCCAGGGTTTTTTGTTGCTATTGTTGTTTGATCGTGGGTACTTTTCCCCTCAAAGATGCCTGGCAGTTTGTTAATCTTCAAAGAGAATGCACACAAAACGTCCATGTGCACAGGCAGCGACTGTCAAGCTATGTGGCTTAAAGATGGTCATTTCAATGAAAAGAATACCAAAACTTCCATAATTCTAATTCTTTTCTGTCGGCTTGGTCTGTTTTCCCAGGAAAGAATTCTCCCATTTTCTGCTGAAGAATGTAAGCTTCTAACAGGAAACGGCGACAGGGACAGCAGTGGAAGAGAGTGGATGGAATCTCAACCTTCAGTCTGTCGGGGGACCTCACTCTTTGATACCTCACTCCCATTCTCCCTCTGTGCTTGATGGGCCCCAAGTCCAAAGCTTCATGTGGCTTAATTTTTTAATAAACTTCCCACTCTCTGCCAAGGTAGGGAAGGGAGATCTCAGCTAATGGCAGGAGAGGTGGAAATCTGGAATTTTGAATGTTCCTCGGAGAGAATTTCAATCAATTCTGGGTGGGGTTTTTGAACCTCTAAGAAGCTAAAATGAGCTGGTTTCTCACTGGCACTAACTTCCCTGCACTGAGCTTTCCATTTTCTCAGCTCTGCTAAGTCAAACACCACTGATCCATTAGCCTTTTACTACCCAAAAGTTTACTCCTACCTTCCACCAGTTGCTATGTCCTGTTCCAATCTCTTCGACTTTGTTAGCTTACACATTTTATAATCCTTCCTTAACATTTCAATGAGGTTTTAGGAAAATGCAAAGATAAATTACATGTATTGTATCTACAATGTTTAACTGAAAATCCCCCTTCTGCTTTGCAAACTGAAATAAAATAAAGTATTATAACACTGGATCTTACTGGCACCCTACCAAAAACAAAAAATAACAAAATCAGACAAAAGTTCCTTAGAATTCAAAAAAGAAAAAAGAAAATCTCTGCAGAAGAGACTATAGCCTACCTTGTCATACGCTGTCATTTACATGGTTAAGCCTTTGAAAAAAAATTAGGGTTAATTAAACACAGTATAAAGTTTTACCTGTATGATTCTAGAAGATCCACTATTTCAGTCTGTCCAAAGTGTTTGGCCCAATCTAAAGCCATCCTGCCAAAATTCAAAGAGATCAAATTTTAAATAAATAAATAAGTAAATAAAATAAAAAATTTGTAAAAAAGAGATCAAATTTAGACAGAGAAATAATGTTCTCAAATTTATAAAATGAGTCAAAGGATTCATTCACCCATTAGAGATGGACCAGCAATTATTACACAATAGCTTTTAGTACAAAGACAAACACAAGAAATCAAAACCGGTATGTGGAGCTGTACAGAGACACAGCAAGAAGGGATGTGGTTTATAATTACCAGCCATTCGATGCTTTACTGTGAATGTTGGCTCCCATGCTAATTAACTGCTCTACTTGACTTGAAAAACCTCGCCCTGCAGCAACCATGAGGGCTGTTGCACTGGTTTCGCTATGCCTGTAATCAACTAAAGCAAGGAAAAGACAAATGCAGGTTATATTTCCAAACTTTTCTATCATTTTCATTCCTTTTTAACTTAAATGAAAGAAATGAGTATCAGGACAATCAACCTGGGACTGGCTCCAACAACACTGTAACAGTATTACATTACCCTGGACGCAGATCTATTATTAACGCACCCTTAGCCTAAACGGTGGAAAGAGGGATGACCATTTGGAAGGTAGGAGAACAAGAGATAGTCGTTCAGCTGTCTCAAGCTCACCAGGGTAATGAGAACGGAAGAGGAAGGCTAGTAACTTGCAGAACCCTTAAATAATCTTCCTAGCCCAGATATTGTCTTGATCACCAAATGACAAGATATAATTAAAAAATTAAAAGTTAAGGTTCATCAGTCACTGGAAAAGAATGCTTAAGACTGCATATGCAAAGTCCAAGACCATTTTTTGTTGTTCTTGTTTTGGTTTTATTCCCCCATCATTCCAGACTGTTACTTTCTGAGATGCTTAATGGAAATAACATTGGCAGAAAGTTTACTTCCCATAAAAGCCCTCCATAAGAAAAATAATTAAAGTTCTACTGAATTTAATTTCCTTCCTAGAATATATTTCTCAAGAAATGCAATCTATTATAATCACTTAGCACTGGTCTGCTTAAATTACAAAATTGGTAATTTTAAAAAGAAATCATCATTGAAAAAAAAAAAAAAAACTCTGCAGTAAAATTTAAGATAATGGCAAATGGGCAATTTTAATTTTCCATAGATACCCAATCATCCTCAGTGTTTAATAATACTCTAAAACTTGGTAACCATTATTAATATAAGTCAGTGGTTTTTCAAGTGGGGAGGACTTACAAGAGAAATACCTCAGGTTCCTTACTTCTGAAACCACAGACAGCCAGGACTGACTCCTAGATTCAGAGTCAGTAGGTATGAGATGGCCAGGAACACGTAGTTTTAAAATGGACTGAAAAGATTATGATCTGTACTCACTATATGAGAATTACTGCTTCTGCTGAATATTCATTTGATAGCCGTGGAGAAAAGAACCAAAATGTGTGTATTTTGAGCAGCAGGGTATGACTAAGTGTGGGTGTTTTAAAACACCCAACAATTCTTTAGTACTCCTCCCTTCCAGAGGTAGAGTCTAAGTTCCCTTCTTGAGTATGAGCTAAACCAAATGATTCACTCTAAAAGGTACGTATGGCTTCCTGCTTGCTTTCTCTCCTTCTTTTGACTCACTCACTCAGAAAGAAGCCAGCTGCCCCATCCAGGGAAGATTAAGACAGCCAGCCCTACGAAGGGGTCTGGATGGCAAGACCTGAAGCCTTCTGCCAAAAGAGGAGACGAGACGACCTGAGGCCTCTTGCCAACAGCCACATGAGTGAGCCTCTCGGAAGCAGACCCTGCAGCTCCCGTGAACTTTCAGACGACCAAAGCCTCAGATAAGAGCTCCACTACTACTTTATCAGTCACTAGAAGCCAGAACCGGTCTCAGATTCTTGAGTCTCAGGAACAATGTGAGACAACAAATGACTGAGGTTGCTAAGGCTAGGAATCATTCATTTGTCATGCAACAATAGAGGACTAGCACAGTAAGCATGACAGAGAATGCCTGTCTCACTAATTGCTAGCTGCTTCCACAGGATTCCACGGAGAAATTGATGGCATTAAAAAGAAACCTGCAGGGACTCCTGGGTGGCTCAGTTGGTTGGACGACTGCTTTCGGCTCAGGTCATGATCCCGGAGTCCCGGGATCGAGTCCCGCATCGGGCTCCCAGCTCCATGGGGAGTCCGCTTCTCCCTCTGACCTTCTCCTCGCTCATGCTCTCTCTCACTGCCTCTCTCTCAGATAAATAAATAAAATCTTTAAAAAAAAAAAAAAAAAGAAAGAAAGAAACCTGCAAAGTAGGAGGTTTCCTGGATTACATGAAGTATTTTCAACTCTGGTGCCAATTAAGGGTTGAGATTTTAGAAGAGAAATAAAAAGATGGGAAGTCATTAACTGTTCAAAGAGCTACCATAGCATTTTGTTTACTTCACACAGCTTCAGACATTAGAATCTTGCACTCTAGGGATGCCTGGGTGGCTCAGTGGGTTAAGCATCTGCCATCGGCTCAGGTCATGATCCCAAGGGTCCTGGGATCAAGTCCCACACTGGGCTCCTTGCTCAGCAGGGAACCCAAATGTGCTCTCCATCTCTCTCTCTTTCTCCCTGACAAATAAATAAATAAATAAAATCTTTAAAAAAAAAAAATACTGCACTCTAGAAAACGTCCAGTGAGAGAGGCCTGAGTGGCTCAGTCAGTTAAGTGTCTGCCTTCAGCTCAGGTCATAATCCCTGGGTCCTGGGATGGAGCCCCACATCTGGCTCCCTGCTCAGTGAGGAGTCTGCTTCTCCCTCTGCCTGCTGCCTCCTCAGCTTCTCCTATTTCTCTCTCTGACAAATAAAAAAATAAAATCTAAAAAAGGAAGGAAGGAAGGAAGGAAGGCAAGAGGGAAGGAAGGAAGGAAGGAAGGATAAAGAAAATGTCCAGTGAAACACTTATAAAGATGAGTGGCCCAGAGACACCTAGCTGGCTCAGTCAGTAGAGCATGTGACTCTGATCTCGGGGTTGTAAGTTCGAGCCCCATGCTGGGTATAGAAACTACTTAAAAACAGGGGTGCTTGGGGCGCCTGGGTGGCTCAGTGGGTTGAGCCGCTGCCTTCGGCTCAGGTCATGATCTCGGAGTCCTGGGATCGAGCCCCGCATCGGGCTCTCTGCTCAGCAGGGAGCCTGCTTCCTCCTCTCTCTCTGCCTGCCTCTCTGCCTGCTTGTGATCTCTCTATCAAATAAATAAATAAAATCTTTAAAAAAAAAAAAAAAAACAGGGGTGCCTGGGTGGCTCAGTGGGTTAAAGCCTCTGCTTTCCGCTCAGGTCATGATCTCAGGGTCCTGGGATAGAGCCCTGCATCAGGCTCTCTGCTCAGTGGGGAGCCTGCTTCCTCCTCTATCTCTCTGCCTGCCTCTCTGCCTACTTGTGATCTCTGTCAAATAAATAAATAAAATCTTAAAAAAAAATTACTTAAAAACAAAATCTTTAAAAGAGAAAAAAGAGATGAGGAACCTGGATCCATAGGATGATGACATCAAAGTAATAGCCTAGTATACACTAGAGAAATATCTAGGAAGAAGGTCAAGAATAGGGTTCCTGGGTGGCTCAGTTGGTTGGGAAACTGCCTTCTGCTCAGGTCATAATCCTGGAGTCCCAGGATGGAGTCCCATATCGGACTCCCTCCCTGCTCGGTGGGGAGTCTGTTTCTCCCTCTCCCCCTCCCCATGCTCTCTTTCTCTCATTCTCTTTAAAAAAAAAAAAAAAAAAAGTCAAGAATAATACATTAATGCTTCATAAATATATAAATATTTTAAAGCAACATGCCTCAGAGCTCAAATTTTCTTAACCTTCAATTAAGATGGCTAAGCTTTTTTCTGTGGGAGAAAAAAAGACTGCCAGAAAACTGGAGATGAACAAATATCAACGTTTCCAAATACAAAAAATTTCAAAATACAGATAGATTATTTAATAACCAATAAGCTAGAAAAAAATAGAGTAATAGAAACTAAAATAAATTTACAAAGAATAAGAAAGACCATGGGGCGCCTGGGTGGCTCAGTCGGTTAGGCATCTGCCTTCGGCACAGGGTCATGATCATGATCCCAGGCTCCTGCGATCAAATCCTGCATCAGGCTCCCTGCATCAGGAGTCTGCTTCTCCCTCTGCCTGCTGTTCTGCCTTTATGTGCTCTCACTCTCTCTCTGTCAAATAAATGAACAAAAATCTTAAAAAAAAAACAAAAACAAGAAAGGCCAAAAGATCTTCCTTTCCTTCTTAAGAGGTTTGCTAGATTAGTAGATGAATGCAATTATAACCACTTGAACAACCACAACCAAATGTTGACCTAAAGCATCCACAGCACTTGGTCAGTGACCCAGGCCTCTTGAGTTCATAAACTGAGAAAGTTTATTAATATATTAGGTAACAATTAGACTCGGGGGGGGGGAGGAGTTGTGAAACAAAAGCAATGGGCCAAATCTAATTATGAGATTTAAAAAGAACAAACAGAAAGTCTTAAACTAAAAAAAAAAAAAAAATCAGAACAACAAGTAAATAAGGGGGGGGATTATTTTATAAAAAAAAGTTTTTAAAAAAAAAAAAAAAAAAAAAAGAACTACAAGTTTCAAAGGCGGTATGAATCAGTAAGACAATGTGGATGGCAAAGAGCTATACTGACCATAGGCTGAATTACTGTAGGTAAAAAGTAGAGGTTTTTAGGCTGATGGACCTGCTCAACCTGAAGGTAGTCATTAAGATTAACACTCAGGAAAGGACAGCATGCTTTTTAAAATGGACAAACTCCACATAACCAGAGAAGGCAGACAATGGCAGGAGAAGACTAAACTGCATCTCACGTTAAAGACAAACAGACGAAGTCAGGTCTGGTCAGCCCAGAAAATGAGAAAGCAGGAAGAATAACTATCTTCATACCTGAAGGTCTGTCAGGCATAAACAGATACTAAATCTCCTCAATATCACCCCAAAGGCAGAAGAGGGTAGACGCTATATAGGTAGATTTCACTTCACTCTTCAGAACATATAAAAAAATTAGCGGTTAAAAGATACCAAATTTGAAAAAAGTGTCCCAAAGGAAGGTAGTGAGCTTCCTATCACATATTCCTATCACATATTCAAATAGATGAATCATTTGGTAGGATCCTTAGAAGTTGTATCATTTTTCAACAAATCTTTATTGAGCACTTGCTAAAAAACCGTTGGGGATAAGAGATGAGTAAAACAAACGAGGTTTCCACCCTTGTGTCATTTACATTCTAATGGATGAGACAGAGTAAGAGAGAGTAAGAGAGTAAGAAAAATTAAAAATATACACTGTCAGGCAATGAAAGTACAATAGTGAATAATTCAGCAGGGAATGGAGAACGAGTGAGAGAAAGGGCCCAATTTCAGTAAAATGACCCCAAAGAGGCCTTGCTGAGAAGGCAAGACCCAAGCAGAGACCTACATGAAATAGACATTGGGCCGCATGATCATCTGTGGGGATGGCACTCCACACACAAGAAACAACCAAAGCAAAGGCCCCCAGGTCGGAATGTGCTGATACGTGAAGAAGAGCAAGGAGGTAATAGTGGCAAAAGGTCCAAAGTCGTAGAAAATGAGGTCCAAAAGGCAGTTAGAGAGACCCAATCAGGGAAAGAGATCTGATTTTTACTCAAAGTGTAACTGAAAGCCACGGGAGAGTGGAAAGAAGGGAAGTAGCATGATGCCAGTTTTTTTGAAAGGGTAACTCTGACTGTTCTCTGGAGAACAGACCAGAATGACTTAAGAATAAAAGCAGTTCACAGGCTTCAGTAATCGTCCTTGGAGGGAAATGTTGGCTTGGACTAGAATGGCAGCAGGAGGAGGAGTGAAATGGGGTCAAATTCAGGATTTAATTAGAAGGTAAAACCATCAGGACTTGCAAAAGGATGTGTGGAGTATGAAAACAAAGTCAAGAACGGCTCTATGGGGCACCTGAATGGCTCAGTTGGTTAAGCGTCTGCCTTCAGCTCAGGTCATGATGCCAGGGTCGTGAAGATGGAGCCCCACATAAGGCTCCCGGCTCAGTGCGGAGTCTGTTTTTCTTTCCCTCTCCCTTTGCCCCTTCCCAGCCATGCACAGCACATGAGCTCTCTCTCTCTCAAATTAAATAAGAAAAATCCTTTTTTTTTAAATGACTTATTTCATGTTTTGTTGCCTCAGCAACCAGGTGAAAATTCAGTTTCAAAAAGTCTGGGATGGCCAGGCACATGAATTTTTTAAAGAAGTCTAAATCCGATTATGATCACTTAAGAAACACTAAGGAAAAGGCAGGTCAGGAGCGAAGTGAGAAGGGAACCAAAAGTTGTTTGGGGCATATCTAGTTTTATTCACCTAACAGACCCCCAAGGGGAGATGTCAAGTGATCAGGTGTACTCAGGTCAGGGGGAGGTCAGGACTGGAACAGCAAAATTAGGAGTCATCTTGAATAAATATTTAAAAACAACAACTAGATGAGATCCACATAAGATGTAAGTATAAATAGAAGCAACACCAAAGGATTGAGGCCTGGGCCATTTCATATTTAGAAGTTAGGAAAAAGGGGGAAATTCTGCCAAAGAAACCAAGAAGTTCCAGCGAGAGAGACAAGAAAGGAGAAAATAAACCAAGCATGGAATATTAGAGGTTAACTGAAGAAAATGTTTCTTTCTTTCTTTTTTTTTTTTAAGATTTTATTTATTTATTTGACAGAGAGAGAGAGAGATCACAAGTAGGCAGAGAGGAAGGCAGAGAGAGGAGGAAGCAGGCTCACTGCTGAGCAGAGAGCCCGATGCGGGGCTCGATCCCAGGACCCTGAGATCATGACCTGAGCTGAAGGCAGAGGCTTAACCCACTGAGCCACCCAGGTGCCCCTGAAGAAAATGTTTCAAGAAAGGTGTGATCAATAATAATTTTAATAAAAATAATGCTGAGAAGTTTAAGTGAGGGGACATCTAAATCCTTTTCAGTACTGACCTTCTATGGTCTTTTATTCTGTCTTCTGCCTAGAAGCCTTCAGGGCTCTGAAACTGACCTCTGGTTACCAATATCCACCATAATCAACTAATAAAATCAGGATAGGTCATTAGTGAAAACACATCATATGACATAAAGCATATGCATATGAATTTGTACTTGAGGTTATATAATTAAAGGTAGGCTGAAATTCTCCATTCACTAAATACAAAATCCAAAGCAAAGTTATTAACCTTTCTTTTCCTTCCTTTTTTGAAATTGCAAATTACTTAAAAAATCCAAGATATTCCTGTGGGAGGGAAGGGGAATATATTTATATGCAAAATACATATACATAAAAATACTTCTGCACATAACTCATATATTCACAGACTCCATATAACCCTTCTGGAGACAACTGGATTAAGAATCCCAAGATTTAGGGGCACATGACTGACTCAGCTGGTAGAGCATGGGACTCTTGATCTCAGGGTCATGAGTTCAAGCCCCACATTGGGTATAGAACTTACTTTAAAAAAAAAGAATCCCTGATTTAACACAACAAATATTTATTTATTCTACTATGCTAATAAGATCCTGATTTGTCCACGAGAATAAGTACTCCAAAAGAACAAATTATTGGTTATGAACAAAAAAATGTAGTACATACACTTTGAATTAAATTACACTTCCACTATAAATAACCGTAAAAGTAATAAAAATATGTTTTAAGAAATTACACGTACCACTAACATTTTCAGTTAAAATAAGGTGAAAGACCTGAGCGAAGGCATCAACATCTTTATGCAGCCATATGTCAGAGAGACAAGCATCCATTTCCTTTATTAACCATGGTTCAAGGCAATTCACATCTTTTTCTGTCTTTAAAAAAAAAAAAAAAAGCAAAGATTATAAATTACCTAACAGCTTAACCTTTATGCGCAAAGTATGTGAGATGACCACAATGGCCTCAAGAACTACTAACCACATGTTACAACGTCAGCTTTACCATAAAAGTTTCTCATCTCAACACAAACATTCCACTTATAACACGGTATTTTGTTCTAACATTTATCTTTTATCTGAGAATGGGTTTGTAAACAAAGGAGTATGATTCAGTCAAAATATTATCTAAATGTGCTTCTGGCAGAACGCTGTGAAACATACCTACCCCAGTGGTTCCCCCTCCCAGCTGCACACCAGAGGGACCACCCCTTGTGTTTTTCAACACTGATGCCAGGTCCCACCCCACGGCCAGTTCGTTAGAACCTCTGCTGATGCAGGCCACATTTTACAGGGCTTTATAAGTTCCTGAGGTGATGATCAGGCACAGCCAGGCTTAAGAAACACGAATTTATTGATCAAAATGCCATTCACTGAGCCAGAAGGATGTTCCCCATACTACATAACAACTTTTAAACATTCTGCACAAGGGTTTTTAGGAACATGTAGAGTTCATTTGGACGCATTAGAACTTGAAACATATCTGTTTAGGGGCCTGCATGTGTACCTTCACATGCTCAAAACAGTTAAACATTCTCTAAAAAGTCCACGGGCCCAGCAATAGTTTGCATCACACTCATCACCAATGCCTTTTAAAGAATTCTAAGCCAAAATGCAAGACCCGAAGGTGCTTAGGAAACCAGCTAGTTCCAGTTTTCAAACCGATTCCATGAAACCCCAGGTAGCAGAGGCCCCACCGACCGATGGGGGTGGACACTGAGGGTGAGCACGCACGGCTTCCATGAAATATTTCATGTGTAAAAGATTCTGTAGCCAAACAGAAAAAAGAAAAGGAGCAGAGAAGAGACTGAGGTCTGTAGTGTGTAACTGATTTTACAAAGTCCCACAGCAGGTTGGTGGATTATATGCTCTAGTATCAACCGTCCTTCCTTAATTTTCTCTTAACTGAGCTTATCAGCCATTGTTTAGCTCACAGGTTCTTAAACTTTTGAGATGACAAAATATCAGACAATGATAATGTATATGCATAATATCTATAACTATTTTCCTCAAAAAATGTATTTTATTGAAATAATTTAAACTGAGAATAAAACAATAAAAGATGCTGCATTAATTGCCCCAAAAAAGTACATTAGAAAGTTGTTCTGAGGGCACCTGGGTGGCTCAGTTGATTGAGCAACTGCCTTCAACTCAGGTCATGATCCTGGAGTCCTGGGAACGAGTCCTGTATTGGGCTCCCTGCTCAGCGGGGAGCCTGCTTCTCCCTCTGACCTTCCCCCTCTCATGCTCTCTCTCTCTCATTCTGTCCCTCTCAAATAAATAAAATCTTTTAAAAAAAAAAAAAAAAAGTTGTTCTGAAAAATATGTTGTAGCCTAAGATAAACTAAGAGAATCACACAGTAGTAATCCAGTAACAATTACAATCTCATAAGATGTTAATTTAAACTGTATGATTTTCACTCAAAATATCAATGTGAGGGGCGCCTGGGTGGCTCAGTGGGTTAAAGCTTCTGCCTTCGGCTCAGGTCATGATCTCAGAGTCCTGGGATCGAGCCCCACATCAGGCTCTCTGCTCAGCAGGGAGCCTGCTTCCTCCTCTCTCTCTGCCTGCCTCTCTGCCTGCTTGTAATCTCTGTCTGTCAAATAAATAAATAAAATCTTTAAAAAAAAAAAAATATCAATGTGAAACCAACGAGGTCTTACCAACTGGCTGAAGACAGCATCACCACCGTCATCCAATAAATCATACTCTTCAGTCACACTGGGAACAGTTCTCTGCCTCTGAGACTCAGGCTTGAAAGTATTCTCTTGAGCCGAATACCATTCTGTAAGGGTGGTTTGCTGTTTCTCTTCTAAATTAATAACAAAAGAAAGAGTAAGCACATAAGAGCTTCAATTGGGGGAATATATGCCTTTGTTTAAAAAAATTAAGTGAGGGGCGCCTGAGTGGCTCAGTGGGTTAAGCCTCTGCCTTCGGCTCAGGTCATGAATCCCAGGGTCCTGGGATCGAGCCCCGCATCGGGCACCTTGCTCAGCGGGGGGCCTGCTTCCTCCTCTCTCTCTCTGCCTGCCTCTCTGCCTACTGTGATCTCTCTCTGTCAAATAAATAAATACAATCTTTAAAAAAAAAAAATTAAGTGAATTTGAAAAATACTTAAACGTTGGCCTAATTTTGAAGTTACTTTTTCAAAATACATTAACAAGAAACATTTAGTAAAATTTGTCACGCTGATCCTTAAGGACACATGAAACTGCTTCAAAACATCTAGTTCACGTTATTAGTGAGAAGTTTACTCCTAAGTGAGTCCAAATTCAAATAACGGTATTAGCCATACACTAAATACTGCTTAAATCAGCAACTAACATTCATACAGCACTTTGTGAAAACCAGTTTACTGAACTTCTACACCATGCCAGTTGCTTGAGATAAAAGTTATCCACCGTCTTCACCTTCAAAAATTTAGAGAACTACTAGTTTCACGATCTGCATATTACTACTTCAGCACTGCTCTGTGAAACGGGCACTGCTAACTGCATTTTTCAGGTGGAGAATCCAAAGAACTTAAGATATCTGGCCAAGGTCATACAGACTAAACAAAGGAATCGAAGCTTGAAGCCAAATCTTCTATCATGACTAATGTAGTTACAAGTTGGCAAAAGAGGAATCTCACCCTAACTCAAAAGCTGAGAGATACTATTAAGTCATGGGAAGAGATGTATGAATGGACAAATGATGCTAAATTCTAAGTTCAGATGCAACTCAACAAAATGGAGGGGCGCCTGGGTAGCTCAGTTGGTTAAGCATCTGACTCTCAATGTCCACTCAGGTCATGATCTCAGGGTTGTGAGATATCAACCTGGGTGTGGAGCCTGCTTGGGATTCTCTCTCTCCCTCTTCCTCTGCCCCTCCACAGCCTCCGCCCCCTCACTAAGGATCACTCTCTCAGAAAAAAAAAAAAAAAAAAAAATCAAGATTTGAAGACTTGACATTTGTATGAAAGATGAGACTGTCATTACTCACATGCTATCCTTTTCTATCCTTCCCGCCCACTCCCCACTCCCATCCCATGAGCTCTACCATGGCATACTGCACTCTTAACCTCCCGTGGCCCATCACAGATGGGGCAGCACCTACCCTTCTGCCTCCTTACAACATTGGTTGCATTTCTGAATACAGACACCCTCCTCCTCAACCCTGGCATCCACTGTCAATTCCTCTCCACAGATTACAATTTATGGGCATAAACCACAATGTAGTAAGTACACTTGCGACAGAATTCTAATATACTGTTATACGATTATATACAAAGGAAAAACACTTTCAAGTGTCCTTGCACCTCCACAGTCTAAGACTCTAAAAACTGTATCAATAGTACTTTAGTATTTGTTTGATAAAAAGCTTACCTCGTTGTTTTTCCTTTTTGTACTTTAACATCTCTTTGTTTGTGTATCCAGTAGTTCTTAAGATGTCTTCCAGAAACATTTCTTTCACTTCAAATGGTCTTCCCTGTACTAAACGACAGGAATACTTTAAAGAGTCAATTTGCATCTTAGAGATAATGCACACAAAAACATGAAAATCCTGAGTTAATGAACCTGAGTATAAAATCCAAAAGCAATTCCACAGGGCAAGTGATCCTCATGATATTGTCCTTTAAACCTAATTCTGATTTTTATGTTACAGAACTGATCATTTGTTCATTTCTTCCAGGGCGTATGTGTCTGCCATCATGCTAGGCACCAGGAATACAAATCGTAAGAATGACAGCTGCCTCCGAATCTCCTAAAGCTTACATGCTAGCAAAGGAGACAAACATCAATCCAAAAATCCAGAATATAAATGTAAAAACAGAGTTGTAATAAGTCCTCTCAGAGAGAAGGACAAGATACCATGACATAAAGGGGGGCCTGAAGGAGTTAAGAAAATCATCCTCTTAGAGAAGATGAGGACCAAAAGAAAGGGTAAACAAAATACTGAACTAACAGGAGAGGAAAGGGTGTACAATGAGGAAAACAAAAGCACACACAAACATCCTATGTTGAGAAAGAAACTAAACAGCCAAGCTAGTTGGAACATGGCGGCAGACAGGGAGTAAAGAAGGGACTGCAATTTTAGATGAGGCAGGATGAACAGGTAAGTTGTTGTTGTTTTTTTTAAGTATTTTATTTATTTATTTGACAGAGAGAGATCGATCACAAGTAGGCAGAGAGGCAGGCAGAGGGGGGCGGGAAGCAGGCTCCCCGCCGAGCAGAGAGCCCGATGTGGGGCTCGATCGCAGGACCCTGAGACCATGACCTGAGCTGAAGGCAGAGGTTTAACCCACTGAGCCACCCAGGTGCCCCGAACAGGTAAGTTTTATTAAGGATTTAGGTCTTCATCCTGAGGTAAAAGTTATCCAAAGTCTTCAGATCAAGAAAGTGTTCAACATTCTCAGAATTCCATGTCAGAAAAGACCACTCTAGCTGCAATGGAGAGCAAAGATTTAAAAGAGAGCAGAAGGGATGGAACAGACTGGGTTATCATTCCAATAATTCATATGAAAGAGAACAACATTTGAATGAAACTGGTGATGATAAAAATGAACATGAGACAGACTCTAGAGATAGTCAGGAAGTAAAATCCACAAACTCAGCACTAAATTGGATGTGAGGGATCAATACGAAGCGTCAACCATGTTTCTTCGATGTCTGGCTCACAAAACTGGGTAGATGACAAGGTCATTCTCTGAGGTAACAAGACAAGCTGAAAGCAACAGGTTGGCCGGTCAGAGTTGGGAGTTTGGTTTCAGATGTGTCAAACATGAGACGCCAAAATGAGCTTTCAGTTAGCAGACACACACACTTTATGTGTCTCATCATCTAAGAACATTATGAGAAGAAAGACAAGTTTGTGACTTAGGTGACTAGGTTGATGGTATGATTTACTAAAACGGGCAACACATGAGAAGTAGATTTTGTAGAACAGATTAAATATTTAGCTTGGAACTTATTAAAAAATGTTCTGCTTATAAGACATCTAAACCCAAAGCTCTGGAGAACAGCTTCAATTGGAAATGAGGATTTAGGAGTCATGAGTTTGACAAAGAAAGCAGAAGCCAAGGGCATGAATGAGAGCTTCCAGGGAAAGCACTGGTGTGTCTCCAGTACCTAGGAGTACAGAGCAGGAAAAAAGAGGAAAAACAAAAGAAAGAAAAGAAGGGAAGGTGAGTAAGGAAGCGAAAAAAAATGGGTCAAGGTAAGAATGCCAATAAAATACCAACATACAAGCACACAAAGGAGACCATGAAAGTATGGACCCTAATGCAGAATACAAGACTTAGGAGGCAGTACTGTCAAGTAAATTATGGGATGAGAGCATTTCACACACAAAAAAGGGGGAAGCCAACCATGAGAAATACACAAAACTCAAGATCTTTGTGTAAAACTGAAATAGTAGGATTGACAATTAAATCAGTATCAAACAACACCTGTAAGAATACAAATGAACAGCCCCATGCACTACAGAAATACATATAAATCATTTCAGCTCTTCTGAAAAAGTACAGTGGCAAATTCTGTGAAAATTAAAAACAGATACACTCTTTTTACCCAACAATGTTACTTTCAGGAATCTCTCCCTAGGATTAAGAGCACCAGTATATAAGGATATACACGCAAGGATGTTTATTACAACACTATTTATGGTCGGCGGGAGAGGAGAGTTAGGACCAATCTGTGTCCAAAGATAAATGGTTAAATAAATCATGGTACATTCGTATTGTGAAATATTAAAGCAGCTGCTTCAAATAATGAACGACATCTGCAGCTATGACACTGGAGGGCTTTTCAGGATGTAACGTCATATGAATAAAGCAAATTGCAAAATAATGTAGAAGGCATGTGCTCATTTCTCTAAAACCAGTTTAGACACATGTACATGGATGTGTCTGCATATGTTATGAGCATGGGGAGCATAAGAAAGGACATACACGAGGCTTTAACCTCAAGTAATATCAGCAAAGTAGGCCATAAACTGGAAAGAGGATGGGGCAATTTTGAACCTCTCTCCTATATATACTTGTACTATATCACTGAGGTAAACACATATAACTTATTCAATTTTTAAGGAGGAATTTAATAATTTTTTTTTAAAGATTGGTGTCAAAACCAGTTCGGATTAAAGGACAGGACAAAAGTGAAAAGGCAGTCTATGTTGAAGTACACAGGAAGTAAACATGGGAACACAGACTACTCTTTCAAGGAGTCTAGCAACAAAGGGGAAACGGGAGGACAGAATTAAAGGAGGATAAAGGACCAAAATAAAGCACATGTCTTTTTGACTAGAGAACTGCCCTCACAACAGTCCCACAGAGTGTGGATGGAAAAGGAGAAGACAAAAATCTAGAGAGATTTTGAGGCATACTTCACAGAAAACAGAAATGTATGCTCCTACCTCAGATCATTCCCCAGCTCCTATTACAATAAATATAATCAGGCCAAAAAAGTGTACTTTTATAAAAATCCTAGAAGAAATCTGATCATTTAACTTACTATGTATCACTGGACAACTTCCAAAATATCTTATAAAAAGATTTACATCCAAGGCGGCACTAGAAAGAATAAGTTTCAAAGTTGGGTGCTTTTGCAACAGATCTCTTAACTTTGTAAGTAAAAAATCACTAAATCGATCTCTTTCGTGTACTTCATCCTGCAATAAACAAATAAAACCATGGAATAGTTAAAACATTATGGATGACGAAGTCTTTAAAAGTACAGAGCCACTAGGTTTCATAATAATTCAAATTTAATGTGAATAAGTCCAATCAGTATTCATGAAAATTTTGTATTATGGATAATGCAGAAATAATAAGACATCAACAACCACCATGGGTAACAAAGCACCACCTCCTAGAGGATATAAAGGACAAACTACAACAAATTCTGAAGTACTGGAGCCTAATGTATTTTTAATACATAGAAAATGTATTTAAATATGCTTCCAGGCATGCCTGGGTGGCTCAGTCGGTTAAGCCGCTGCCTTCAGCTCAGTCATGATCCCAGGGTCCTGGGATCAAGTCCCACATCAGGCTCCTTGCTCAGCAGGAAACCTGCTTCTCTCTCCACCTCAGCCTGCCACTCTGCCTGCTTGTGCGCTCTCGCTCGCTCTCTCTCTCTGACAAATAAATAAATAAATAAAATCTTTTAGATAAATAAATAAATAAATAAGCTTCCATTAGCATTGGGGGATAGGTGCACCCTTTGGTTTGAATGCACACAACTAGTAAGTTTCCAAAAGCTGCTTACTGCAACCCTATACAACTTAATCTAATGTTTTTCTGACAAACTGGATAAAAACTTAGAATTTTATTTTTTTTTTAGAATTTTTTAATAAGGTGGTAATTCATCCACTTCATCAGTAGCTACTTAATTTAGCAGCTTAATTATGAAGTTAAAGGACTCCAAAGTGTACCCCAAAGCCCCACATCGGGCTCCCTGCTTAGCAAGGAGCCTTCTTCTCCCTCTCCCACTCCCCCTGCTTGTGCTCCCTCTCTCGCTCTCTGTCCAATAAATCAATAAAAACTTTTTAAAAAAAAAGTGTACTCCAAGACTAGGAAATACACACTAGCTAAAGGAGGAATCAGATGACTAAGCACACAGGGAAAAGGAAACTTTCACCATTCTGGGAAATGCTAAACACATGTATCATTTTCTCATACAAAAAGCACTTTGGAAAAACTTTCCTACTTACTTTATTTGCCCTCATAAAACCTTACTTACATAAAACCTAAATTCTTACTGATAGTAAGAATATCTCACTTAATACAAGTATTTATGTCTAACAATTACAGGCAATAGAAAGCAACCTGATTATAACAGCTGTTTAAAAGAATTGGTTCTCACGCATATTCTATCCTAAAAATGTCATTACATATTCAACATTCTAAGCAATCTGAGTTGTATATGGCAAACCTGGCAATATTCTTACCACAATAACATGTGTCACAGTTGACAATGTACTATCTCCTGCCATCAACGTACGAAGCAATACCCCATTAGTGCAAAATGTCAGAAGTGTCTTTGGAGAAACCCTTTAAAAAAAAATAAAAATAAAGCGTGCAATTACAACTCTTACATGTAATGAAAACATAATCACATTAAATGTTAGTCTCATATGTACTTTAATAAGGGTTACTTAAGGTTACTAATATAATGGCAAACTGGTATGCATGCTTTATGACCCAAGTTACGTGAAATATGTCTTTTATACCTGATAATCTTACAAAATTTTTATTAACAGCCTTTAATTAATTGATTATTTTGTTAAGGAACCATAAATAGATTTTTTTAAAAACCTTTAACACTTTTTGCTCAGAGGAAAAAAGTATATCATAAATGAGCAGCTTTTTGAATTACTACATCCAAACTACAGAGAGCAAAGAAACAGTACACTGATCAAGAAGGTACTACTAGTACCACTTCTAATAACTAATTCCATTACTATCATTTATTATTTACTATAAATTTCACATCAAACCTGGGCTCTAGCTGCTTTTACTGGCCCCATTTTATAGATGAGAAAACTGAGGTTCAAAGAGGTGAATTTAACTAGTATTTGATCATAGAACTATGAAACAGGATTTGTAACTATGGCCCAACTCTTTTTTAACCTATGTATTCAAAACCTTACTAAGTTCAGTCATGACCTCAATATCTTATCAAAGACTTTCTTGAAGTAAAATGATCATCTAATTTTTTAACCGACATATCCCCTGTATTTAGTGAAATATAAACATTAGTCTTTTTGAAGAACGATCAAAGATAGGCTATCGGAGAACCCGCATTACCTGCTTTCTAATCGGATCTGATATCCAATTGTTTGACCAATCCTTTCTCTTCTCTCTGCAGCAACTCTTTCGGCCACAGCAATTGCGGCTAACCGTCTTGGCTGGGTACAAAATATACGGCAGGGGATACCATTTTTAAAGCAATCATCTAAAAGGAACTGAGGAATCTGAAATGAAAGTTTTAAAGTCTTATAAGATAACATGATTGTACACCCAGAAAGTCCAGTGGAAAAACTACTGGAACTAAAAAAGAAGTTCTGTAACATGTCCTAACATAAAATAATCATAAAATCAACAACTTTGATATAACTTCTAATAATCAACTAGAAAATATAGTTTTAAAAGATCTTATTTACAAGAGAAACTAAAATATTAAAAACAAATTTATATACAGAGCACCTGGGTGGCTTGGTTAAGCGTTCAACTTTTGACTTTGATTTCGGCTCAGGTCATGATCTGAGGCATAAAACCCAGCACTCTTGTCGGGCTGTGCCCTAGGGGTAGAGTCTGCTTAAGATTCTCTCTCTCTCCCTCTGCCCCTGCCCCACCCTCTCACTCTAAAATAAAATTTTAAAAATTCATATAAAAACAGTTAACTCTTGCACAAAGAAGACAATAAATTACAACTAAAAGACATGAATTGAATAAAGAAATATGAGACAATCTTGAGTGGAAATAATCAGTAATTGCAAAAATGTCAATTCTCCCCAAATTATCTATGAAATGAATGAAACAACAATCCAAATTCCATTGGAATTTTTTAAATAGTGAAAAGCCTAAAGAAAACCAAAATGGCCTAATACTGGGATTGTAGGAACCTTTCTACACTCAATTCAAACAGGTCAGAAAGACTTAAAAAGTCAAGTCTTTCCCACCCTACCACTATCAGTAGTCTCCAAAAAAGTAACTACTATTTCTTACGAATGCTTTTGGCGGGAAAGTATTCACACAATTTAAAGTATTTGTGTATATAAACAGGTTTTTATTCACATAAAGTGATTACTGTATTTAATGTTTATAATTTGCAGATTTCCCTTAACATGCAGATCTACCCACTCCACTCTAATAGCTGCATATTCCATCCTACAGATGTGCTGTAATTTAACAAGTATCATGTTAAATTATCTCCAGTTTTTTAGGTTATTACTGATGCTTGTTATTTTAAAAAGTGCTGCGGTGAATACCTATCTTCACAAACATTTGCATATACGTTATATATATGTGTGTCAAGTGAAAGAGTATATAAATTTAATTTGGACAGAAGCATCACCAAAGTGCCCTTCCAAAATAATTTATACTTAGACCCATAAAACAGAAGATGCTGTTTCCCCAACACCTACTCAAATATTGAATATCATCAACCTTTTAATTCCTGCCAATCTGATAGTTGAAAAAAAAATTTTTTTTAAGATTTTAGTTATTTATTTGACAGAGAGAGATCACAAGTAGGCAGAGAGGCAGGCAGAAAGAGAGGGGAAGCAGGCTCCCTGTTGAGCAGAGAGCCCGATGTGGGGCTTGATTACAGAACCCTGAGATCATGACCTGAGCCGAAGGCAGAGGCTTAACCCGCTAAGCCACCCAGGCGCCCCATGATAGTTGAAAATTTTAATTGTTCTTTTTTATTTCATCTCTTTAACAGTGAGTGAGAGAGAACTTCATTTTATGCACGTCTTGGCCTCTAGGATCTTTTTTAACTTGACTAGTTTATCCAGAAATGCAAAGGAACCCAAATTAAGAAATGTTTAAAAAAAGAAGATAGTAAAGAGGAATACTATGCTACACATTATAAAACTACAAAAAGTAAAAAGAGGGATCTTGGAACAAAAATAGATAATTAAAGATAAAACAAAAAATTCCAGGGGCGCCTGGGTGGCTCAGTGGGTTAAGCCTCTGCCTTTGGCTCAGGTCATGATCCCAGAGTCCTGGGATCAAGCCCCGCATCGGGCTCTCTGCTCAGTGGGAAGCCTGCTTCCCCCTCTCTCTCTGCCTGTCTCTCTGCCTACTTGTGATCGCTGTCAAAAAAATAAATAAAATCTTTAAAAAAAAAAAAAAATTCCAGAAACGGACCCAGGTACTATAGAAACATAGTATTTGATCAAAAGTGGTACCCTAACTAAAAGGGGAAAGAATAATTAAATAAAAATTACATTGGAACAACTAAATAATAACATGAGGAAAACAGTGAGATTCCTACCTGATATGATATTATAAGTTCCAGATGGACTTTTTAAAACTTTAGTACAAAAATACTAGAATAAAATATTTATAGGAAAGTGTTTTTTTAATCCTGGGGTAGTAAATGCCTTTCTTAGCATGGCTCAAAGCCCTAAAAAATGACTGACAGGTTGGACTAAATAAAAATGTGAAACTAATACAAAGAATACCACAAGCAAAGCTAAAAACACAAACAAAAACTGACAAAATCATTTTTAGGATCTCTCAACAGGCAACGGACATGTACCCATAATATATAAAGACATGTACCCAAAACATATAAAACATATATTAAACAGTTAAAAATAAACCAAAAATAGGGCACCTGGGTGGCTCAGTAGGTTAAGCGACTGCCTTCAGCTCAGGTCATGATCCCAGAGTCCTGGGATTGAGTCCCACATCGGGTTCCCAGCTCCATGGGGAGTCTGCTTCTCCCTCTGACCTTCTCCCCTTTCATGCTCTCTCTCACTCTCTCTTTCTCTCTCAAGTAAATAAATAAAATCTTAAAAAAAGAATTCAGATATACTGAATATCTAACTTCTGCCGGCACTGTCCCATAGTCCTAACTACCACAAACCTCCCTTAAGATGGGGTTCATTTAAAAAAAATACTAAATAGGGACGCCTGGGTGGCTCAGTGGGTTAAAGCCTCTGCCTTCAGCTCAGGTCATGATCCCGGAGTCCTGGGATCGAGCCCCACATCGGGCTCTCTGCTCAGCAGGGAGCCTGCTTCCCTTCCTCTCTCTCTGCCTGCCTCTGCCTACTTGTGATCTCTGTCTGTCAAATAAATAAATAAAATCTTTAAAAAAATAAAAAAATAAAAAATAAAAAATAAAAAAATACTAAATAAACGAAAATTTAAAAATAAAACCAAAATGATTAAAAATAATCCAAATTTCTAATCTGGATTAAAATTAAACTAAAATGATTAAAAATAAACTAAAATGATTAAGCCAAACAAAAAATGAGGTATAAATAAGCAACCTACAGAACAAGCAAAAATGAAAAGATACTCAACTAAGAAAGGAAATACAAATTAAAACATTATTTCTTGTTTATCAGATTAATAAAGGTAAATCATTGCTGCCCAAGCTTCGAAGAAATGGGAACCTTCAATATCTTCAATTTTATTATAATACAACTCTCTTTTGAGTTATCATACAATAACTAGCTAATCTAGCTACTAAAATTTAACTGCCACATTCTTGACCAAGCATTTCCACTCCTAGGAACTTACCCTATGAAACTACTCCCATAAATTAGCAAAATAGTTTCTTCTTGAAAAGCCATAATCAAATAATCCATTTCTAATTAAATTCTCAAGTATCATCATACCTAATATAATGATACACATAATTGTGAAAATAAGCATACCTAATGCCCATATACAAAGATCATTTAGCAAGGATATTCAAATAATTTAAATGAAAACATAAACTTATTATATTTGTCAAAACTTTCATAATCTCCCTTCAGTATATGTGCTGCCAAAGTGAGCTCTCGTAATCCCTCCTCAATATAATTAGAATGAGTACAATTAAAACCTACTGGCAAAACTTACTCTAATACTAAATCAACAACTGAACCGATTCTCTGGAATGACTCCATGGAATTCCAATTAATCATAAAAGGACTCACGCTAAAGAAAAATCTTATACATTGTGCTCAGGTAAAAATTTCATCATGTTTTTCATTAACCAGCTTTAGAGGTTCATGTTTTAGGCATAGTTACACCTCTGTAAAAATGGCTAAGTCCTTCAAGTGAGTAAGTGGTAAACTTTATAGTCAACTTTGCCTCTACCCCCTTACCTTACCTATGGACTAGGCTTATTACGCCAACCGATATGACCATAGGAAATGTTAAGTGATTGTCAAAAGCAAATTTATGTGTCCATAAAAGAAGAGGAAAAAAATGTAAAATTTATATTGACTATTCTATCTGAATCTATCAAAATCAAGGTAATTTTACTATTTTAACATGTGAACATGAAAAGAACATAAACAAGGTCAAATCACTATACCATACTTACTTCCAATCCATCACCCAGTGAGGGAAATTGCATACTGAAGCACTTTGATACTAAACATCCAAGTCAAACCTGTCATACTAATTCCATTCTAGAGCCAACTTTTTTTTTTTTTTTTAGATTTTTTATTTATTTATTTGACAGGCAGAGATCACAAGTAGGCAGAGAGGCAAGCAGAGAGAGGAAGGGAAGCAGGCTCCCCGCTGTGCAGAGAGCCCGATGCGGGGCTTGATCCCAGGACTCTGGGATCATGACCTGAGCCGAAGGCAGCGGCTTAACCCACTGAGCCACCCACGCGCCCCGAGCCAACTTTATTTTTTTAACACTGTATCATTAATATTAAGGAATCTCCTTCTACACCTGTCACAAAGCCCAGGCTGGGTTAACAGGGATGAGTCCTGGAGGTAATTACACACGACTCTGGACTTTCTGGTTATAAGCACTGTCTTCTCTCTCTACCTCAGCTGAAAACCCAGACTCCTGAGGCCTCGATCCCTGCCTCCCTATTCACGGGAGATGCCGAAGCCAACGATGTAGGAGGCTTTCTCAGAGGAGAAGACGACTTTGTCTTTCCTAGAAGACAAACCCTCTACTTCGTTTTATGAGACGGATAGCAACCCCAAACCACAAACAGGTTGGGACCTGCGCAGGCCTCAATGTCTACAGTAGACTTTATATTAACACATCATTGTTAATACTGCTGTTAATTTAGCTGCTACATACAAAACATTGGTAGGCTCATTACAGACATCTCTAAACTTCACCGTAAATGGGAGCAATTATTAGCTCCATTTTACAAATGTGGGCTCTGGCTCACGGAGGTTATAAGACTAGCCTCGTCCATATCCCTTTATGCCCAATCATATGCCCCATGTCTATTTTTTTTTAAGATTTTATTTATTCATTGAACAGACAGAGATCACAAGTAGGCAGAGAGCCAGGCAGAGAGAGAGAGGAGGAAGCAGGCTCCCTGCCGAGCAGAGAGCCCAATGCAGGACTCGATTCCAGGACCCTGAGATCATGACCTGAGCCTAAGGCAGCGGTTTTACCCACTGAGCCACCCAGGCGCCCACCCCCCTCGTCTATTTAAACGAAGCCCCAATGTGCTAGCTTAAAAGTATTATTTTTAAAACATTTCCTTTCTATAAACTCTCAAAGTGCACTCCCAGCAGTATTTCTAAAATAACCACTAAGTAACCAAAAGGGGCTTTTTTGGTTAAAATACATTCAGTACAAATTTGATATAAAACTATCCTGTGGGATAAAATATTGTTTTCCATAAAAAAGAAGAAACAAACCTGCGTAGTCTTTCCAGACCCAGTTTCTCCTACAATCAAAACTACTTTATTTTCTTTAATAATTTTAACAATTTCTTCTTGTTTCTCAAACACAGGCAGAGACTGCCTGAAAGAATCAAATTCCGATTCCCCTCTTTTCACTGGAATCTGAGGTATGCCATTGTTTAGTCGCCCACTTGTTTTGCTCATTTCCCGGTTTTCTTTGAAAATGAATAAAAGAACAAAAAAACAATATGGTCAGCAATGTTTAAAAAGTGTAGAAAACAAAGATAAGTAATTTCCAATGTAATTCCATTCGAATGTTTCTTCTCTACTCAGTCTACATAAAGTTAGCGAGCAATGCACCACTGCTGTACTCCTACGCTTAATACTCTTTAAAAACAAGTTACAAATTTCGGTTATCAATCAAAAAGCCAATTTCTAAAAGTATTTCTGGTGCATAATGTTTACAAATGAACAAAAATCAATCACTCTGTAACCACTAAAAATATAACAGGATTCTGATATCGTAAAAGAGTTTTCATGCTTGCTTCTATCAATAATGACACAAAAAACTAAAATGGGAAACAACGTGCATAACAAGTCTTTTATGCACAATATGAAAACACATGTGGTTTTGTGAAAAGAGTAATAGTCTGTATGTGTAAAGTTAAATATGTAAGACTATGTGATCATATAGAATACATATAAATATAAGGTCCTAATCTTAACAAATTTCCTTATGAAGAATTTGAGTCAGCATCTACATTTAATTAATAAGTAGACAGGAATAAAAAAGAGGCATGATGTGTTTTATATTCTTCACATAACTCAAAACATTTTCTTTAACTCAAAAACATTTTTGTGGCCATGTATTTAGAACTTAAATTCCTTGCTACCTAGGACTATGTATTTTCTACACTCTGCAAACCTACTCCAACAATGGAAATAATGTGTACTTGTCACTTTAGGTAAATAATAATTTTCTAAGAAGTTATTTTTCCAAATAATAAAATTAAAACTTCATTTTATAACCTAAAAATATTATTTATCTACCTTCTGGCAAGTTAGTGTACTGAAGACTCTGTCCTCTTACCAGAAGCTAAAGCCCAAATTCAAAAGCTCACCGATTAGCATGTCTCAGCAGTGTAACATAGGAAAGTCCAGACTGTGGAGTCAAATCCCAGCTCTGCAGTTTAGTGGCTAGTTGAGTAGCCTTGAGTAAATTACTTAACTGCTCTGAACCCATTTAATCACCCCTGAAATAGAGAAAATTCTGGCCTTGGAAGGTTCTATGAGGCCCTATATAAAGAGTTTATCACATTGTCTAGCACACAACGGGTGCTCAATAGACAGCTGTCACTGTGACGCTTAAAGACTGTCTAACTTCATCACACACCTTAACACTGCATGTAATTCCAAAACTTCCACAGTTCTTTCTCATTTCTAACAAACGATTCAAACTGAGAAATCTTACTACATCTTAGTTTTTAAAAAAAAATAATAAATTTAAAATGGTAAAAGAATAGTCATCAAGTAATAGGATAGACAAGGAAGCTCCCCAGAAAATACATACCAGCTTCAACTGCAAACACATTTCCTCTTTCTGTTTTAGGTAGAAGTTCAGTACGCTCTTTATTGGTGACAGGAAATCTCTGAATTAGGCTCCTAACAGCATGTTTTGTATTATGAGTCAAATTACAGGTCATCATTGCATGAGCTGTTTCTGATCCATCTTTCTTCTTCACAGTTAGGTATCTATTTGCTCCCTTTCTGAATATTAATAAAAATCATTTATTTACTACATAGAGTCAATTTGTTCACAAATGATGTATGCCTACTTAGAAAACATGTCTCAAGTAAAACATTGAAAAAAATCAAAATGCTTTGGAAAAAGATGCTGAAAATCCCAAAAAAGGCTGTAAGAAGGGGGTTTGGTGCTGAAGTGGCCACAAGACCATATTCAGTTAAAATTTCAAACTGCAGCAAATCCAGATTTTAAACCTCCCAAGTGGCTTACTTACCCACAAATGTTAAAGTCTGACTTAGCAGACTTCATGGTGGATGAAACATCACCAGTTGGAAGCATACAGAGGGAGAAAACCAATCTGAACAACAGAATCTAAAAACACTAATAAAGGTACATTTCATAGCCCGCTGAATGTTTCCATAGTATGCTGGTAATGTCACATCCCATGAAAACCTGTTGAGAACCAAGCTTAGTGGCTGGACCAAAAAAGCATAAATCAACATTACTGATAAGTATTTTCACATGCATCTTGGGAAAAAGAAATTTTTCAAAGCTTTGGGCTCTCGCCTTCAGTTACAAAGTCATTACCTGATACATCTTTATAACTGTTATCAAATTATTTGATGTAAGTGTATTTGTTGCTTCAATTGGTCCAGGACTGACGATGTCTTCTATGACTTGGGTAGCTCCAAGAGTTTCAGGTACAATGTTACACACACAGGAAATCCTCAAATGCGTTTTGACTGATTTAGAAATGCATGTTCATAATCTAATACAATAGAGTACTCGTAAAGCACTCAGGCTCTAAAAGCATACCAACGTGGATTTGAATCCTAGCTCCACTACTTATCAGCTATGGGACTATAAACAAATTATTTAATAGCTCTGACCCTAAGATAATAATAATACCTGCCCCAAAGGATTACTCATGACTATATAAGATAATGCATATAAACGGCAAAATCTGTTACAAAGTAAGTATTAAATGAATGAAAGCCATTATTACATAGTCTGGAAAAAAAAATCTTATTTTTAAAAGTTACCCAAAATATTTCATAAAACATTCTACCACTTGTTACTGTCACTATCACATTACAGAAGTCAGCAACAAAACCACAAATACAATGAAAAGTACATGTACACTTTTCCTAATTTTCATTAGATTTAAAATTTTTAACAATGTTTTCATAGCAAAAACAATATCGAACTGGAGATTAACCAGTTACCAGTTTGAGCTGTCTAAGCCTTAAGTGAGACTTTTGAGTTACCAAGATTTTTAATTTCTAGAAACTCTTTATAGAAGGCTTTAATGAATTATTAAGTGTTCAGAACTATCTAATCTATTCCTTAACAAGCTCTTAGTGATTTTAAATTACGAGATAAAGGTGAAATAACTAAATTTAACCTGATCTAAGAATTTTGGTTATTTCTATGGTAAATAAGAATTACTGGATTCTAGAGATGATTTCTGCAGTAGATTCTTCTCCCATGGACCTTTCTAAAAACTCAGCACAGTCATTATAGACACAATCATTCACTCCCCTCCTGTGCCATTTATTTCATAAAACTTTCAACTACAGAAGGCAGGAAGTGTCCTGGAATGAATGAGCACTAGAGCCAAGAGCCAGGAGTCTTGTGTTCAACTAACTAGCTATGTGATCAAAAATTTTATTCCTCTCGGGACGCCTGGGTGGCTCAGTTGGCTGGACGACTGCCTTCGGCTCAGGTCATGATCCCGGAGTCCCGGGATCGAGTCCCGCATCGGGCTCCCGGCTCCATGGGGAGTCTGCTTCTCCCTCTGACCTTCTCCTCGCTCATGCTCTCTCTCACTGCCTCTCTCTCAAATAAATAAATAAAATCTTAAAAAAAAAAAAATTTTATTCCTCTCACACCATACACAAGTTAATTTAAAAATCTCTGCTGTATCTATCAGCTCCAAGAGGCTTTAATTTTCTTGAAAACTGTCTCTGGAAAGTTCTGCCGTATTTCACCTTTAGCTAATTATATTTCATTCATTCATTCAATCATTCATCATATATTGAGCACCTACTGTATGACAGGCACTATGCTAGAAGCTGGGATTACAAAGTTGAGTAGAATATACTCTCCTCACAAGCTCACAATTAAAATGGGTCAGATTCAAACTTTCCTAACATAAGCTGCCTACTAATAATACAGCATTTAAGTACAAAAATAACTTCAAAGTAAGCATGTGTGAGTACTTGGCCACTACCATTTAAAATTTACTGAATTCATTTTGCACACAGATGGTAGGGTAGAAAACTCGATAGTTTTTATATTTTAGGAAGATTCTACTTGTGGCTCCTAGTGCTCTCATTCCTGCCACATTCAGCACCAGTGACACCGGTAAATGATAAAGATTAGTGAAATGTTCAATAAAATATTTATCTTGTTGTGAGGATGAAAACATTCAACACACCAGAGATTTGTCCTACTTTGTAAACTAACACACTGAAATCTCATTATGTTTTCATTCCGAAGTGGCACTACTCTTTGAAGAAAACCGTTAAGAGACTCCTTTTCAAAGCAAAATTAACTAGAAACTAGCTGCACAATGCTAAATAAATTAATGTCACAATTTTTTCAAAATAAAATGCAAGCTCCACGTGTGATTTTTAAACATAAATGTGCTAATATTACAGGCAAGAACATAACATCTAACTTTCAAAGTGTAAAAGTAATCAATACATGCTATCAGGAAGTTTGGCATTTCCATGGCTTCTTCCTTTTTAAAAAAAAAACTATTAACTCATCAAATTTGATGCAATTTTAATATTAACTTGTCAATTTATACAGCATGTTACTGAACATTTACCTCGAATAGAACCATATGCCTTACTATTCTCCACTCTCCTAATCTGTAAACAATTGAAAAAATCAGCTAGGGGGCACCTGGGTGGCACAGTAGGTTAAGTGCCCAACTCTTGGTTCCAGTTCAGGTCATAATCTCAGGGTCATGAGACTGAGCCCCTCAATGGGGCTCCGTGCTGGGCATGGAGTCTGCTTGAGATTCTCTCTCTCCCTCTGCCCCTCCCCTTACCCCCTGCTCATGCACATGCACATGCACACGCACACTCTACCCCTCCCTCTGCCCCTCGTCCACGCACCCACACACACTCTCTAATAATCCTTTTCTTAAAAAAAAATAAGCTAAAGAGCCAAAATCTGAGATGACAATGTAAGAAGCTCACAGCCACCAAGGAGCTAAATGTCTCAAAAAATAATCCACATTCACACGATGCCTTACAGATGCATCATTTCCTATTTCCTTAATTTATACTTCCTTAAGGCAGAAAGATGCAAAAACCTAACTCCAAACCATTTTCTTCCCAATACTGTAGAATAGAATTGTGAATTTTTTTTTAAAGATTTTATTTATTTTATTTGACAGGCAGAGATTACAAGTAGGCAGAGAGGCAGGCAGAGAGAGAGAGGAGGAAGCAGGCTCCTTGCTGAGCAGAGAGCCCGATGTGGGGCTTGATCCCAGGACCCTGGGATCACGACCTGAGCCGAAGGCAGAGGCTTTAACCCACTGAGCCACCCAGGCACCCCTAGAATTGTGAATTTATTGAAGTTTATATCACACTAATTTGTACTTTCTTTTGTGATTATGTGGAAATTAATAAACCAATCCATCAACTCTGTCACTAAACAAAGTTGCTCTCATGTCATGGACACTATGATGGTGGCACACTGGTTCATTCTGTGACTTTGGACTATGAACAACTTAAAGGCGAGATCTACCTAATATTTCCATTTTAACTTCTCACAGCTCCTAGGACATTACTGTGCCCCTATAAACAATCAAAAAGTAATGAAACATTAACTATGTTCAAATCCTGGCTCTGCCCCTTGCTAGCTATGTGATCTTGGGAAAATTACTTAATGTCTCCAACCCCGAACTGCCTCACCTATTAGACAGATACCGGATGTTATTAATAGAATCTACTGATTAAGACTATGGTCAGCATCAACTAATCTACTTAAAGCCTCCAGCACCAGGCCTGCTGCATAAGAGTACTTAATGAACATGAATTGTCACTATTATTACTATTGGGCATCGTAGGCTGTTTCTTTTCAATGGATGCCCAGAAAGTCAGTAAGACACTTAAGTAACCTTTAACCAATTTTTCCTATTTGAAGTAGGGGCAGAAAAGAAAAGTGCAGTACATAATCTTCCCAGGCAAGAGGCGATGGAGGTGGGAACCTGAATCTGAAAAGGGGGGCTTTCTTACAGGGTAGAGACCTGCAGTCAGGGTGACTAGAACACATGGATACCTAGGAAGCAGGAATGTCAGCAATCACAGGGTAAGAAACCTGTACCTGGAAAACCTATTTCCACGTACTTCATAGTTTCTCTTTCCACAAGTCTTTAACAGAATTCATTTGGTAAATTTCATTTTGTGTAACTAAGACTAGAAAGAATAGGAAAAAAAATTCTGTTCTGCTCATGAGCAAGTAAGAGACTCAGAAAAGTGTGCTCTTAAAACGAAAACTCAGATTTCAGTTGGGGAAAAACGGAAACAAATTATAAGGAGGTGAAATTTCAGTATGGAGAAGCTTGCCAACAATTTCAAACAAAACTTTAGGCTACACTAAAGAGCACAATATGAGGACATTACTCCAACAAGAGAATTTTCACCCAAAGATGAGCAATTATAAAAAGTAATCCACAACAAGTAATCAATTGCAAAATCTATCCAACTCTTCAGGAGGAAAGGAAAAACAAAATCCAGCACACATGGTTGAATTTTGAAAGAAAGGAGAGCAAAAAAGGAGAAAGTGATGAGAAAAAATAAGTGTCAACTTTCACACAGTAAGCCTAGAATCTATTCTCAGACCTTGTAAGATGCTCAAAATAAACTACAGAATCTGAACTAAAAACAAAGAGACTTAACTCCTTCATACTTTACATTTAAGAAAACGGGCCCTGAAAGTTAAGGGCCATGACCAAAGCTGGAGAAAGAGGCAGTAAGACACAAGGAGTCAAATCCAACTTTCCTGCCTCTTCCTCCACACCAGGCTTTCTCTCAAATACATATTAAGAAACCATGATATCAGGTGCAAAAGGGGGGAAAAAAGGCAGAAAAACTAAGGAAGTGGGGGAAAAAATCCTCTACTCAATGGTGAACAAAAGAACCCATAAAAACAGGTGCCTGGGTGGTTAAGCGGTTAAGCGGCTGCCTTCGGCTCAGGTCATGATCCCAGGGTCCTGGGGTTGAGTCCCACATCGGGCTCCCTGTTCAGCAGGGAGCCTGCTTCTCCCTCTCCCTCTGCCTGCCACTCTGCCTACTTGTGTTCGCTCTCCATCTCCCTGTCAAATAAATTTTAAAAATCTAAGAAAAAAAAAAACATAAAAATGTAAGTCAGGTACAAATTCTCATGTAAGTGAAAAGAAAGGATACAAGAACCACATTCAAAGTTCTTCATATATGTGAAAAGAAGAAAAGGCATTTGAAAATCACAAGGACCACTAGATAAACATTGTACTACCTTTAATCAAAGATAAAAAGGGGAGGGAAAGAGCTAGGACATTCCCTAGAGGGTTTGTAGAGCACGAGGAATAGTGACTAGAGTCTAGATGAGAAGGCAGGGTTGGCTGGCTTCCCTCAGCATCTTTTTTCCTCTCTCCTTTCAGTGTTTCCTCATCCACCTTTTTTTGTCCTGATAACTTCTATCTTGAACTCTCCCCTGCCCCAGGTTTCTCCATTTGGGACCATCCCTTAAACAATCGTGCTTCTGGACAGAAGCAGATGTCATCCATTCTAAGGGACTGCTATTCTAAGGGTAATTTCTAAAGGTCATTTCCATGTTAACTGTTCAGAATTCACAACCCATTCGACCACAGAAATGATGGAGCTACAGAACTGTGCCTTTACAACAAATGCTTTCAGACAACCTTTTAGCAGCAACTCTTAACCCAAACAACAATGAAAACTGGAAGATTTCTGTAAGTCTGCATTGTGAAAATTAATAAAGGGAAACCTCACTAAGTGGAAACACACTAGTGGAAAGGGGACATGAGCAAGGGAGACTGGTAGGACAAGCCCAACTACTCATGTCAGTTACAGGAAGAATTGTCTATTACAGACCCAGCTGAGGAGCCTCAAGAGGAAAGAAACTTGGGGGCACCTGGGTAGCTCAGTTGGTTAAGTCTGGTTAAGATTTAATCTGACTCCTGATTTCAGCTCAGGCCATGATCTCAGGGGTTGTGGGATCAAGCCCTGTGTCGAGCTCCATGCTGGGTGTTGAGCCTGCTTAAGATTCTCTATCTCCCTCTCCCTTTGCCTCTACCCCTTTCCCTCCCACTCTGGGGGGAAAAAAAAGGAAAGAAAAGGAGCTTCTACTACGGGCCCCAACAGGAAAGCTTTATATTGCTTCTTCTTCTACAAGAAATCAACCATCCCTGAAACCCAGCCAATGAGAAACTGTCATCACCCTTCTGGCTTCTCTCTAACTTTTGTTCAGAACAACCCCTCCCAACTTCCTCCTTCTCCACAAAATCATGCTCCTCTCTTTTGTTTGTTGGACTTGCAGATGGTTTTGTAGTAGCTTGCTTGTCCCAGCCTGCAACCCCCTACTTCCAAAGAAACCCACCTCTTGCTCGCAAAGTAACTGGCAGTTTTATTTCTAAGGTTAAAGACAGCAACTACATTTGTCAGGAAAGCCTGACTACATGGACATGAGTCTATTTCTAGTATTTATTTATCTTACTGTGAACATCCATGGTTACCAGAAGAAATATTGTGATTAAATGTAATGCCTGTACCTTATGAGGGGTATTACATAACACATTTCAAATATACCCTAAAATCTGAATCTCAAAATCCACTTGTTCCAAGTGTTTTTGGATAAAGGATTATGGCTCTGTACTCTTTTCATCTGCAAGTGCAGTATTTAACTCATCCAGAGGACTATGATATGGGCATGCCCAAAATCTACCATTGTTTTCCAGCCCTGGCCTTAGTGATGTTCAAAATGCACGTTCACCTAAGCTAAAGCCCATCTTCCTCTAATGTAGCATTGTGGGCATTCAAAAACCAGACATTCCTACATCACTTTCCTCTTAGGACTTGTCCTGCTGTTTGTTACAAATATTGACCTCATAATCTTTTGTTTTCTCTCTTCTTAACCTAAACCCTGGTAAGCTGAAATTTTATCTTTCTTCCCCATCCCTGGTTCTTAACAAGAGGTCATTCTGCGCCCTAAGGAACACTCTGGCACTGTCTAGAGGCATGTTGGGTTGTTAAAACGGTGAGTGGAGTTGCTCCTGGGTAAGGTTAGATATGCTACAATACACAAGGCAGCCCTCCAAATTATCCAGTTTGAAATGTTAGTAGTGCCAATATTGAGAAACCCTGCTATATATAGCAATCCCATCATTCTTATCCCCAAAATGAAATTGTTCCATGTAATTTTAAAATTGAGCCCTTCAAATTGGATAGTTCAAATGACTTTTTCTCTCTGTGGTCAGTGGTCCTCAAATATAGGACCATTTTATTTAGTCAATTTTTTTTTAATTTTATTTATTTGACAGACAGAGATCACAAGTAGGCAGAGAGGCAGGGAGAGAGAAAGGGGTAAGCAGGCTCCCTGCCCAGCAGAGAGCCCATATGGGGCTCGATCCCAGGACCCTGAGATCATGACCCGAGCCGAAGGCAGAGGCTTTAACCCACTGAGCCACCCGGGCACCCCTATTTAGTCATTTTTAATCACCAGATTCTTAAGCTGATAGGAAAGAAAACAATGATTATGTATTCTAAAGTTACCATTACAGTATAGTAACATTAAAAGAAATAGTTCTGTAAATAATTGTACTTATTATCTTTAGTCCATCCATTCTTTTTTAAAAAGGAGACTAGTTTCTACGAAAAAAGAAAACACTTTCTTCCAGCAAGCAACTTCAACTTTTAAACTATTTTTCTTACACTTTAAATTTTACTTTTTTTTTTTAAACCCCCTAACAGAAAACGCAAAGAGCTGAGTTTGGTACAGACATGAATCAGTTTATCTACAATATAATTAAGGATGTGAATCTAAAACAGTAGTAACTACTTAAATGGAGTCAGGAACATTTCTCTTTTTTGGTAAATAATTATGTTTAAATAAGAAAAGCTATCAGCTTACCCTTTACTTTTAGAGACCAAACCAAGAGATTGACTCAATCGATGAATAAAGGCTCTTTCAGTGCTGGTCAAAGAGGAAGGAAATTCCATTTCTACATGGAAAAAAAAAAAACAAAACCATACACACACACACACAAAGGACCATTTGGGAATACACAATTTTCTATAAAGGTGCTTCAATAAACATACAGATATAAAATGTGAAAAAAATGGGCGCCCGGGTGGCTCAGTCAGTTGAGCACATGACTCTTGACTTCTGCTCTAGTCATGATCTCAGGGTTGTGAGACTGAGCTCCAAGTGGGGCTCCACACTGGGCATAGAGTCGGCTTCAGATTCTCTCTCTCCCTCTCTCTTCCCCTCCCCAAAGCATTCTTAAAAAAAAAAAAAAAAATCCTTTAAGCATATGTGATTTTATGTGAAAAGTCATTTTCACATTCTGTGAAAAGGTCATTTTATGTGTGAAGTCGTGATTAATTCAATTAACTGCTGAATGTCTACCAGAGTTACCATATTAATAAATATTAAATCTAAATTTAATCACCAAAGATTACTCCTCTTATTTGTACTGGAATCTTCAATTTGGTAAGATGACTAACTGATGAACCTATTTTGCTATTTTAACTTAGTTGAGTCCTGACCTGCTTAATTCGCAAAAGGTTCGTTTCCTTCTGCGATGAGCGATGCTCAAGCATTATAAATGCTCAATGTCAAACTCCATTGTCTTTGCTTTCAAAACTGTCTAGAATTAATATTTCACTATCGTAGAGGGGACGTGTTGCTTTCCTATTGCTGAGGCTTTGTTTACGGCAAACGGACTCTGCTCAAGTCCCTGCCTGTTCTGGACTGTAAGGTTCCAAAGTCAAGGGCCTCCACCTAGGCCAGCAAATCGGAATGGACACTATGTTGTACAGATCACCGCGGGTGGGCTGTGGGTTCTTCACGCGACGACCCAAGGCAAGGAGCTTTCTATCCTTAAGGGGTATGAAAGACGTTTCATCCACCAAAACCGGTTTAATTTTTTTCGGTGTTTAAGCGTGATGCTTTCGGGATTTCAACCAAACACTACATATTGCCAATGCATTTATTCGTCTGATGTCCTCTGCTCTCCTGCTGTAGCTTAAACGTGCCTCAGCTAAGGCTACCATAATCTCCTTTTAAAAAGGGGGGGAGGGATCAATACCTAAAAACTGTGGCTTCGACGCCCCCAAGCTGCCTGCTTGAAGGCCTCTCTCTGGGGGAAAGAAACGTGTCCTGCAGGGGAGCAACGAGCCTCTTTCCACCTTCTGACTCACGCCAGGTAAGTGCTTCAACCCGGCGGATATGCAGGACGCCGTGCCTCCCACCCAGCGCTACGAATCGCGCCCCGGGCCCACCGCGGAGGCCGGCTCCAGTGCGCCGCAGGCCGGAGGACGGCCCGAGCCTTCCCGCCCCGCTCTGAGGCGGCCCCTTTACACGGTGGGTCCCGGCGTGGGGGAGACGGGGCAGCCGGCGGGGTCCCCGTCGGGAACCTCACCTCTCTGGTCCCCGTATCGGAAGCGCTCCAGAGCGATATTGACCGCGATCTTCACCTCCTCGTCTATACGAATGTCCTTCAGCCCCCTCGCCCGGCCCCCGCCCCCAGGGCCGCACTGAGCTGGGCCGCCCCCGCCGCCGCCAGGAGCGGGCGGCCGCGGGGAGACGCTGCTCGGCCTGGACATGGCCCTGAGAAGTTCTCCCCGCGGGGGAGCGGCCAGGCCTGCGGGCGTTCGGTCAATGACAGGGACGGACGGCCGCTGCCGGGACTGGACCGCTCCGCAGGCGGCCTGAGCGGGGCCGGGGTCAGCAGAAACCCCCGCGTCACCACAACAGCAGAGGAGGCGCCTGCGCCACGGAGAGCCCCGGGGAAGTAGAGAGCGCGGGCGTGATGACGTCACCAGGGCAGCGGGCGCGGGTGACCTCAGCGCGTCGGCCGCTTCTCGCCTCCGCGAAGTTGCCTGCCAGTGTCGCGGCCCCCACGCAGCCCATTCTCTCCGACTTCCCCCGTCCGCACCTCCGCACCAAGGGGCTCCCGTGACTCCTTTTATTCTTTCCCTAAATCCTTCATCAATTCTTTCGGTGAGTCTGTGCGGGCTCCCGCTGTGTGCCCGGCAGGCACTACGCCACCACGTAGGTGTGGGACAAGACTGACGCGGGTTCTGCCGTCAAGGAGTTCACATTCTCCTGGGGGTAGAGTTGCCAGGTGTAGCACGTAAAAAGGCAGGATGCCCCTTTTATTTGCGTTCAGATAACGAATAGGTTTTCAGAATTTCCTATGCAATATTTGGGAACACGTAGTTAAAAAAAAAAAAAAACACCTTTTTCTACTGAAATGCAAGCTTAACAGAGCACCTGTATTTTATGTGGCGACCCTAAATGGGGGACTCTTTTGTTTGGGAAGTCAAAGAGGATTATGAGAATTTGCTCTTCCTTGCGTACAGTTCCAGACATAAACCTAATCCCAGCCACCCTAACTGCTTCCACTCTGGTCTTTCCATGATCCAAAGACTCTGGTCTTTGCTCTTCTGCAAAGAGCAACCAGGGTGATCCTTCCAAAAATATAAGCCTGATAGGGGCAGCTGGGTGGTTTAGTGGGTTAAGCTCCTGCCTTTAGCTAAGGCCCTGATCCCAGGGTCCTGGGATTGAGCCCCACATCAGGTTCCATGCTCAGCAAGGAGTCTGCTTCTCCCTCCCCTCCTGCCCCTCTCCCCTGCTCATGTTCTCTTCCTCTCTCTCAAAATAAATAAAAAGTTTTTTCCCAAGATTTTATTTATTTGACGCAGAGAGAGATCACAAGTAGGCAAAGAGGCAGCAGGGAGAGAGGGGGAAGCAGTCTCCCCACCAAGCAGAGAGCCCGATGCGGGACTCCATCCCAGGACCCTGGATCATGACCTGAGCCGAAGGCAGAGGCTTGACCCACTGAGCCACCCAGGCGCCCCTCAAAATAAATAAAATCCAAAAAAGATAAAAATATAAGCCAGGTAGGCTAACACTCCTACATAAAGCCCTCCAGTAACGCCCTATTCCAACTACTAAAAACCCACCTCTTTTTTTTTTTTTTTTTTAGATTTTGTTTATTTATTTGACAGAGTGTGCAAGCACAAGAAGGGGGAGCAGCAGAGGGAGAGGAAGAAGCAGGTTCCCCACAAAGCAGGGCTCCATCTCAAGACCCTGGAATCATGACCTGAGCCTAAGGCAGATGCTTAGATTTTATTTATTTATTTGACAGACAGAGATCACAAGCAGGCAGAGAGAGAGGAGAAAGCAGGCTTCCCGTGGAGCGGAGAGCCCAATGTGGGGCTCGATCCCAGGACCCTGGGATCATGACTGAGCTGAAGGCAGAGGCTTTAACCCACTGAGTCACCCAGGTGCCCCAGATGCTTAATGGACTGAGCCCCCTAGGCGCCCTAAAAACCCACAATTTTTTACCATGACCCTCAAGACCCTACTGAGCAGGCCTCTGCCCTACCTCCCGAAATCTCATCTCCCGCCACTCTCATCCCCACTTTCAGTGCTCAAATGCTCTGTTTTCTTTCTCTCATGAACACACCCAAGTTCATTACCATCAAGGGAACTTTCCAGTTGCATAGTTTCCTCCTGCCCAGACAATATTCCTGCCAGTACTTCCTCATCATTTAAGACAGGATTCTATCCCTTACCTAGACAGGCTTTCTCACATCAATCCATTATGATTTACCACTGCTTGAAATTATTTTGTTTATTTATTTATAATTTGCTCTTTTCACTAGATTATAAACTCAAGAGCCAGAACCTTTTGTATCTTGTTTGTCGGTTTCATCAGCAGCTAAAACTGCAGAGACACAAAAACAAATATTCATAGGTTGGCCATATTTTAGAATCTGGAATCAGGACTGATCATCTCCACCCTCTAAAAACTTACTTCGTAATCCTTGAGCTCCTAATCTCTTTGGGGCAGCAAAGGGAGAGAGAATCCCAAGCAGGCTCCACACACAGCACAGAGCCTGAGGCTGGGCTCGATCCCACTATCCTGAGAGCATGACCTGAGCCAAAATCAAGAGTGCGACACTCAACCAACCGAGCCCCCGAGGGGGGTTTTGACTTGTAGTTCCCTGGTGATGAGTGATACTGAGCATTTTTTTCACCTGTCTGTTCAACATCTGGATGTCTTCCTTGAAAAAAATATCTGTTCATGTCTTCTTCCCGTTGCAGAAATAGGTTTATATTCTGGCCCCAGCATAGATATATCACTGAACTGCGTGAACATTTACTACTACCTTGATCTCTGTGTTTCATAATTTCCTTAGCTGTGCCAATATAATACCTGTCACTAATTAAGAGCCCGGGGCACTGTCTTTATTTTCCCAAGCTTCACAAAACCATATGAAGTAGTTATATCACCTCGTGATACAGATAATACAGACGAAGAAGCAGGCTGCATGAGATTAAAATAACTGACCTGGGTGCCTGGGTGGCCTCTGCCTTCGGCTCGGGTCATGGTTGCAGGGTCCTGGGATTGAGCCCCGCATTGGGCTCTCTGCTCGGTGGGGAGCCTGCTTCCCCTTCTCTCTCTGCCTGCCTCTCTGCCTACTTGTGATCTCTTTTTCTGTCAAATAAATAAATAAAATCTTTTAAAAATAATAATAAAATAAAATAACTGACCCAAGGCCATGCTACTAGTAACGAATGAGGTAGAGATAGAAAGCTGGCCCAGGCTATGATGAAGCCCAGCTTCATTCCGAGACAAACCACAGATAGTAGATAATATCCGAGCATACCAAGTATGTAGTGAGAAAACATTTTATAAGGGGTCAGGCACATAACTGTTTTCAATCTTATCCCAAAACATCAGAGTTCCACCAATTATTGGCTTGACCACTTACTCTAACCTTCAGATTTCCCCTCTGTAAATAGATATATTTAATACTCTTAGGATGGGGATGCCTGGGTTGCTCAGATGGTTAAGCATCTGCCTTTGGCTCAGGTCATGATCCCAGGGTTGTGGTATGGAGTCTCACGTCAGGCTCCCTGCTCAGAAGAGAGTCTGCTTCTCCCTCTCTCTCTGCCTCTCACCCTGCTTGTGCTCTCTCACTCTCATTCCCTAATAAATAAAATCTTAAAAAAAAAATACTCATAGGATGGTTGTGACTATGACATAATATGTAAGTATCAAGCATTGACTTCATGCTGTGTTCCTTTTTTCACTCTTTCCTTTCTTTCTTTTTTTTTTTTTAAGGTCTATTTATTTTTCTCAGTAATCTCTACACCCAACATGGGGCTTGAACTCCCAATCCCAAGATCAAGAATTGCAGCTACTGACTGAGCCACCAGGCACCCTATCATTCATTTCCTTTCCTTTTGAATGAATAACTAAATGCTTTTATTGCTGATGCCTAGTAAGAATATAGAACACATTCATCCAAATTAAAAAAAAAAAAAAGAATACTTGGGGCACCTGCGTGGCTCAGTCCATGGGACGTCTGCCGTAGCTTTGGTGGTGATATCAGGGTCCAGGGATTGAGCCACACATTAGGCTCCCTGCTCAGTGGTGATCCTGCTTCTCCCTCTCCCCACAACTCCCCCTCCAACTCATGCTCTCTCTCTCTCGCTATCTCTCTCAAATAAATGAATAAAATCTTTTAAAAAAAAGAGAATACTTGCCTAAAGTTAGATAACAATAAATCATAAGGTTAATCAGCTCTACATTCTCTGGTATTTTCCCATGCCCCTGGAAATTTCTGAGTTCTTAGGGTGAAACACTGCAATTCTACTTTTTACATAAGCTTCAGAGAAAAATGAAAGTAGGGAAGGTATAGAATATTCACAAATGATGTCAAGTTATCCTTTGCATAGACTAGACCAAAAGCTTTCGTCCTTCTTTTTACCACTTAGAGTTGTGTGGCCTCATGCAATGATTTAATCTCTCTACCTACAAAAAGGATATGATAACACCTAGGGCACAGTGTTCTTATGGGAATGAAATGAGATTACATTACTTTTACGCAGATGAAGTCCTTACCACAATTCCCAACTCATGACTCAGCTGTCTGGTATATTTAGATGCTTCTCACCTTCACCTGACAGAAAACCCAAGCCCAGAAAAGGCCAAAGGAAAGACATTTCTTGCCTTCTAACAAGAAGTCTACCGGTAGGGTGGTTCCAGGACCAATCATTTCAACATGGCACACCAATGCCTTTAATCATCCAGCATCTGTCCAGCTCACCATTCTGTCATCTTTAGTGTCCACCACTCCCCCTCTTGGTTGCAGCTCTAAAGTAATCACATCATAACTCGCCACCAAGGCATGAAAGATAAGTGCTCATTGTCTGATGTCCTCTTTTAAGGGAGAGAAAAAAACCTTCCCAGAAGTTCCAGAAATAGACATCCTTATATCTCTTACCCAGAACATGGTTAATGCCCTAGTCCCAAAAAGGGAGGAATGGGATTGCCATGAAAGGTCCCATCTTTCCTAAAGCAGATATCATCCAGAAGAGAGTAGACAGGACTGGGATTCTCTTAGCAAGTAATAAAGGATGGAGAACGGCTATTGGGTAGGCCACAAAGGGTGTTATGATAGTCTTCAGTGATGGTCACCCAATATTTCTGGTTTTCTTCCTTTCCAGATGGGTAACAGAATTGTATTTTCCGGCCCCCTTAGAGCTGGGTGGGAACATACCATTAGCTCTGGCAAATGCGTAGTGAGTTGAAATGGTATGTGTCATTTTCCTGTTGGCTCCACTTTTCACTGTAATTAAACGCAAATAAGTAGCAAAACATGTACAATAAAGAAACTGAATTATCTGGGGCGCCTGGGTGGCTCAGTGGGTTAAAGCCTCTGCCTTCAGCTCAGGTCATGATCCCAGGGTCATGGGATCAAGCCCCGCATTGGACTCTCTGCTCAGCAGGGAGCCTGCTTCCTCCTCTCTCTCTGCCTGCCTCTCTGCCTACTTGTGATCTCTGTCAAATAAATAAAGAAAATCTGTTAAAAATTAAAAAAAAAGAAACTGAATTATCTGATGCTAATTGATTGATTTAAAAACCAAAAACTACATAAGAACATGCTCAGAAAAATTAAAGATCTACATGAACAAAAAGGTATACAGTATTCAGAAACCAGAAAACTCAACGTTAAGATATCAGTTGTTAGTGCCTGGATGGCACAGTTGGTTAAATGTCTGCCTTCCGCTCAGGTCATGATTCCAGGGTTCAGGGATCAAGTCCTTCATCGGGCTCCATGCTCATTGGGTAGCCTACTTCTCCCTCTCCCTCTACCCCTCCCCCACCCCACTCATGCTCGCTCACTCGCGCTCTCTCTCTCTCAAATAAATAAAATCTTCTAAAAATTAAAAAAAAGATATCAGTTTTCCTCACCTACAAATTTAACACAATCCCTATCAGAATCCCAGCATATTTTTTCTCTCTCCTTTTTTTTAAAGATTTAGTTATTTCAGAGAGAGAGAGAGAGCAGGGGCAGGGGGAGAGAGAGAGAGAGAATCCTCGAACTGACTCCCCACTGAGCACAGAGCCTGACACGTACCTCTGATTCATCAAACCGTTATGTACAATGCTAAGACATGGAAGCAACCTGTGTCTATCGATAGACAATGGATAAGGAAGGCTCAATCTCAGACCTCTGAGATCATGACCTGAACCGAAATCAAGAGTCAGACACTTAATGGACTGAGCCCCCCAGGCATCCCCCAGCAGGTTTTTTTTTAATTAACAAGTTGATGCTTCACACTGAAATGCACTAGAATGTCCAAAAGAACATGGAAACAGAAAAAAAGTTTGAGGACCAACACTACCTGATTTAAAGACTTATTACAGGGACACCTGGGTGACTCAATCAATCAAGCATCTCTAAGTCTTGATTTCGGCTCAGGTCATGATCTCAGCATTGTGAGATCAAGCCCTGAGTCAGACTCCATGTTGGGCATAAAGCCTCCTTGGGATTCTCACTCTCCCTCTCCCTCTGCCCCTCCCCAACTCATGCACAAGATCTCTCTCTCTCTCTCTCTCTCTGATAAATAAAATCTTTAAGGGACGCCTGAATGGCTCATTGGTGGATCGTCTGCCTTTGGCTCAGGTCATGATCACAGGGTCCTGGGATCGAGCCCCACATCGGGCTCCCCACTCAGCAAGGAGTCTGCTTTTCCCTCTCCCTCTGCCTTTCCCCCCACTCATGCTCTCTCTTTCTCTCTATCTCTCTCTCAAATAAATACATAAATAAAATCTTTTTTTAACAAAAGATTCCACATATAAGTGAAATCATATGGTATCTTTCTCTGTCTGACTTACCTCACTTAGCGTAATATCCTCTAGATCCATCTATGTTATCACAAATTGCATTCTTTTTTAAGGCTGAGTGATATTCACATATATATGAATATATATGAAGATAGATAGATAGATAGATAGATAGATACCATTTCTTCTTTATCCATTGTCTATCAACGGACACAGGTTGCCTCCATGTCTTGGCATTATACATAACAGTTTGATGAATACAGAGGTACGTATATCTTTTCAAAAAAGTGTTTTCATTTTCTTTGGGCACCCAGCAATGGAATTACTGGACTGCATGGTAAGTTCTTTCTTTTTTTTTTTCTTTTTGAGATTTTATTTATTTATTTGAGAGAGAGAAGGAGAACATGTGTGTACAAACAAGGAGAGGGGGAGAGGGAAAGGAAGAGGGACAAGGAGATTCCTGGCTGAGCAGGAAACCCAGCGCAGGCTCAATCCCAGGACCCTGGGACCATGACCTGAGCCAAATTCAGATGCTTAACCAACTGAGCCACCCAGGTACCCCTGGACTGTATGGCAGTCTTATTTTTAATTTTTTGAGGAAACTCCATACTGTTTTCCACAGTGGTGCATCAATTTACATTCCCTCCAACAGTGCACAAGAGTTCCTTTTTCTCCACATCCTCACCAACATTTGTTTTTTCTTGTCTTTTTGAATCTAGCCATTCTGACTGCTGTGAGGTGATATGTCATTGTGATTTTGTTTTGTATTTCCTAGATCTTGAATAACGTTGAACATCTTTTCATGAGTCTGTTGCCCATCTGTGTGACTTCTTTGGAAAAATGTCTATTCAGGTTCTCTATTTTTTAATCAGATTGTTTGGGGGGGTGCTTTGGTTTTGGGTTTTTTTTGTTGTTGTTGAATTGTATGAGTTCTTCATGTATTTTGGAAATCAACCCCTTATGAGATATATCATTCATAAATGTTTCCTCCTATTCAGTAGGTTGCCTGTGCATTTTGTTGATGGTTTCCTCTGATGTGCAAAAAACTTTTTAGTTTGAAATGGTCCCAGCAGTTCATTATTGCTTTTGTTTCCTTTACCTTCCGTTCCCTTCCATAAATATGTTTCCAAGGCCAATGCCCAAGAGATTACTGCCTATATTATCTTTTAGAAATTTTATGATTTTAGGTCTTATATTTAGGTCTTTAATCCAATTTGAGTTTATTTTGTGTATGGTGTAAGAAAATGATCCAGTTTCTTTTTTTGCCTATAGCTGCCAGTTATCCCAATACCATTTATTGAAAAGACTGTCTTTTCCCCATTATATATTCTTGCTTCCTTTGTTGTAGATTAAATGACCATATAAGTGGGGTTTATTTCTGGGCTCTCTATCCTGTTCCATAGATTAATGTGTCTCTCTTTGTGCCATTACCATATCTTGTAAGCTTTTCTGATTTAAAGTCTATTTTGTCTGATACTAGTATAATCTCCCTGCTCTCTTCTGGTTACTGTTTGTGTGGAATAGCCTTTTCCATTCTTTCACTTATATGTCTGGATCTAAAGCAAGTCTCCCGTACATAGACAACATATTCTTGGGTCATGGCTTTTACCAATTTTGCCAATCTTTACCTTTTCACTGGAGAGTTTAATCCATTTACATTTAAAGTAATTACTGATAAGGAGGGACTTACTTCTGTCATTTTGCTATTAGTTTTCTGTTTGCTTTATAGCTTTTTTTGTCCCTCATGTCTTGCCTTTACTGTCTTCTTGCATTTAGTTAATTTTTTAGTAGTGAAACATTTAAGTTCCTTTCTCATTTCCTTTAGTATATATTCTGTGGCTATTTTCTTTTTTTTTAAGATTTTATTTATTCATCTGGCAGACAGATCACAAGTAGGCAGAGAGGCAGGCAAAGAGAGAGGGGGAAGAAGGCTCCCTGCTGAGCAGAGAGCCCAACACGGGGCTCGATCCCAGGACCCTGAGATCATGACCTGAGCTGAAACAGACACTTAACCCACTGAGCCACCCAGGCACCCCCTATGGTTATTTTCTATGTGGTTACTATAGGAATGATATCTACCATCTTACAGTTATATCACACTAATCTGAATTTATACCAGTTTACCTTCAGTAAAACCCAAAATCTCTGCTCCTTTAACAGCTCAGTTGTTACCCTTTTAGTTGTGGGTATCTCAGAATTATATCTCTATATATTGTGTGCAATAGTTACTCCTTACTATAAAAAGAAGCTGTGGAAACACTCAGTAAATTGCATAAATATCCAGAGAATTATACTGAATGGAAAAAGCGAATCTCAAAAGGTTGCATACTGAGTGATTACACTTATATAACATTCTTGAAATGACAAAGTTATAGAAACGAAGAGCACAGATTACTTGCTGTCTAGGGTGAAAGATGGAGTAAAGGAACGGGGAGGTAAAGAGTGGGTATAATAAGTCAACATGAGGGGTCCCTGTGGTGATGGAATGTCCTGTGTCTTGACTGTATCAATGTCAATAGTCTGGTTGTGATATTGTATTATATGCGGGCAAGATGTTACCATAGGGGAAACATAATGGGTACACTGAGTCTCTGCATTGTTTCTTACAACTGCATGTGAATCTATAATTATCTCAACATAAAAAGTTCAAGTTTAGGGGCGCCTGGGTGGCTCAGTGGGTTAAGCCTCTGCCTTCGGCTCAGGTCATGATCCCAGGGTCCTGGGATCGATCCCCGCATCGGGCTCTCTGCTCAGCGGCGAGCCTGCTTCCCTTCCTCTCTCTCTCTCTGCCTGCCTCTCTGCCTACTTCTGATCTCTGTCTATCAAATAAATAAATAAAATCTTTAAAAAAAAAAAAAAAGTTCAAGTTTAAAAATACTAGAAACTTCTATTATAAAATGTTATCATTTATTAATTCTGGAGCCATTTGTTAATTCTGAATCGTGGTGACATCAGCATGTAGTTATAATAGCACTAAGAAAAACACAACCAGGAACTCCTGGGTGGCTCAGTTGGTTAAGAGTCTGCCTTCAACTCAGGTCATGATCCCAGGGTCCTGGGATGGAGCCCCATATGGGGCTCCCTGCTCGGCGGGAAGCCTGCTTCTCCCTCTCCCACTCCCTCTGCTTGTATTCCCTCTCTCACTGTCTCTCTCTGTCAAATAAATAAAATCTTTTTAAAAAAGAAAAGAAAAGAAAAACACAACCAGGGGTGCCTGGGTGGCTCAGTCAGTTAAGTGTCTGCCTTAGCTCAGGTCGTGATCTCAGGGTCCTGAGATGGGGTCAGGCTCTCTACATAGCAGAGTCTGCTTCTCCCTCTCACTCTCCCTCTCTGAAATAAATAAATAAAAATCTTAAGAAAAAAAGAGAAAAAAAGAACAACACAACCAGCAATTCACAGAAGAAATCAAATGACCAAGAAGAAACCCTCAGCATCTGAGGAGATAAAAATGAAAAGGATAGGAAGGAAAGGAAATAAATGGAAAAATAAAAGGAAATACAACTTTTCATACACTTTTTAATCTTTGCAAAAGATAAACTCTTTTAAAGAGTCTGTTAAAAGTTTAAATCTTTTGAAGATTTGCAAAAGACTTAATCTTTTGCAAAGATTAAAAAGGTGGAGAATATTTGACCAAAGTGTGGAAATTAAGCACTATAGTACACTGCTGGTGAAACTATAATTGGTACAAATTGTGAAAGGGGAATTTTGTGTTCTCTTATCAGAGTCCCACATGTCCTACAGTAATGCATTTTTGGAAAATGAACACAAATTGTTATTGCAGTAATATACTTAAGAGCAAATAATGAGGTGTGGGGTGCCTAGGTGGCACAGTTAAGCCACTGACTCTTGGTTTCAGCTCAGGTTGTGACATCAGGGTAGTGAGATGGAGCTCCACATTGTGCTCTGTGCTCAGCAGGGAGTCTGCTTAACCTTCTTTTCTTCCTCAGCCCCTCACCTGCCTGTGCGCACCCACGCACACGTCTTCTCTCTCTCTCTCTCTCTCTCTCTCTCCCCAAAATAAACAGACGGATCACTGAAAAAAATAATTGGGGGAAAGAAATCTTAACCATTTTCATCTCAGGAATGGTTAAAAATAAGGTGCTCTATGAACCAAGATGATGTTTTATTGTTACTGTTAGGAAAAAGGTAAAGACTTCCAATAAGGGGGGGATGTCAACACATTCTCATTAAACGTCACTCCCTAAGACCAAACAAAACAACAAAGAGAACCCATATTATAAAGAAAACCTCCAATTTTTCTGAAGCCTTTAGGTGGCACAGTCAGAAACTGCTAAGTTCCAAGAGCTGCCAAATACACTGGAATTTGGATAAAATCCTGGAAGGGCAGACACAGACCCTCTGTTGATCTCACACTGAGCACAGAGCCCTCCAAAACAGGCGACTGTCCCCAAGACCCCCACCAATACTCCTTTACCTGCGGGCCACTACGGCACAAAACCCAGCCTGGAGAGGAGCCACCACCGCCCAGCACCTGCAGCAAAGCCCACGTGGATGATGTCTGGTGCTGATGCTGTGCGGGGATGCCTGGGACGATACAGACCAGATCTAGGAGTGGATGGGTTTTGGAGAGCAAAAAAGGTAAAGGGAGTCTCCTTGGCTTTTTTTTTTTTTTTTTTTTTTTCCTCCCGCCAAAGTAAGTTGGCGCACCATTTGTGTCACTTTTTCAAAGTTCAGGGGTTTTTTTGTTTTGTTTTTTCTTTTCTTTTCTTTTCTTTTCTTTTTTTTTTTTTTTAAGATTGATTTGTTTATCCTAGAGAGAGAAAGCTCGCGCGAACTTGGCGCCGGGCGGCGGGGGGAAGGCAGAATGAGATAGAAAGGGAATCTCAAGCGGACTCCGCCTGGAACCCCTGTGGGACGAGTGCTCAATCCTATGACCCTGAGATCATGACCTCAGCAGAAATCGGGAGGGGGATGCTTAATTGAGGAAGCCATCTAGGCGCCCCTGCATTTTGCTTTTTCAAACTCAGGACCTGGGAGGTCAAAACCTGAGCTGAAATCAAGAGCCTGACGCTTAACCCACTGAGCTACTCAGACCCCCTCAAAGCTCAGTTTTTTTAAATGCAAGCAAGCCCCAAGTTTAAATGCAGACACGTGGAGGAAAGTCTGGGATCCTCGGTTTTAAGTCTGTATTTGCCCATAATTCACTCTGCCACCACAAACATACAGCATAATATACGACACAAACATACTTCCAGCATCCGTAAAAAGCTAATAATCACTACCATTCGCCGGCCACCACGACAATCAATGGAAAGCTTTCAATTCTAGGGCCCTAACTCTATTGCGAGCGTAATCCGCCCACTAATCAGGTACTGTTTCGCTGGAGCCGAGGGCATCTCGGGACTTGTAGTCCAGCCGGTGGAACTCGTCATCCCGGCAGGCCCAGCGGCTGCGTCAAGGTCACGTGCTGCCGCCGCCTTCGGCTCTGGTGACAAATGCAGGGCAGCTGCAAAGCTGGTCTGGGAGGGGTGTTTTGCGGCCCGCGGAGGCGCGCTTTTCTTCCACTTCGGGGAGACCGAAAAGAAGTGCTTTATTGAGGAGATTCCGGACCAGACCATGGTTATAGGTGCGGGTGGAAGGGGGGAGTTTGGAACAAGACCTTGGTCTTGGGGCGGGGGGCGGGGGGCGCGGGAGCAGCGGATCTCGCCGCGTCCTGGCGGGGCCCGACTCCACACCACCTCGCGCTCCTCTGACCTGGGTTCGCCGCACTTCCTCCAGGAAACTACCGGACGCAGCTGTATGACAAGCAGCGGGAGGAGTACCAGCCGGCCACCCCCGGCCTTGGCATGTTCGTGGAGGTGAAGGACCCAGAGGACAAGGTGAGCCGGCCCCTGAGCCCCGCCGAGCCCTCCGCTCTGCCCTTCCCCGCCAGACCCGGCAGGTGCTGGTTCTTCCCCTCCTGCTCGCCGCAGCCGCTCCACTGCTGGGCATAGCTGGGTGCTGGGGAGAAAATCCCGGACTTGCGCTCGAGGCCACAGTTGGGCCGCTGCGGGGCTGGCTAGCGGCTCCTCTCAGCTCCTTCCCGACTGCTGCCCGACTCGGCCGAGCCCCTTCCCCGCCCCGAGCCGCCGCGGTTTTCCTGGCCTGCGAGATGGAAAGTCACCGGTCTGGTAGGCGTGGTTGGTGGATTAATTGTGGTGCTGGCCGTCAGAGAATTCCGGTCACTGTGATGCTGTGACATCTAGACTTGAGGATTTCCCAGAACGGGGTGCTTCCCAAACCGAGTGAGCAGCTTTTAATTTCGACAAGTAAGGATATTAAAGCCAAAGAAAAACAAAAATCCTTAGTTGTCACCTTTCATTTCAAAGAACCAGACCAAAAGAGCGGAAATGGCAGGAGCTCCGAATAAAGAGCCCTTCCCAAGAGCAGTCACGTGTCAGCTCCGTCTCAGACCCTTCACGCCTGCCCCAGAAAGTTCTCAGACAGGCTTTTGGCAACTGCTACAGAGCAGCTCTCTGGACCTTGTCGTGCTGGAGGTGCTTAGGACTCTGTTTGCCAACTTTTAGGCACTGAGAGCGTGAAGCCCTGTTTCCTTCCAGCCTCATCCCCCGGTAACACTTGCTGAAGCCCCCTTTCCTAGGTCATGCTGGGTGGGCAGTATGGCTCTGAAGGCAGGTTCATTTGCACCTCCCATACCCCCAGCAAATACCAGATCTGTCCTGTGGTCTCTCTTAGAGTCCGGATTATGATAGAGTGACTTTCTTTTGGTTTCTCAAATTGCCTTTTATTCCAGATCGGAATAAGCTTTAGGGCTTCAATATGTGCCATTCCTTCTGGCCAGAACACACTTCCCCCCAGCTGCTTCCTCATCACAAATGCAATTCTAAAAAGCACCCTTCTCTGACCATCTAGACTAGGCCAGCACTATATCATGTCATTTTTGGCGCATATCCTTCTCAGAAGCACACACTACCTTTACCTGTTGTTTGAGCCCTGCCTCATTTGGTATCAGACATGTGCGAGAATGTGCCTTTCTGGATCATTTTGCTTTTTCTATGAAAGAGAGCAGAGCACCCCCCCCCCCCCACTCACACACACATCCTTTCAGATAAGGGTAATGGACCCTAAGATCACATACTTGGTCTGAGATTACTCTCCAGTGGTTCCCCCCACCCCCAGCCTTCAGTTTAGTCCACTCATACTTTCCAGAAGCCAGTCAGGACCACACCCACAAATGAGCAAATACCCAAGGCTTGCAGTGTTCCTCAAGCGTATCCTAGGGGAGGATGTGTCTGTCTCTGGGGCCAAGTGCTTGGGCTGTTGCCCTATCCCCCTCCTTATGGGGAGTCTCCCTTTATTGACGTCCTTAGCCTTGAGGAGTTGGACTTCATTTTGTTGAGGGTGCCAGCCAGTGAATTTCCTTATCACAGAAAATGTCAGATTCACATGTGAGATGACTCTCCCAACAGGGCAACCAACAGAGTTCAGATGAGGCAGAAGCACTGGGTACCTAGATGCCTGGTTATCTACACCTGTGTGCACCTGTGACGGTTGAGTTAACAAGATGCTGACTCTAATGGAAACAGTTACTTGAAATCCTATTTAAAAAAAAGAAAGAAAGCATCTCCTGAAAAAAAGTCAACCTGGGACATCATAAAGAGAGACACAGGTTGGTTGAAGAGTAGTATGAAAACAGAGGTGCCTGTCCGACTGCCTGGAAAAAACCAGCAAAAGAGCACATGTGGGGACCAGAGCCCCACAAAGAGGCACAGGATTAGCACAAGCACTCAGGTTACCCATAAGATGGGCCCAAATTGAACTTCTCTCGAAAGGGCTCCACAAGTTGCTAAGGCTTTTGGAGAACAAGCTTTCTTCACCCCATCCATTTTGGGATCAGTCCCCACCAAATGCATGCAGAGCCTTAATGTTAATATCTGGTTAGAAACAAAACACCAGAATGAATTGCAGAGTGGGAGGCAATAAATGTTCAGGTCAGAAAGTTGGCAGTTTATAGACACTCTTAATTCTCTCCATCTTGGGACAGTTCATCGAGGTTAGCCATAGCGGGTGGGGGCACCCTCCCCTTCCTCCTCAGCAGCCCAGAGAATCCTGCAGCTCCCCAGCCAAGCATCTGGCAGGGAACCCATCCTCTCCCAAGTGCCAGCTGAGAAACCAGTTCAAAGAGGTCCTCCGTCACCCCCACCCCAACCCCCGTGGGGTTGTGGGAATCCGAAGCCAGGAAGTACACCAGGCCAGGCCACTTGCCATCAGTTAAGAGAAAGGGAATGAGTTCGGGCTAGGTTTCTGGGGCCCACCTACACCAGCTTCTTGGCTTTAAAGAAACTCTTGAGGTGCCGCATCTGCCAGACACCGGTGGCAACCAGGATGAGGGTCTGCATAATGGACCACCACAGCACCTGTTGGTTGGTGCTCTCGCTTGTCTGCCGGAAGCGCTCCTCTCGCCACTGTGGGAGAAGAGAAGGGAAAAGATGCCTGTCTAGAGCGCCCTCTGGGGGCAGAGCTGGAAGAGCCACTTCCCAGGAGGTCACACATCGTACCCTATCCCAGCTGGGCCAACCCAGCCCCTCACCCTCTGGTACTCCTGCTCCTTCTGGATCAACTCCACCTGTTCCACAAGCTGCTGTAGGCGCAGATGCAGCTGGGTCAGCTTGTCCTTGGCCGCAAATTCTGCATAATCATTGGTGTGTTCGCCCAACTGCATGTCCAAGTGAATGGCCTGGAATGGGGAACCCAGGAGTGGGTAGTCAGGGAGCTCAGCTCCATGAACCTACCGGAAATCTAGCTTCTACATCCCCAGCTGGGCCTGACACTGGGAGTTCCATTCCTTACACACTGACTCGGTGACTGGCCGTGCTCTGGGGGTCCAGACACCAGACCAGGACCTGGCTTGTGTGGAGTTCTATATTCAGAACACAAATGATGGGACAACATGTGCAGAGAAATAGAGCTGTGACTCTGAACCAGGCAGTTTACTAAAAGTTTTGAATTGGGAGGTGACATTGGAGAGCCCAGAAGCGCTCAGATGCAGAATAGCTCTAAACCTCCTGTTACGAAGCCTGGTCTTTATCCTATGGCCTGGAGCCAAGGGAGCATTTTAAGTCTGAGTAACTCCCTCCTCAGGTCTCCTTTCATCCTCAGGACAGGTTCTTGGGATGCGTACTTGAGGTAAAGTCCCAGCCCTACTCAATAGGCAACCACCCACCACAGCCTTCTCACTCTATAGAGGCTGAGAAAGGGAACACCTGGGGACGGTGACCTCCCACCTGCCACACTCACCAGCTTGCCATCATAGAAGAGGGCGAACCGGATGGACTCGAGGTGGAGGCAGATCTGGTGCTCTCCTGGAGACTGAGAGGTGAAGGTGAAGCTTCCCTGAGGGCCGTACTGCCGGGCCAGGAGGTTCTAGAGGAAGCAGCCTTCAGTGAGCACAAGTTAGCCGTGTACCTGCTTCCAGGAGATTTCAGGAAAATCCCAGGTGCAGATCCCCGCAGGCCAGAGGGGTGGGTGTAAGGGAAATGGGATCGGTTTGGCTGGAAATTCCCATATGCCAACGTTAATACAGAATACAGGATTGCAAAGACCATGGCCCTCCTTGAGCTAGCGTGCCTGTCAGGAAACATCCTTCTGTGAAAAATGAGGGACCAGAGAAGGCCACACATTGATGCTGGGACCTTGGGGGTGCTGCAAGGAGTAAAGGCCTGCCTCACCTTGTTCTCGGGGTCCTTCACAAACACGAACAAATTGATCCACTGTGGGGAGGGCTGGTACTTTTCCATAGCAGGGTCGTATAGCTCAGTCTTGTAGTTACCTAATGGAGAGGCAACAGAGGTGCATTCCCATCCATCCCCCTGACTCAGACTTGGTGGTCCGGGGTGGGGGTGGGGGGACAGGAAGATCTCGAGTCTGAGGAGCCTGACCACGGCCCTCTGCCTCTCCTCCCTTCTCCAGCACCACTTCTCTGCCCTCGTTAGAGTCTGCATCAGACTCGGTGCCCCCCGGCCCCCGCACAGGCAAGAGAGAGGATGCCTTGGCCAGACTACTGTCCACCCATTACCCCCGAGCCCACCCCCGCCCCCGGCAGGGGAGGGGAGGTGGGGTCTGAGCTGGTGCCACGGAGCCCTATTCCCCTCCCCTCTCAGGACACTGGGTGCAGGGAGGGCAAGGCCGGAAAGGCCGGCGCGCGCACCTATGACCACGGTACCATCGGGGATCTCCTGGATGAAGCACTTCTCTTCCAGCTCGCGGACCTCGAGGTAGAAGGCACCCCCATGGCCCATAAGCGCAAGCAGCTGCCCTAGCAGCAGCGGCAGGCCATACCGGTTGCTCGCGCTCTGCTCCATCCCTGCCCGGGGCCAACCCCGGGCCCAGCTCCTCGAGCCCCGCAGGCCCCCGCCACCTTCGCAGGCGAGTCCACGGGTCTCCGCGCGGAGCCTGCGGAGACTGCGAACGCCCTCGCGGACTACAACTCCCGGGAGCCGCCGCGCGGCCCCGCCCCCGGCGCGTTCCCGCCGACCCACGCCGCGAAGGGGTCCCGCGAGCCCCCACCCAACCCAGGCCCCGCTTCGCTTGCTCCGCGCAGAAACTCGGGGAGGCATAGGTGCTGTTAGCCCTTCTTCCTCTTTGAGGTAACAGCCTCAGAGAGTGGAGGGGGCTTGCCCTCTGCAACTTACAGGGCAGCCGCCCCAGATGTGTGCGGAAAGAATGGGGATAATGGGAAGTTTATTACTTGGACTTGAACCTCGAAGAGCTTAGGATTGATTGGGGAAAGGAGGTGACATGGTGAGAGGAATGAGAAGCCCTGTGGGGTTTCAAGTCTGAAGCAGTAATTCAAGAAGGGGAGGAGGAGATGTCGCGGTTTTCATGGAAGGGATTAGATTTGACTCAAGCCTTGAAAGATGGTTAAAATCTCCTTGAGCAGCGGGGAACAAGAGCAATTTAGGCAGGGGGACGTAGCATTGCCTAGCAGCCAGACCAGTTAAGGGACTGGGGGAAGAAAAGTTATAGGAACGTGGAGGGAGGAGGCAATTGGGCTGAATCTGAGGGCGCAGGAGGTGCCAAGCCTGCTTGAACAGGGGAGTCCTTCATCCAGCGTACTTTTCTCTGCATTGGTGAGCCTGGAGGGAAGAGAAGATGGCAAGCAAGCCACTGGAAAAGGGTAGGGGTACACAACTGAAAGGGGTGGGAGGATGAAGCCAACATGACAAAATGGGGACCCAGAAAAAGCAAATCTCGAGAAATCAAAAGTTCACAGTGCCCTGGGTAGAACAGTGTGGACCCAAATATGTCAACAGAAAGCTGTAGCCCAACCCAGGTAATGGGATGAAGTCTTCCACCACCTAGTGCCTGGTAGTAAGAGGTGCTCGTCAGTTTATTCAGCAAATATGTTATGATGATGATGATATATGTGTGTGTATAAAATCAATACAGGGTGTTAAGATTGACAATATGGGGGTGCTGGGTGTCTCAGTCAGTTAAGCGTCTGCCTTCAGCTCAGGACATGATCCCAGGGTCCTCAGATTGAGGCCCACATGCTCACTGGGGAACATGCTTCTCACTCTCTCTCTGCCTTCCACTCCTCCTGCTTGTGCTCACTCTCACTCTCTCTCTCTGTCAAATAAATAAATAAAATCTAAAAAAAAAAAAAAAAAAAAAAGATTGACAATGTGTTTTTTAGTTACCAAGAATGGTCCCCTCATTTTAGTGGTGTAGTTCACTGGCAATCCTAGGGTAGCGTTTTTTATTTCTTCACTGGGAATGATCATTAAACAAAAATGACAGATTCGGATGTTAATAAAAGTCATACTTTAGAAAGGTCAAATAAGACAAGAGCTGGAAAGCATCTGTTGGATCTGAGAGCTAGTTGTTCACCAGGGGAGCTAGCCAGAGCTGGGAGCAGAGGTAGAAATCAGGCTTGGGAGACAGAGGTGCTGTCCGTGGTCCTGAACCGTCATTCCTCTCCAGACCAGTACCACCACTTAGAGTAAAGCATAGGCTCTGTTTTGTTTTTAGTAAAATTTGCAATCACTCACAAGGCAATACTCCTATAAAATACAACAAAAAAATGAAACTAATCGTGTGTCTGGATATCACATCAATATTAAATTTCTGTAAAAATTCCTAAGTGCTACTGTCCAAGTAGCACAAGTGTTTTGTCGAAATAGAACAACCGGGGATGGGGGTGGGGGTAGGGCTGGGTGGCTCAGTCAGTTAAGCATCTGACTTTGGCTGGGGTCCTGGGCTCAGAGTCCTGGTATAGGGCCTCATAGAGGTGGGCAGGGAGGGGGGCTCTGCACTCAGTGAGGAGTCTGCTTTTCCCACTCCCTCTGCCCCTCCCCCACCCTCATGTTCTCAAGCGTGCACACACTCTCTCTCTCTCCCCCTGAAAGGAAGGAAGAAGGAAGGAAGGAAGGACGGGTGGACAACTGTTTCTGACCAATAACAAGACTAGGAACATAAGAGCAGTGAACCCACCCTTCTGGGATCCTTCCACTTGGCAAAAATCTCATTCCACAATGACTGCCAAAATCACTGAACCTGGGTGCCATTTGTGACATTCAAAGAAGACACTGGGGTGGTACATCTACTTGCCTCATCTGTGGTTCACTGAAGACCTCAGACTTAGGTTTTTTTTAAAGGAGAGATTTATTTGAAGAAATATTACAGCATATAAAATTACATAAAGACTTAATTTCCACTCATACAGTGGTAGATTTGATATAATTTATAATTTATAAACTTTTTTAATAAATCCAGAATCAGGGACACCTGGGTGGCTCAGTCGGTTAAGCATCTGCCTTTGGCTCAGGTCATGATCTCAGGGTCCTGGAATTGAGCACAGAATCAGGTTCCTTGCTGAGCTGGGAGCTTGCTGCTGCTTCTCCTTCTCCCTCACCCTCTGCAGCTCTCCTGCTGGTGTGTGTGCGCTCTCGCTCTCTCTCTCTGTGAAATACACGAAGATTGGGGCACCTGGGTGGCTCAGTGGGTTAAACCTCTGCCTTCTGCTCAGGTCATGGTCTCAGGGTCCTAGGATCAAGCCCCGCATCAGGCTCTCTGCTCAGTGGGGAGCCTGCTTTCCCCACTCTCTCTATCTCTCTGCCTGCTTGTGATCTCTCTCTCTGTGTCAAATAAATAAATAAAATCTTTTTTAAAAATTAAAAAAAAAGAAATACACAAAAATCTTTTTAAAAAAGAAGTGGAGCCTGTTGAAATTATTCCAACTAGTCAATCCTAAACCTGCTCACTTGCTCCCCGCACCTCCCATTCCTTCCCATAAAGATACATTAAATGTTTTTAATGTATGTTTTCCTGTCACTTTCCTGTCACTCTCTCTACCCCCGGACAGGCCCTGGCACTGTCCCCTGTAGCCTTTGAGTGGTGCGGTACAGTCACTTGTCTTGAGAACTATGGGTAAGAAACTATCTTTCAATGGCAACCATCTCCTAATCTGTTGGCCTCACCATACTGGAATAAAACCTACATTTGAGGGGTGCCTGGGTGGCTCAGTGGGTTAAAGCCTCTGCCTTCGGCTCAGGTCATGTTCTCAGGGTCCTTTATTTATTTATATATTTATTATAAATAAATAAAATCTTTTTAAAAAAAAGAAAACCTACATTTGAGTACAGGGAAATCAGAGACATGGGAGGGGCTGTGGGATAATGGGGCAGAGGGAGGAAAGGGGAGGTAAGTAAGGCGCATCTGTGTCACTGTCTGCTTTTGCCATCCTGCCCCTCTTCACTCCACGTTGGTCTCCACATTTCATCCCTTCCCTCCCTTTTCTCTGTTGTTTTTTTTTTTCATCAGAGACAATGAATGACCTTTGAACTCTGAACCTGAAGAATGAGGCCTCCCCCATGCAGGAATGATGAAAAGGCTTCCTTCCAGGGCAGGAGCAGTTACTGGTTAGGGAACTTGACAAAGGGTGGCAATAGAAGATGCTCTGAGAAATCAGCTTCATCTGTGCAACCTCAGATGTGAGGAGAAAGGATCTGCCCTTGGGGGGAGCTGAACCCAAAGAAGTGTCCTGGTGCCTCAGTCAAGTCTGCATTTCTTTAACTGTCCAGAAGAGATGTTTAGAAGACAGGTAACTTTGAGGAGACTGCAAGCATTTTACTATGGGAAAATGTCATGGTATTTTGGCCATAGTAGAGCTGAGACTTAGGTGGGCAGGTGTGTAGCGTTTGGCCACATTTCCCCTAGAAGTCCTCTGAGTCTTGGGGTCAATGACTTCCTGACTCTCAGGGACTGAGGCACAGCCTGGCTACTCTCCTGATTTGCCCTATCCACGGGTACCCCCAGAGTATTGGGGAGCAGGAGGACACAAGCCCTCAGGGTTCAGTCAGGCACAGACATGTAGGACAGACTGCCCAAAACCTCAAGAACAATGGATGGGACACCCAATGAGACTCCTGAGAAAACTCACCAGGAGTAGAAGGATCCTGTTAGAGGGACCACTGGAAGCCTAAGGAGGGTGGCGAAGGTCGTTCAGCAGAACATTGTGATATCCCGGAATTCAGCACCAGCACCCTCATGTCTAGGTGTTCTAAGATAGAGAGCAAAAGGAAAAGAACTTCCTTAGGAATTTTCTTTGTAGAGATGCTCACAAGGAATGGAAGTTGTTTTTCCACAGTCCAGGGGGGAAGATGAGTGTAGAAGGCAGTGGTTCAGAGGAAGGGGTGGCTTGGTAGTGTTCTGGGGATGGTGTGAAAATCAGCACCAAACCAAAAGAATCCATCCACGCCAGAGCAGAAGACTTGCACAGGGCAGCTCTGATTTTATGTACAGAACATTCCACCCTTACTATGCCCAGGTCAGGATGCCTGTGGAAATAATCAGGAGGAGACATCACAAGAAAACCAGACATAGAGTATGGAGATTTTGGCTTTTCCTATAATTACGTGTCATCATTCCCATTCTTCCCTCTTTCCCTCCCCCCTCCTTCTTCCTTGCTTGCTTCCCTCTGCCTTCCTCCTTCTCTCTTCTCTCTGTCCTTCACTGTTTCCTTCTTCTTCCATCTTCTCTTTCATTTTCACGCCTCTCCCTCCTTTTCCCTCCATACTCTTTCCTTTCTCTCTCTTTCCTCTCTCTTCCCTTTCTCCAAGCAAACATCAACTGCATACTGAGGCTGTTGCTAGTTTTTTGCTAGGCTGTGGGGAGCACCAGAGATAAATCTGAAGCAGGAGGCCGTATCTTTATCTCTTCAGGCTATCAGGCCGGGAGCACCTTGCTTGTGAATGGACTATTGCAATTCAATGTGGTTAACACTGCAATAGAGGCATTGTCAAAGCACCCAGACAAAGGAAACAAATAAGACAATGCTGCTGAACCTGTCTTAATAGGATAAAAAGGAATTAGGCAAATGGAGAAGGAGGTAGGGATGGAAGCTCAGAGCTGAGCTCCCCCCCAACTTTTGTGTGTGCTCCCTCTAAAAAATATTAATTAAGTAATTACCATAAGGAGGGACTTAAATTCTGTCATTTTGCTATTTGTTTTCTATTTCCTTATAGCTTTTATTTTGGTCCCTCTACTCTTGCTACCTTCTTTTGCATTTAGTTAATTTTTTACTCTTCTTCTATTATTTACTTTTACTATCTTCTTTTGCATTTAGTTAATTTTTTAGTTGTGAAACATTTAAATTCCTTTCCCATTTCCTTTTCTGTATGTTTTACAGCTATTTTCGTTGTGGTTACCATGTGAATGACATTTAATATTCTAAAGTTAAACATTCTAATTTGAATTTATACCAGTTTACCTTCAATAACCGAAAAAACATTTCTGCTCCTTTAATAGCTCTATTCTCACCCCTTTTTTGTGGTTGATATCAAACAAATTATGGCTGTACACATTGTATGTTATGGCTACTTTTTTGCTATAATTATTGATGTAAGCAATAAGCTGATTAAATCTCCAGATAATTAACCGAGTGAAAAAAGCCAATATCAAAAGGTTACATACTGTATGGTTTCATTCATATAACATTCTTGAAATGACAAAATTATAGAAATGGAAAACATAGATTACTTGTCGTCTGCGGTTAAGGAGACGGTGAAGGAATAGGGAAGTGGGTATGGCTTGAATACACAACATGAGGGATCCATGTGGTGAAGGAAATGTTCTGTCTTGACTGTATCAATGTCAATATCCTGGTTGTAACATTGCATTATACTTGGGCAAAATGTTACCATGGAAGAAACTGGGTAAAGAGTACACTAAATCACTCTGCATTGTTTTTACAACTGCATGTGAATTTATAATTATCTCAATGTAAAACATTTAATTTTAAAAAATACTAAAGGGGTGCCAGGGTGGCTCAGTGGTTTAAGCCTGTGCCTTCTGCCCAGGTCATGATTTCAGGGTCCTGGGATCGAGCCCCGCATCGGGCTCTCTGCTCAGTGGAGAGCCTGCTTACCCCTCTCTCTCTCTGCCTGCCTCTCTGCCTACTTGTGATCTCTGTCTGTCAAATAAATAAATAAAATCTTTTAAAAAAATAAAAATACTAAAAATGTCTATTATAAAATGTTATCATATGTTTATTCTGTAATCATTGGTGAATCCCAAATGGTGGTGACATCAGCACTAGTAGCATGTAGTTATAATAGCACTAAGAAATGGGTGCCTGGGTGAGGCTCAGTTGTTAGGTGCTTCCTTCGGCTCAGGTCATGATCCCAGGGTCCTGGCATCAAAGCCCACATCAGGCTCCCTGCTCTGCGGGAAGCCTGTTTCTCCCTCTCTCACTCCCCCTGCTTGTATTCACTCTCTTTGTCAAATAAATAAAATATTTTTAAAAAGAGATTTTTAAAAATAATACTAAGAAAAACACAAGCTGTAATTCACAGAAGAAAACAAACGACCCACAAAAAATTGCCCCATATCCAAGGAAATAAAAATTAAGAGAATAGTGAAATACAACTTTTCATTCAATTATTTTGCAAGATTAAAAAGGTTGAGAACCTTTGTCCGGGGTGTGGGGAAGTAAGCCCCAAAACACTCTGCCTGTGAGACTGTAAATTGGTATGAAGATTGAAAGGGCAATTTATAAGAAAACACACACACACACACACACACACACACACACAATGTCCTACAGTAATGCTTTTTTAAAAAACAAATGAACACAAATTTTTATTTCAGCAATATATATGAGAGCAAATGATTAGGGAAAGAAATCTTAACCACTTTCATCACAGGAATGGTTAAAAAAAAAAAGGTATGAAACAAGATGATGTTATATTGTTGCTTTTAAGAAAAATAAGGTAGGGACGCCTGGGTGGCTCAGTTGGTTAAGCGGCTGCCTTCGGCTCAGGTCATGATCCCAGCGTCCTGGGATCGAGTCCCACATCGGGCTCCTTGCTCGGCGGGGAGCCTGCTTCTCCCTCTGCCTCTGCCTGCCTCTCTGTCTGCCTGTGCTCGCTCACTCTCTCTCCCTCTGTCTCTGACAAATAAATAAATAAAAATTAAAAAAAAAAAAAGAAAAAGAAGGTAAAGACGTCCAATGAGGGAGAAATGTCAACACATCCTCATTAAATTTCCCTCCCCAAGACCAAACGAAACAACAAAGAGAACCCAAATTAGAGAGAAAACTTCCAACTTCTATGAAACCCTGAAGTAGCACAATGAGAAACTGCCAAGTCCGAAGAGCTTCCAAAATACACCAGGATATGGATAAAATACAGGAAGGACACGAAGGTCACACCCAGACCTCTGCAGATCTCACACTGAGCGCAGAGCCCTCCAAAACGCGGCGGCTCTGCCCTCAAGACCCCCACTGACAGTCCACCTGCAGACCACTGAGGCACTGAACCACGTTCCAGAGAGGAGCCACCTCGGGCGAGCTCTGCAGAAAGGCCCGGGTGGATGATGTCTGGGGCCGATGCGGGGCGGGGGATGGGGGGAAGGATGCCTGGGACCATACAGACCAGATCAGACCAGATCTAGGAGTGGATGAATTTGGAAGTGGCAAAGAAGTGGTAAAGGAGGTCTCCCAGGCTTCTTCTATTTTTTCCCCCAAAGGTAAGTTGGTGCACTTCTGGTGTCATTTTTTCAAAGTTCGGTTTTTAAACATAGAAGCCCAGAGTGTCGCACGCAGAAATATCAAGTCAGGGATCCTCGGTTTCAATCCTATATCTGGCCATAATTCATTCTGCGACCACTAACTGCGTGACTGGCAGCACCTGTAAACAGTTGATAAACACTAGTAGCCGCCGGAGACACCGCGATCAACGCAAAGGAGGTTTCGATTCTGAGCGCGCAATTAGGTTGCACGCAGAAGCGACTCTCCAATCAGATACTGCCTCGCCGTGGCCGCGGGGGATCTCGGGACTTGTAGTTCAGCCGGTCGAACTCGCTGTCCCGGCAGGCCCCGGGGCGGCGGCGGCAGGGCTACGTGGCGCCGCCGGCTGCGCTTGCGCCGGCAGGTGGGGCAAGATGGCTGCGGAGCAGGGAGTGAGGGTCGTCGGGCCCCGGACGGGAGCGAGACTGGGCATGGTGATTCGGGCCTTCGTGTTGCTGCTGTGTTTTGCGGCCCGCGGAGGCGCGCTTTACTTCCACATCGGGGAGACCGAAAAGAAGTGCTTTATTGAGGAGATTCCGGACGAGACCATGGTTATAGGTGCGGGTGGAAGGGGGGAGTTTGGAACAAGACCTTGGTCTTGGGGCGGGGGGGCGGGGGGCGCGGGAGCAGCGGATCTCGCCGCGTCCTGGCGGGGCCCGACTCCACACCACCTCGCGCTCCTCTGACCTGGGTTCGCCGCACTTCCTCCAGGAAACTACCGGACGCAGCTGTATGACAAGCAGCGGGAGGAGTACCAGCCGGCCACCCCCGGCCTTGGCATGTTCGTGGAGGTGAAGGACCCAGAGGACAAGGTGAGCCGGCCCCTGAGCCCCGCCGAGCCCTCCGCTCTGCCCTTCCCCGCCAGACCCGGCAGGTGCTGGTTCTTCCCCTCCTGCTCGCCGCAGCCGCTCCACTGCTGGGCATAGCTGGGTGCTGGGGAGAAAATCCCGGACTTGCGCTCGAGGCCACAGTTGGGCCGCTGCGGGGCTGGCTAGCGGCTCCTCTCAGCTCCTTCCCGACTGCTGCCCGACTCGGCCGAGCCCCTTCCCCGCCCCGAGCCGCCGCGGTTTTCCTGGCCTGCGAGATGGAAAGTCACCTGTCTGGTAGGCGTGGTTGGTGGATTAATTGTGGTGCTGGCCGTCAGAGAATTCCGGTCACTGTGATGCTGTGACATCTAGACTTGAGGATTTCCCAGAACGGGGTGCTTCCCAAACCGAGTGAGCAGCTTTTAATTTCGACAAGTAAGGATATTAAAGCCAAAGAAAAACAAAAATCTTTAGTTGTCACCTTTCATTTCAAAGAACCAGACCAAAAGAGCGGAAATGGCAGGAGCTCCGAATAAAGAGCCCTTCCCAAGAGCAGTCACGTGTCAGCTCCGTCTCAGACCCTTCACGCCTGCCCCAGAAAGTTCTCAGGCTTTTGGCAACTGCTGCAGAGCAGCTCTCTGGACCTTGTGTTGTGAGGTGCTTAGGACCCTGTTTGCCAACTTTCAGGCACTCAGAGCGTGAAGCTCTGTTTCCTTCCAGCCCCATCCCGCCTGTAACACTCACTGAAGCCTTTTCTCTCCAGGTCATCCTGGCCAGACAGTATGGCTCTGAAGGCAGGTTCACTTTCACCTCCCATACCCCTGGCGAACACCAGATCTGTCTTCACTCCAATTCCACCAAGTTCTCTCTTTTTGCTGGAGGCATGTTGGTGAGTGGAATCACGCGGGATTTGTAGCTTTCAAGTTCTAGACCCAGCTCACGCCTGGAGACTTGGAGGTGCTTTGGGTATGAGATGAGTATGTCGGATTTGTGTTTCCTAAAAATTCTGGGTTTCCAGTGAACATCCAGGCATGGTTGCTGAACTCCTTGTGTGTGCCTTGGTCCAAGGCTCCACCAAGCTGATTCTTGCCTGTTTTTCCAGAGCTGCCTAGGGCCAGACACTGTGGAGGACCAGCTGCTCATCCCTGGCAGGACAATGGAGCAGGGCTGCCTCATTTCTTCTTTTCCTTGTCTGTCCCCAGAGAGTTCACCTGGACATCCAGGTAGGAGAACACGCCAACGACTATGCAGAAATTGCGGCCAAAGACAAGCTGAGTGAGTTGCAGCTCCGAGTGAGACAGCTGGTGGAGCAGGTAGAGCAGATCCAGAAAGAGCAAAACTACCAACGGGTATGTTGGGCAGGACCTTCTGTGTGGGCTTCATCCCAGGTGCCTTCCCTTGGCTCATCCAGTAGTTGCATGCAGGTCAAACTTGGGTTTCAGAATGAAACCCAAGGAATTCACATGTCTGTGCTGCTCTGCCAAGTCTAAAAGGCAGGGTGGGTACCACTAACTCCTGTTTGTAACCAAGGAGACACAGTGATACATGCACAGTGACAAAAGGAGGGATCGATGCTGATACTTTGGGTGTTAATTCCATGGCTGCAGGTGCTTCCAGGAGCAGCTATTTCAAACTCCGTTGTGTCAGGGAGCCAGGATGGGACCATGAATGGCTCTGTGACCATAAGGACTGTTCTGTATTTAAGCCTCAGGGACCTCAGTTAATTGTCAGCTGAGGGCAGCCTTGCAGATATTCTAGACCTGGGTTTCAAGAGAAGCTATATGGATTTTTCCCGGGTTTTAAATATTTGCAAAACACACGTGCATGCCAGATGTCCTCACTGGGCCACCAGTTTGCAGCTTGTGCCCACAGTCCTCAAGGAGCAGCTGGGGAGACCTGGGCAGAGAGGTGAGAGCATGTCCACTCCTGAGTGCTAGAGGACGGCTCTCTCTGATGGAGTGATACTGCAGCTACTTTACCTCTGCCCATGGCTCCACGAGGGGACCAGGGGAGGAAGAACACAGTCCTCAGGTCGGGGGTGGGGGGGGTCTCTTCAGGTCTTTGCAGGTACTTGACGGGAAGCTGAGTGGAGCTGCCTGGCCCTGGGTTCCCCTCCCAGTTACAATGGTGCCAGGTGGGGCCCAGCAACCTTAAGCCCCTCTTCCCTTCTCTCCTCCCACAGTGGCGAGAGGAGCGCTTCCGGCAAACAAGTGAGAGCACCAACCAGCGGGTGCTGTGGTGGTCCATTCTGCAGACCCTCATCCTCGTAGCCATCGGTGTCTGGCAGATGCGGCACCTCAAAAGCTTCTTTGAAGCGAAGAAGCTGGTGTAGCCATCCCTGGCCTCACAGGCCATCCTTCCTCCCAGGCTGGGGGAGAAAGGGCCTCCTGGAACTGATTTTTCTCTGGCAGGAGGACTGGTTCCGAGCCTTGGCTATCTGGAGGGGAGAGGGGCTACAGGCACCCCCCCGGCATAAGCTTAGGGCAGTGGTTTGGCTGGCTGATACTGAGCAGATGGTAGGGCAGTGCCTGCCCCCTCCCCTGGGCTCTGAGCCCTTTGCAGTAATCAGCCAGCGGCTGGTAAAGCCACTGGGAGCCCCACTGGCACCTCAGAATCACAGTGTTACTGATCAGGGATGTGAGGCTGTTGTCTGGGGTGGCTGGGGGGAGGGGAGCGGGTGGGCAAGCCAGTCTTTTTTCTGTCTTCCTTTGCTAACGTGGGATTTTTGAGCAGGTGGGGGTGTGGCTGTGATTCCTACCACTCCGGGAACCTCACTGTACCCTCCTTGGGCCCAGACTGCTGATCCAGGATGTTTGTGTCAATGGAGGGTGGGGGTGGAGGGAGTTGCAGTGTGGGGAGAGTAACCTGGAGCTTGACCTCATCTTCTCAAATTGGTTGTCCTTTTTGGGAGCTTGAGGAACTGGGGTCAGGCCAAGCAGAGGCCTTGGTGCTGGTTGGGGATGGGGCCTGCAGAGTCTTAGTTACTGATTTCATTTTCAATAAGTCTAGGTTTGTTACATTGGTTTCCCAATAAAAAAAAAAAAAAATTGATTTCTTGTCCAGTGTAGTTACTGCAGTGGCCATAACACGGAGGGGCTTGGGGAATGTCATTTGTCCCACTGTGCAAAGCACTTCATGTTCCAAGGTGAAAATCCACCTGGGAACTTTAGTCCTTCTGTCCTCTCTCCAACTTCCTGCAGTAGGCGATAGATGGTGGGTTTTCCCAAGACCATAAAACAAGACACTTGGGGGCTTGGTGCTCAGATTTACACCATTTTCCTCTGTGCCCCCTCCCTTGTAACAAAGTGCCCTCCCTGCTTTTCCAGAGCAGGTGGAAGTCACTGTCATGGTGCTGCGAGGAAGGACCTCGTTCAGGAAGGGAATGTACACTGAACAGAAGTTCTGTAGGTTTGGGAAGGACAGAAATCCCTGGGCTGGTGGGGATGAGGATGTTGTTGGTTTTAACCAAAAGCTTGAGATTTCAGTAAGGACCTTGAAGAAGAGGAATGATTCTGATACAAAGTAAAGCTGGGGGTGTTGGACAAACTAGCGGATGGAGGTCAATGGGCATGGTTCCCACTGGAGTCAAGGTAATTTGAGGAAGATGTTTAAGGTTGGTTAGAGTTGGAAGACATTTGTATGTTACCCAGTGTTCAACACAGTTTTGAGTAGAAGAACCCCGTGGAGGGGCACCCCAGTGTGTTAAGCCTCTGCGTTCAGCTCAGGTCATGATCTCAGGGTCTTAGGATCGAGCCCTGCATCGGGCTCTCTGCTCAGCAGGGAGCCTGCTTCCCGCCCTCTCTCTGCCTGCCTCTCTGCCTACTTGTGATCTCTGTCTGTCAAATAAATAAAATCTTTAAAAAACAAAAAAAAAAAAGGAAGAAAAAGAAGAAGAACCCCGTGGAGATAAAGCTTTTGAGAGAGAGTACAAGCAGGGAAAGTGGCAGGGAGAGGGACAAGCAGACTCTGCTGAGCAGGGAGCCAGATGTGGGCTCGATCACACAAGAACTGAGCTGAAGGTAGACACTTAACCGATAGAGCCACCCAGGGCGTTCCCCATGGAGATAAATTTGAGGGAGGTTAATCCAGAAGCATGTGAGAAAAAGACGGTGGGGAGACCAGTTTGCAGACTACTTGAACTGCCAGGAGGATGTGATGTGACCTTAGATTGCCACCTGGACATTAAAAACAAAACCCTTTTTTAGAACAGCTTTGGAATTACAGAAAGATTGTGATAATAGTTCCCCCATTATTGTCATGCATCAGTATGGTATATTTGTTAATGAAACAATATCAATACATTATTTCTCACTGAAGTCCATACCATATGTAGATTTTCTTAGCCATTGCCCAGTGCCCCCCTTTTTTTGGTTCCAGGATCCCATCCAGGACACCACATTACATTTAGCCCCTTCTTGGCTGTGACCGTTTCTCAGACTTTCCTTGCTTTTTATTACCTTGACAGTTTTTAGGAGTACAGTTCAGGGTTTTTTTATAGAATTTTCCTCAATTGGGATTTGTCTGCTGGTTTTATCATTAGACTGGAGTTCTGAGGTTTTGAAAGACCAAAAAATGTGCCATTCTCATCCATCATATATGGTACTGATTATCAACACGACTATGGGTGTCACTGAAATTAATTGGGATTTTTATGTGAAAACGATTTCTTGAGACAAATCAGATCTGACACTAGTGGGGCTTCATTCCAGTGTGACAATTAGCTGGACTGAATCACAACTGTCCCTTTGAGGTGGGCTTGTGCTTTCAGATCACAGTCCCACCTCCCTGTTTCAGTCACTGGCCTTACCTGGACGGTCTCTGCAGGGGATCAGCCTTGCCTGTGTCATCAGCAAACACAGGCTGCATTTGCCAACGTTCTGTTCTAGAGTGAAGTGCAAGGCAGAGTTTAGCAGTAAGGTCACTGGTGGGTGTATGCTGGGCTTAAGGGAGAAACTGGGAGGTGGTGGTGGTGGTGATTAAATTCCTCACCTACAGTAAAGTCCTTTGGAAGCAGCAACTGTGCAACCAAAGTACCTTGGTTTACACCCTGAATTGCCTCTCTGTGTACCAGTTTTTCAAGTGGGCATACGTATACTTCCTTTTTTTTTTTTTTTTAAGATTTTATTTATTTATTTGACAGACAGAGATGAGAGGCAGGCAGAGAGAGAGGGGGAAGCAGGCTCCCCACTGAGCAGAGAGCCCGATGCGGGGCTCGATCCCAGGACCCCGAGACCACGACCCGAGTCGAAGGCAGAGGCTTTAACCCACTGAGCCACCCAGGCGCCCCGCATACGTATACTTCTTGAAAGGACTGAATGAGAGAACAGGAGCAAAGAACTTAGAACCGTGCCTGGCACCTACTAAGCACTCAGTAGATATTAGCTGTTTATTAGGGAACTTCACATTTGTGTGGAGATCAAGCCCCACAGGTCTGCTGTCTTTTCCCAGATCGGAGGCTGGCCCAGCCAGGTTAAGTTCCCACTGTGCCAGGGCAGATAGAAGAACTCCATATTACTCCCCCTTCCGTGCTCACCTCAACTCCACCTAAATGCCCCTTCCTGCATAATGGCCGTCACTAACATCGCGTAGGTGCCCAGCACCTACCAAGTATGTTTGCCCGTTCTCTTTTAACCCAAGCAGCCATGCCAGTCAGGGGCTACTCATACACGCAAGTAGGAAACAGATGCAAAGAGATGGTGCCCTGCCCCCTAGTGCTTCGCTCCTCGCTAGCGCTTGGGGTCTCTGCTGAGCCCGAGGCAGAGCCGCGAGCCTGGCCTTGCCCCCGCCCCCCACCCCCCGGCTTGTTTGCGGAGGAACCCTGCACCCACCACCTGGGGCCGGGAAGAGGACGGCGGTGCGGATTATCATCCCAGAGCGCCGGTTTGGAGGTCTGGAGGCTAACTCAATCCAGCACCGGCCCAGTGACCTGAACCCCCTCCGGGTTCTCGGCTTCTCAGGAGAACAAGCGGCTCCCCCGCAAGGCAGTTGAACCGCCGTAGCCGGAGCGCTCGACCGTTCCTCGCACGCGGAACCTTTCACGCGGCGGCTCGGCGGAGCCGACGGCGCGGCAGGAGCGGCGGATCCGGCGGACCGGGGGGCGGGGCGGACGCGCCGGGGCGGGGCGGGAGGCGGAGGCGCCGCGTAGCCCCGGGAGGCCGGGCCGGCCCAGCTGGGAACTCGAGTCCCATGCGCCGCCACCTCCCCCCACGATGTTCCCCTCCCGGAGGAAAGCGGCGCAGCTGCCCTGGGAGGACGGCAGGTGAGCGGCGGCGGCCGGCCCGGGCCCCGTCCTCCCGGGTGCCGATCCTTTCCGGGCCGCCCCGCGGAATTTAGGAGCCCGAGGCCGTCGCGTCCCCGTCTGCGGGGCTTCCCGAGGGTCTGTGGTTCTCCTTGTGGGTCGCTGTCTCTCTCTGGGTACGGGTCGCCCTCTCTCCGTGTGGGTCTCTGTGTCTCGCAGTCTCCGTCGCCCCGCAGGTCTCCGTCCCCCCGCGGGTCTGTATTTCTCCCATGACTTCTCCTTGTGAGTTTCTGTCCCTCTCTTGGCGGGTCTCTGTCCCTCGGTGTGGGTCTCTTTGTGTCTGTTTCTCCACTGGCGTCTGTCTGCGTGCGGGGCTCTGACTCCACGGACCTCTCCCCTCGGATCGCTGTCTTTCTGTCTGCCCCTGGCCCCTGAGGGTCTTTCTCCCTCTTCTCTGGTCTCCCGCTTCCCGCCTCACATCCCTGTAGCCTCAGACCCTACCCTCCCTCACGCTTCCCCAGCCTTTGCTGACCGCCCAAAAGCTGTTCCGACCAGACAGAAGCTCTGTGTGCGGTGCCTGGCAGGGCCCTGCCTGGCACGTACTAGGCACTCGGCACACGTAATGCTGGTTCATTTCCGGTGCAGCTGTACGGGGTCCAGACCTTAGCTAGTGATGTTTTCCACTAAAAAAAAAAAAAAAAATGGGGTAGGGGAGCCATCTAGACCCGTCTAGATTTGGGAGGACACCCACACTTCGTTCTGAAGATGTGCCCGCAAAACTCTTCCCACCCAGAACCAGAATGGGGAATGACACCCCATTCCCTGTGTGTCTCTTGAGTTTGCCAGGTGCCAAATATTCTGGAATACAGTGGACACAACTTCTTCCTGGGGGGTATTCTGACGTGGTGTTGAAGTCGGAAGACAGGGATATAAGAGTAGGAAAGCCTGGACAGTGGAATCCGCCTTGAGCCATGTGACCCGAAACAGATCCCTTCATCTTTCCAACCTCAACTTTGCCATCTCCGCAGCAGGGATCATAGTATCTACTCTGCAGAGCTGTCTGAGACGGCATCTGTAAAGCTCTTGACACTGCACCTGGTACAGAGGAGGTGTCTGACGGTTCCCTTTGTAGTTGGGCGGTCCTGTAACCAGAGCAGCTGATATTCAAACCTGTATCACTAAGCCTTGTGTAAGGAAAGAGAGGAAAGGTAATGGAAGAGAAGTTCCATTTCCTGATCCCTTTCCATAAACCTTTGGAACATACCTGTGTTCCCAGAAAAAGTTACCGATGTCAATGCCTGCTTTGGACCCAGGGGTACAAAGGTCCATGCAACAGATGCAGGCTAGTATAACAGTTGAGAGTGCTGGCTCTGGAGCCAGCCTACCTGGGTTTGAATCTGCCTTTTCTAGCCTTGGGCACAGACTGATAGAGACAGAGCAGGGTGTGCCCCTCAGAGCAGGGTGCCCCAGGGCTGGGAGCCGCTGGTCTTGCAGACCTGGAGATCGCCACCAGGTGGCACCAGGAGCCCTCAGTGTCCACTTGTCCTGATGATTGGAGATTTGGCTCTGAATTCAGTTGATTTGGGATCTTAGAGCCCAAAGGATAAGCTTGCCTAAGAGAACGTGGTCCTGAAAGGGAAGCTGGACTGAAGGAACAGCCTGTGAAATTGCACAGAGTGCCCAATCCATGCCACACCCCTGGATAATGGTCACTGCTTCTTTTCCCAAAGGTGGGATGTTTCCTCATGTTTGCATCCCCGGTCTCCATCCCACCCCCAGAAAGAGCCCCAAGGGCGAGAGAGAATCAGTAGAGGTTCCGGCCTTCCCAAGCCACTGGCAGGATTGGGCTTCGCTGCTCCGCAGCGGAGGAGAGTCCTACTACAGGACAGTGGGGGGTAAGTCAGAAGCCCAGGCAGAGTGTCCTACCTGGCCACCTCTCTGCCATGTGTGGGACCTGGCTAGGGCTGCTGGCTTCCAGGTTGGCGGTTGTGCTTTATGGATAGTTTGGCTCTGGTGTGTGACTTAAAGCATGCTGCGACTGCTTGAACCTTTCCTGTGACTCACCTAGCAAGCCCTCTGCTGCCTAAACTGGGGCCGCTGGCAGGAACTGATGACCTGCGGGGAAGACGGCGAACGGGACACCAATGATTCCAGACCTCTCAGTGCCTCGAGGAGGGAAGGCCCAGAGGCCATGGAGGGAGCTCGTAGATCAGCTTGAGCGCACACTGAGGGGTGGGCCCTGCAGGCCCTGGCATTAGAGTTGAAGGGGAGGGACCGTGCTGGCTGTGACAGTGGAGGTTGGCCCTGGAGGATGAGCAGGGGGCTTCCAGGCGAATAAAGTAAGGAAGGGCCCGGCAGGCTGTGTGAGCGCTGGAGCAGGAAGGAATGTGGTGAGTGGCGAAGCTCTGGGTTACCCAGCATGTGCCCTGCGGGGGTAGTAGGGAGCAACTCGGGTCCAGTCTGTGCCGCCTGCCAGCTAACTGGTGACTCTTTAAGGCTATAAAACTGGGTGTTTTGCAGGTGGTTGCAGGGGCAGTAGATCGAGGAAACTCTACTTTTCTTAGATTGCCCAGCTCCTTCCCAGGCTCAGCAAGAAAGATCCCAGCACTCCTCAGTGTCCAGGCCGTTCAGTGGCGCTGGCAGCTTCTAAACCCAGCTTGGGTTCCATCTTCCTCCCCTGCCGGCATCTTCCTCTCCCTCTTCCATCTCCCATTTCTTGTGACATAGGCTACCCCTTAGACTGAAGCTTTGAGACCTGTTCAGTGAACTGCCATTGTCTGTTTGGGCCTTGTGTTCTGGGGGCAGATCCAGTCTTCCCAGAATCAACTTAGGGCTCTTCCCTGTGACCGATGCTGGCACCGGCCCCTGCCTTGGGGGCCTTTCTGGTGTGAGAAGCAGGATGAAGTCAAGGTTTCAGCTGGGGTTGAACCAACAGGGGAGCGGGGTTTGAAAGGCAATGGGTGGGATCTCTAAGGCCGTGCTCCTGTCTGGACCTCGGGCTGTATGTCCTGGGGAGGGGAGGGTACAAGGGACAAGGAGTCTCATCCCCATCCAGCAGCAGCTCTTGATCTGACCTGGACTCACTCACAGAAAGTAAGGGGGTATGAAAGAGCTGGGGAAGCCCTGCCCTGGGGTCGGAGGGCTTTCTGGAGGCAGGGTGACAGAGGCTGGGCCCAGAGCAGCGAGCAGGATTCTGACGCGAGGTAGCAGCACAAACCAAAGCATTCGGGGGGCTTCTGCACTAATTCCCAGGTGCTTGGGGCAGACCGGTCCTGTGTGCCCGACTTGTGGGGAAGCCAGAGGAGGGGCCTGTCAGAGGGTCCAACCCCTGGCGCCACCGGCACTCCTAACCTTGTCTGTGCTCTTGTCCCAGGTCCAGGTTGCTCCCCGGCGGCCTCCCTCGGAAGTGCTCCGTCTTCCACCTCTTTGTCGCCTGTCTCTTACTGGGCTTCCTCTCCCTGCTCTGGCTGCAGCTCAGCTGCTCCGGGGACGTAGCCCGGGCAGCCAGGGGACAAGGGCAGGAGACCCCGGGCCCACCCCGCTCCTGCCCCCCCGAGCCACCACCTGAACACTGGGAAGAAGACGCCTCCTGGGGCCCCCACCGCCTGGCCGTGCTGGTGCCCTTCCGCGAGCGCTTTGAGGAGCTCCTGGTCTTTGTGCCCCACATGCATCGCTTCCTGAGCCGGAAAAAGATCCAGCACCATATCTATGTGCTCAACCAGGTGGACCACTTCAGGTAGGAATGGTCTCCTGAAGCAGCAGCCCCTCTCCAGGCCCTCACCCTGCCTCGGCCCCTCGGGCACCTCCCTTCCCCACGGGAGTCCCATGCCAGGGGGGCCTCTGGCCTGTGAAAGCACCCTCCCCTCCCCCAACACCGGGGCAGTGGAAGGAAGTGGGGGAGCAGTGGTCCCTTCTCGGGGGTGTGCTGGGAATTTGAGAGGCAGATTTGGGGTCAAAGAGTGTCCTGATCTAATAGCCGTTTTCTGTTTGTTTAAGATTTATTTATTTGAGAGGGAGAAAGAACAAGCAGGTGGGAGGGGCAGAGGGAAAGAATCTCAAGCAGACTCCATGCTGGGCACCAAGCCGGTCACGGTGCTCGATCTCACCACTCTGAGATCACGCCCTGAGCCAAAACCAAGAGTCAGACACTTAGCTGCCTGAGCCCCCCCAGGCGCCCCAGTATCCATTTTGAAAAGATGGCCACGGCTGCTGTATGAGGAATAGCTTTTACCTGGACAGGAGAAAGGTGCTGGGTGCTGGGAGGTGAGGGTGTCTGGGCTCTGGGGAAGCGGATGTCCCGGGAGATGGGTTGAGGAGGAAGCCCACGCAGAGCTTTCTAGTAAACTGGCTGTGGGTATTCAGGGAAGGGAGGGTAAACACCACAGCTTCGAAGCTGCTCACCGTCAGGTGTTACCCTGAGATCCTCACCCTTTACCACGCACTGCTCGCCTCCGTGAGCCAGTCCACACGTCTCTTCTACCTCCTCTCCCTGCGCTTCCATCCGCTGGGAGCCGGGTCCAAAGGCTCAGGGGACCCACCAGGCCCTTTAGGCTCAGTTCCCCCCAGTTTTCACAGCCCACACTTTTGTCCTCACGGTCTCCTCCTAACCCTGGCTTGGAATCCAGGGTCCATCGTTAGCAGCAGTCCCTCGCCTACTTCTTGGCTCCCTGACCCACCACCACTGACGATGCCTCTCCCGCACCTGGGCAGCTGGATGTGGCTGGAGAGGGCGCTCCGCTCATCTTCCTGGCAATGGAAGGCCTGCCTAGAAGCCTTGTGCTCCTCTGGCGTGCTGCCGCGCCACTGTCTGACGCAGCTTTGCACCCTTTCTGTGCTCCTCCCTGCTCCTCAGCTTCAGCCGATGACTTGGCTTCCCGTTTGAGAACACAGAGCTGTTTGAGAAGATGCTGGAAGAGGGTGTGCCCAAGTGCCCACCAGCTTCTGTGTGGGCGTGCTGGGGATACCCCGTCCCAGCCCCTCCAGGGCCAGCTCTGCCACTCGGGCCCTGGACGGACGTAGCTCCTCTCTCTCCTGCATGAATTCCTCCCTCTAGGAGCATTTGCATCAGCACACACTGAAATAGCTCCCATCTGAAAAAAGAAGACAAGACCCTGTGACCTCCCATCACTCATATTTCTCTGCTCCCCTCTCTCCCATCTCGCTCTTTGGAACCTGCTCTCCTCCCAACATTTACCCCCACATCTGTGACAGGGAGGCAGCTCTCCCTGATACCAGCAGTGAGCCTGTGGCGGTGACCCGAGGCCCTGTTCTTAGCCCGCATTGGCCAACTGGGTTACTACTTCCTTCTTAAAACACCTCTGTTTGGCTTTTTTTTTTTTTTTTAAGATTTTTTTATTTATTTATTTGACAGAGAGAGATCACAAGTAGGCAGAGAGGCAGGCAGAGAGAGGAAGGGAAGCAGGCTCCCTGCTGAGCAGAGAGCCCAATGCGGGACTCGATCCCAGGACCCTGGGATCATGACCTGAGCCGAAGGCAGCGGCCTAACCCACTGAGCCACCCAGGCGCCCTTAAAACACCTCTGTTTGGCTTTTGAAGCCCTCTGCTTCTCCTCCTTCCTTACTGCCTGCCCCCACCCAGCTGTGTCCTTCACTGGTTCTGCCTCACCCTCCTGACCTCGCGACCTTGGTGCTCTTGGGCTCAGTGCCTCCGTGTCCTTTTTCCTGCCTACAGCCACTCCCTGGGGATGTCATCCGGTCTCAGCATTAAACCCCGCCGCCGTCCAGACCCTGCTGACCCCCTGAGTCTGTTCCAGCCCAGGAGCTCTCCTGACCTCCAGACCCGCACGCGCAGCCGCCCGCATCCCTCTCCTTCTTGGCGTCTCGGGCATCCCAAGCTTCGTGTGATCAAAACCGCATTTCTGATTCCCCACCCGACCCCTCCCCAGCTCAGGAGCCGGCTGCTTCTCGCTTCCGGTGGCTCCGGCCAGAAAGCCTCAGAGTGCTTAGCTCTTCTCTTTCCCTCACGCGGTGCATTCTGTCCCTCAGAATACATCTAGAATCTGCCCACTTCTCACCTCCCCCCTGAGCTAAATCACTGCTGTGTCCTGCCGGAATGAGTGTAGGAGCCTCCCAGCCTGACTCCCGCTCCCCCCGACCCTCCCGTCTCTTCCCCACACCCCAGCCACAGCCATCCTGTTACACCCGAAGTCACAGCACGGCCTGCCTCTGCTCCTGCCTCAGGCCTTGGCAGTGGCTTTCCTCTCTGCTTCCTTCCAGCTCATTCCCTCAGCCCTTCGCCTGCCACCCCATTACCATGGCTCCCCCTGCCCCCCTCCCGTCTGGAAGAACACTGACTTGCCCCCCAGTGGCCTCCCCACTCCTCGCCCTGCTCTATCTTCCTCCATTGAGCCTGCCAGGGTCTGGCTAGATACACAATTACTTACTTTTCTCTCCTCTTATCAGCATGTCCTTTCCCTGATAGCAGTGCTTTGACTTCTCCACATGGGTACTGCAGGGATCCTGCTGCTTTCTGGCGCAGGGTGGGGGCTCGCTAGGCATGTGTGAGCTGAGCTGGGGTCAGGCGTGTAGTCAGGCAGCCCCCCCCACCCTGGGAAGACAGCGTCGGGCAGGAGGGTGGCCCGGGCTCGTGCTGTGGAGGACAGGCTCCCGCTCACGGTGGAGAGCAAGCCCACCTGCCCACCCCCCAGCTCAGCCAGCTTGCTGCCTCCCTGTGCAGGTTCAACCGCGCAGCCCTCATTAACGTGGGCTTCCTGGAGAGCAGCAACAGCACGGACTATATCGCCATGCACGACGTGGACCTGCTGCCCCTCAACGAGGAGCTAGACTATGGCTTCCCTGAGGCCGGCCCCTTCCACGTGGCCTCCCCGGAGCTCCACCCGCTCTACCACTACAAGACCTACGTGGGTGGCATCCTGCTGCTCTCCAAGCAGCACTACCAGCTGGTGAGGCCCGGCCTGTGCGGCCCAGGGCCAGGGAGTGCTTGCCTGCATGGGGGCGCCACTGGGGGTGCAGCAGTTCCGGGGGCCCAGCAGATGGAGGTGTCCAGCCCCGGGCCCGTCCTGGGAGCGCGGGAGCGGCCAGCGACGTGGGCCAGGAATGGAACCCAGTGTGTCAGTTAGGGAGGATGCGGCTGCGGCAGCAGGAACCGCTGGACCGGCTGGCTTCAGAAGACTCAGGGTTCCTTGGCTGGGAAAGTGGACCCGGCTGGGTGGGACCCGGGGAGGGTCTGGCTTCCAGGGCAGCTGGCCCGGCCTCTCAGACAGGGTCCCCGGGACACCATTTCCCCTGCCATCTCTCAGCTCGGCTTTGTCCGCAGAGTGGATTGATTTTCAGACACTGGAGGTGCGAGGTGGTTGTCGTAGCTGTGCCCCCTGCCCTGGTCCACCTAGGCCCGGGGTCAGGAGAAGCTGGAGTGCCTTCCCCAACAGCCCAGACAGGAGTTTCAGAACTGCACCGTGCTGCCTCCTGATTGGCCTGACTTAAGTCAGGGGCCTGGCCCGAGTCAGGGGCTGTGGCTGGAGGTGGAGGTGGGCAGGGGGCAAGGGTGGTGAGGGGTAGGGTGGGAAGGACCAAGTGGCTCAGACCCCCATCTTTTTAGGGTGTGGCTGAGGCCAGCTCTGTGTAGATGAAGCCCCAGGCCAGGTGGCGGCAGAGGTGCTGCCAGAGCCCAGCTGTCCCTCTCCCCTGGGAAGAGACCAGGGCAGAGCCTCCCTAGGAGAAACGGGGGCATGGGGCAGGCAGAAGTCAAGCAGGAGCTGGCACTTCTGCCTATCACCAGCTCCCCAGAGAGGTGCCCTCCCTCCCGCCCGTCAGACCTTTCTGAGAAACCAGGCATCTCACACAAGTTCAAGGCCCCATTAGAACAGGCAAAGGGACTGGGCTGCAGTGCCTGCCCCCCCATACCTCAGCGGCTGTGGGAACTGGGTGTCCATTCGAATCTCCAGAGGACGAGGAGGAGCAGGGGGCCTTGGCCGACTTCCACTTGATAGGATACCGGGGAATGCCCCTGGGAGGATGGGGCAAGTGATGTTGCCTGTTTCTGTGTCAGTGCAACGGGATGTCCAACCGCTTCTGGGGCTGGGGCCGTGAAGATGACGAGTTCTACCGGCGCATCAAAGGGGCCGGGCTGCAGGTAACACCCCCCACCTCCCCGAAAGGCTTCCAACCTCCTCAGTCATTGTGGCTGCCCTGGTTCCCTTCTCTGACCTCAGATGAGGTTCCTGGGGCTTGGAGATGGCCACCCTGCCCTGCCCCTGATGAGCACCCACCCCCTTCTGCCGAACAGCAGTGCAGGCCCCTGCCTGTGGCCCTTGGCAGGCACTGGGACCCTGGGAAAGTAGTGGTAAGGGCCAGAGCTCTGAGAGGTGGCCTGACCCAACTTCCTTTGGCCTTCTTAGCTTTTCCGCCCCTCGGGAATCACAACTGGGTACAAGACTTTTCGCCACCTGCATGACCCAGCCTGGCGGAAGAGGGACCAGAAGCGCATCGCTGCTCAAAAACAGGTGCTGACTGGTTCCCTGATTGGGGATGCACAGGTGGTGATGTGGAGGGTGGGCAACGGGGCCAAGCCTTACCACCACGCTCTCTGGCCCAGATGACCCTGTCCTCCACTGTGTGGCCCAGCACAGCCCCTGAGCACTCTACTCAAGCAGTCTGCCCCGCCCTGGTAGCTGCCATGGGCACCTGGGCACCATGGGCCGGCCCAGACCTCAGGGTCCAGGCAGGTGGGGAGCAAGCGAGGACTCCGCTGTAGGTGCCGAATCCCAGGCAGACCTGTGACGGGTGCCACCACCCCGCACACACCCATATGGGTCCGTCGGCTCTCCTGCTTACTAGTGGGGCACTGCTGGGGACCGCTGGCCACCACAAAGCCCTGAGTACACGCCCGCTCCCCCTTCCCTTCCCAGGAGCAGTTCAAGGTGGACCGCGAGGGCGGCCTGAGCACCGTGAAGTACCGCGTGGATTCCCGCACTGCCCTGTCAGTGGGCGGGGCCCCCTGCACTGTCCTCAATATCCTGTTGGACTGTGACAAGACTGCCACCCCCTGGTGCACGTTTGGCTGAGCTGACGGGACAATAAGGAAGCCTGTACCCCCTGTACCCGCAGGCCACACAGCTCCTCAGGCTCAGGACAAAGCCTCAGGCCCGGGGCCCAACTCCAGTAGGACGTGGAGGGTCCCAAAGCAGCGGAGAGCAGGCCACCTGGCTACCCCGGGGCAGGCTGGAGCCGGGACGGGACACACCCTTGGGCGCCCGAGATGCTGCTAGCAATAAACAGTGACACAGAGCGGCTGGATGCAGCTCCCACCTGGGACCGTCCACCCCCTTCCTGCTTGCCCTGCTCCACCTGCCCTCGGGCACTCAGACCATGAGGACTTTTGGTTCCTTCCCCCTGGACCGCCTTGTGCAGAAGCCGGGCCATGGACGTGGGTGGCTGGGCCCATCCAGAGGGTTAGAACTGCAGACACCGCTGTGCCGGTCCCACGGAAGGACACTGCGGACGCCGGCTCTGGCTGCATGTCACCGTGCAGGAACGCAGGCCCCATGTTGCTGGATCTTCTGATTTTTTCAAAAGAAACTAGAATTCTGGATTCTTAAGTGAAATCGATTACTTTTTAAACGCTAGCAACTCATTGAAACTTCAGAAAAGGATGCTGAGCCAAACAAAACATGTCGTAGAGCATCAATTTGTTGCCTGTGACCAAGCAGAGGGGGCTGGGGCAAAAGATGGCACCTTTCTTAGTGACAAGCTGGCAAGGGTTTGGAACAGGGCTGGGGACCCCAAATCCAGGGGAAGCTCAGGTGGGAGAGAAGCCAAAAGAAGGGCAAGGTTCCTGCCACCTCCCATAGCCCTCCAGGCTTCACTGCCCTTCTGGGTAGTCTGGTCCCCCTGGGCTCTGATGGGCTCCAACTCGGGGGTCAGGGGGCTTCATCCCACCGCACTGGGATGGACAGACAGAGATCCACAGGCCCAGACTCGGGGTAGGCAGAAGGTGCCGGCAAGGACCTGGTCATAGAGCTTGGGGGTGGGAAGAGCACGTTTCTGAGGTGGGAGAAAGAAGACAAGAAGCAGGAGAATCCTGGAGCGTTCCCACAGCATGAGGCATATAACCGATGATCACATGATGTCCAGGAGAGGCGAAGGAGGGGGGCCAAGGGAGACCATGGAATTGGGGAGTGACCTTGGAGGAATTCTCCGCATGGAAGCCTGGGGCCAATGAGAGCGGGAGGTGAGGGGTTCTTCAAGGCATCTGACTGCCAAAGATTTGGGCCAGTAGTCAGAGGAGTCTTGGACCAGTGATGCTTGGTTTGTTTAACAAACAAGACACCTGAAATGCTAGAAGAAGAGATTGAAGTCCCAGAGTTCAGGAGGGTAGATTCAACAGCTGTGCTCCAAAAAGCCTACCGCACTGAGGATGATCTCAGGGCGGCCCCATGCAGTTGCTGGAGTTGTGCACCGCATCACCTGAGCATGGTGTAATTGAGTACAATGGAACTATTCAGATGTCTAACAGAGGGTCCCTGTTATCCTAAATTGACCTCTTCCAGCAATTCAGCTTCACTCAGCATAGTGAGGGGCAAGCACAGGGAGATGACAGTGTAGGGGCAGGGCAGGAGTGGAGGTCTTGCTCAACTTGAGGCCCAGGAGAGGGGAGTGAAGCGCTTCCCATGGGCCAGTCTCTGTACATCCCTGGCTGCATCATCTTGGGCTTCCAGAACATGGAGGCAGAACACCAGTCTCTTTGGAGTTGGTGAGAACGGGTGTGGCATCAGAGCCCCCACCTTGGTCCTCACCCAGCATGTAGCAAGACCCACAAGGTTAGGGAGCTCTCTCCTTGCCACCTTCATAGAGGGAGTAGAATGAAGCAGGACCAGCTGCCTTGGCCCTGGGAGGATCCCTCCCCTTCCCCTTATGCCCACGGCCACCACCTCCTTCCAGGATCTGATAGGCACCCCAGGCCAGGCCTGATGCAGCCAGAATGTGCAGCCTGCCTCCCTCCCCAGCCACTCCAGCAGAGGAGGAGAGGGCGGAGCGGTGGCACTGGGAGGAAGCAGACAGCTCTGCCACTTCCTCAGCACCTTGGTCGCCCGCTCTGCAGAAGGGAGCTGACCTCCTTGTCTTGCCGGCCAGGGCAGGAAGTGGACCCAGGACTCAGCAGCAGCTGGTGCGGCATTTGACTAACGGGGTGGCTAGAATAGCAACTAGTCCTCATTGGGTATTACCCACATACAGAATTCTTGCCATTGCTTTCTCTCATGAAGCTTCTCTCTACCTAAGCTAGGTCCTATTTATTCACCTGTTCTATAGAGGAGGAGGATGAAACAGAGAGAGGTAAGTAGCTTGCCAAGGTCAGAGAGCCAATACACGGTGGGGCTCAGGGTTTGGATCCCAAGACTCTGATTGAGAGCTAGATTCCCTCATCCCTGGCCCGTACAGCAGGTGCCAAGAGACAGATGTTCCTTCCCTTCCAGACCTTCCCTCTCCTCTCCCCAGCCGGAGGGGGCTGATGGGAGGGCTGGTCAGTGCCATCTGGTGCCCCCCCCCACTTCTGGGACAAAAGCAGAGCGAAGGGGAGATCCAGAGTGTCTGCCCCTTACCTCCTCTGCCTGGAGGAAGGTGGGGATTTTTCCCTGCTGGAGAGGTCCCCTGGGACATCGGCAGGCTCCACAGCTTGGCCCTGTGCCTGAGGAATGTACCAGAGGCTTGGGAAAGGCCTCCCCACAAAGGCAGGGTCTTGATGGTGGAGCCACATTGCAGTCATGATGGGAAGGGTTCCAGAGGGATCAGCAAGGGCAAGGCAGAGACACTGGGGACAGCGTGAAGGTGTAGGACCTGGAAGCAGTTCGGGATGTCCCTGGTACTCTGATGCAGTGTAGGAGTCGGGGCAGGTGGACAGCAGAGGGAAGGCTAAGATGACGCCTGAGGACCTGGGAAGGCCACACTGAGCAACATCTACATTATTCCATGGGCACAGGGGTTTTGAGCAGTGGAGAGTTTCTGAGCAGAGACATATGATTAAGTCTGTGTTCTAGAAAGATCCTTGGAGGGGTGGTTCCAGGGGGATGGAAGATGGAGTCTGGGGGAGGGAGAGCTTAGGCTGAACAAGACTAATAATGAAGCCATACTGAGGCCAAACTAACAAGGACATTAGGAGAACTTAAAGCCACTGGCACCTAAAGCTACAGTAACCATTAAACTGGTCCAACTCCTATCCAGACTAACATCAAACTTCACGTTAAAGGTCTCTATCAGTCCCTTGACCCAATAAATCATGCATTTACAAGTCATGCTAAAAGGCAAGGAAAATAACAGACTGAAGAGAGGAGCAAGAATCAGAACCAAACTCAGTTATGACACAGATCTTGGAATTACAGAGAGGAAATTTAAAATAACTATGACTCGTATGTTAAGGGTTTGGGATATTATGATTTGTCAGAAATATACATTTGGTCTGTCAGAGGAACAAAAGCAATTTCTTCTCACGTATTTGGTCTTCATCCATGGTTCCTGGCTCCCGGCTCATAGCATTTCCTCAGCAATAAGAGCAATGTGAGCATGTTTGGTTATAGTATTTGGTCTCTGGTCCTCAGTCCTGAAAACCACTTCAGAGCCATCAAGGTGAAATGGGTCTCTTGTTGTTCCCTATAAGCCCCTTTTCATTATAACTGGGCTTACGAGGTTTGTTTGTTTTTTTAAAGATTTATGTATTTATCTAAGAGAGAGGAAATGCACAAGCAGGGGGAGGGACAGAAAGAGATGGAGAGGGAGACCATCTTAAGCAGACTCCATGCTGAGCCCAGGGCCTGACACGGGGCTCGATCCCATGACCCTGAGATCATGACCTGAGCCAAAACCAAGAGTTAGACGCTCAACTGACTGAGCCACACAGGCACCCCTCATTTTTAGCTTGAATAATTTGTGTGTGTATCCATTAAGATTTTTTATATACGTAATTATGTAACATAAATAGAAATAGTTTTCCTTTCTTTTCAATAAGGATGCCTTTAATTTCTTTTTATTGCCTAATTGCCTGGCTAGAAACTCCACTACAGTGTTGAATAGAAGTGACAAAGGCAGAAATCCTTGTTTTGTTCTTGATCGTAGAGGAAAAGCTTTGTTTCTCAATATTAAGTATGATGTCAGCTCTGTGTTTTTTGTAGCTGTTCTTTTTTTAAATTAACATATAATGTATTATTTGCCCCAGGAGTACAGGTCTGGAAATCATCAGTCTTACACAATTCACAGCACTATCCATAGCACATACCCTCCCCAGTGTCCATCATCCAGCCACCCTATCCCTCCCCCCCCCCCCCCCCAGCAATGCTCAATTTGTTTCCTGAGATTAAGAGTCCGTTATGGTTTGTCTCCCTCCCCGGTCCCTCTTTGTTTTATTTTTTTCTCCTCTCTTCCCCCCACGATCCCCACCCTGCCTCTCAAATTCCTCATATCAGGAAGATCATATAATTGTCTTTCTGTGATCAACTTATTTCACTTAGCATAATACCCTCTACATCATTGCAAATGGCAAGACTTTGGGGGTTTTGATGGCTGCATAGTATTCCATTGTATATAGGTACCATATCTTCTTTATCCATTCATCTGTTGATGGACATCTAGGTTCTTTCCATAGTTTGGCTATTGTGGACATTGCTGCTATAAACATTCAGGTGCACATGCCCCTTCAGATCACTACATTTCTATGTTTAGGGTAAATACCCAGTAGTACGATTGCTGGGTCATAGGGTAGCTCTATTTTCAACTTTTTGAGGAACCTCCATACTGTTTTCCAGAGTGGCTGCACCAGCTTGCATTCCCACCAACAGTGTAGGAGGGTTCCCCTGTCTCTGCATCCTCTCCAACATCTGTCATTTCCTGACTTGTTCATTTTAGCCATTCTGACTGGTGTGAGGTGGTATCTCATTGTGGTTTTGATTCGTATTTACCTGATGCCGAGTAATGTAGAGCACTTTTTCATGTGTCTATTGGCCATTTGGATGTCTTCTTTGCAGAAATATCAGTTCATGTCTTCTGCCCATTTCTTGATTAGATTTTTTGTTCTTTGGGTGTTGAGTTTGAGAAGTTCTTTATAGATTTTGGATACTAGCCCTTTATCTGATATGTCATTTGTGAATATCTTCTCCCATTCTGTTGGTTGTCTTTTGGTTTTGTTGACTATTTCCTTTGATGTGCAAATCTTTTGATTTTTTTTTAGATTTATTAATTTGACAGAAAGATCACAAGTAGGCATAGAGGCAAGCAGAGAGATAGGGGGAAGCAGGCCCCCCCACCAAGCAGAGAGCCTGACATGGGGCTCGATCCCAGGACCCCGGGATCACGACCCCAGCCGAAGGCAGAGGCTTTAGCCCACTGAGCCACCCAGGCGCCCCAAAAGCTTTTGATCTTGATGGAGTTCCAATAGTTCCTTTTTGCCCTTGTTTCCCTTGCCTTTGGTGATGTTTCTAGGAAGAAATTGCTGCGGCTGAGGTCGAAGAGGTTGCTGCCTGTGTTCTCCTCAAGGATTTTGATGGATTCCTTTCTCACACTGAGGTCTTTCATCCACTTTGAGTCTATTTTTGTGTGTGGTGTAAGGAAATGGTCCAGTTTCATTCTTCTGCATGTAGCTGTCCGATTTTCCCAACACCACTTGTTGAAGAGACTGTCTTTTTTCCAATGGACATTCTTTTCTGTTTTGTCAAAGATTAGTTGACCATATTGTTGAGGGCCCATTTCTGGGCTCACTATTCTGTTCCACTGATGTGTCTGTTTTTGTGCCAGGACCATACTGTCTTAATGATTACAGCTTTGTAATAGAGCTTGAAGTCTGGAATTGTGATGCTGCCAACTTTGGTTTTCTTTTTCAACATTCCTCTGGCTATTTGGGGTCTTTTCTGGTTCCATATAAGTTTTAGGATTATTTGTTCCATTTCTTTGAGAAACAAGGATGGTATTTTGATAGGGATTGCATTAAATGTGTAGATTGCTATAGGTAGCATAGACATTTTTACGATATTTGTTCTTCCAAACCATGAGCATGGGACGTTTTTCCATTTCTTTGTGTCTTCCTCAATTTCTTTCATGAGTACTTTATTATAGTCTTCTGAGTACAGATTCTTTGCCTCTTTGGTTAGGTTTACTCCTAGGTATCTTATGGTTTTGGGTGCAACTGGGTTGACTCCTTTAATTTCTCTTTCTTCTGTGTTGCTGTTGGTGTATAGAAATGTATTTGAGTTCTTTCCTACTTTTCTCTTGTGGTTGTGTTCTAGTTTCAGAGCATTGTGGTCTGAAAATATGCAGGGAATGATCCCAATCTTCTGGTACCAGTTGAGACCCTATTTGTGACCCAGGATGTGATCTATTCTGGAGAATGTTCCATGTGCACTAGAGAAGAATGCGTGTTCTGTTGCTTTGGGATGGAATGTTCTAAATATATCTGTGATGTCCATCTGGTCCAGTGTGTCATTTAAAGCCTTTATTTCCTTGTTGATCTTTTGCTTAGATGATCTGTCCATTTCAGTGAGGGGGGTTTAAAGTCCTTTATTATTATTGTATTATTGTTGATGTGTTTCTTTGATTTTTTTATTAATTAATTTATATAATTGGCTGCTCCAATGTTAGGGGCATAGATATTTAAAATTGTTAGATCTTCGTGTTGGACAGACCCTTAAAGTAGGATATAGTGTCCTTCCTCATCTCTTATTATAGTCTTTGGCTTAATATCTAATTGATCTGATATAAGGATTGCCACCCCAGATTTCTTTTTATGTCCATTAGCATAATAAATTGTTTTCCACCCCCTCACTTTAAATGGAGGTGTCTTTGGGTCTAAAATGAGTTTCTTACAGACAGCATATAGATGGGTCTTGTTTTTTTATCCACTCTGTTACTTTGTGTCTTTTGATTGGGGGCATTTAGCCCATTTACATTCAGGGTAACTGTTGAAAGATATGAATTTAGCACCGTTGTATTGCTTGTAAGGTGACTGTTACGGCATATTGTCTCTGTTCCTTTCTGGTCTGTTACATTTAGGCTCTCTCTTTGCTTAGAGGACCCCTTTCAATATTTCCTATAGGGCTGGTTTGGTGTTTGCAGATTCTTTTAGTTTTTGTTTGTCCTGGAAGCTTTTTTTTTTTTTTTTTTTTAAGATTTTATTTATTTATTTGACAGAGAGAGGGACAGTGAGAGAGGGAACACAAACAGGGAAGCAGAGGGAGAGGGAGAAGCAGGCTCTCTGCCGAGCAGAGAGCCCGATGTGGTGCTCAATCCCAGGACCCTGGGATCATGACCTGAGCTGAAGGCAGATGCTTAATGACTGAGCCACCCTGGCACCCCAAGTCCTGGAAGCTTTTTAATCTCTCCTTCTATTTTCTGGGACAGCCTAGCTGGATATAGTATTCTTGGCTGCATGTTTTTCTAGTTAGTGCTCTGAATATATCATGCCAGTCCTTTCTGGCCTGCCTGGTCTCTGTGGATAGCTCTGCTTCCAATCTAATATTTCTACTGTTGTATGTTACAGACCTCTTGTCCTGAGCTGCTTTCAGGATTTTGTCTTTGTCACTGAGAATTGTAGGTTTTACTATTAGATGATGGGATGTGGACTTACTTTTATTGATTTTTGAGGGGGGTTTTCTGTGCCTCCTGGATTTTGATGTTTGTTCCCTTTGCCAAATTAAGGAAATTCTCTGCTATAATTTGCTCCAATATACCTTCTGCCCCTCTCTTTCCTCTTCTTCTGGGATCCCAATTATTCTAATATTGTTTCATCTTATGGTATCACTTATCTCTCAAATTCTCCCCTCATGGTCCAGTAGTTGTTTGTCTCTCATTTTCTCGGCTTCTTTATTCTCCATCACCTGGTCTTCTATATCACTAATTCTCTCTTCTGCCTCATCTGTCCTAGCAGTAAGAGCCTCCATTTTTTTATTGTACCTCATTAATAGCTTTTTAAATTTCAACTTGGTTAGATTTTAGTTCTTTTATTTTTCCAGAAACAGCTTTCATTTCTCCAGGAAGGGATTCTCTAGTAACTTCCATGGTTTTTTCAAGCCCAGCTAGCACCTTGATAATCATCATTCTGAACTCTATCTCTCACATAATACTAATGTCCGTATTGATTAGGTCCCTAGGCATCGGCACTGCCTCTTGTTTTTTGTTTCTTGTTTTTGTTTTTGTTTTGTGGTGAGTTTTTCTGCTGTGTCATTTTATCCAGATAAGAATAGATGAATGAGAGATCAAAATTTAATAGGGTAGTAACAACCCCAGAAAAACATACACTAACCAAATCAGAAGAGACATGCAACCAGGGGGAGAAGAGTGGGGGGAGCAAAGAAAAACTATATATATATAGAATAGAACAGAGCCACACACTTGATTTTGGGTTATTTTGGTCTGCTAGAAGAAACTAACTCGCAAAATTTTTAAGAAAGAAAACTTCTATATATACAAAAATAAGGGTAAACATGATGAAAGGATGGAATATGAATATAAAGATGAAAATTTTAAAAGATTCTAAAAAAGGACTTGATAAGTTAGTTGAAAAAGAAATTTAAAAGAGGTGAGAATGCAATCAGGCTGGAGAGTAGAACAAAGCCATGAACTGGATTTAGGGTATATTTTGATCTGTTAGAAGAAACTGTATCCTAAAATTTTAAAGAAAGAGAAACCTATATGTATACAAAAAATAAGATTAAATACAATGAAGGGATAGAATATGACTATAACAATGAAAATTTTAAAAAGATTTTTTTAAAGATTTTATTTATTTATTTACTTACTTACTTATTAGAGAGATAGAGAACAGAAGTAGGCAGAGCAACAGGCAGAGGGAGAGGGAGAAGCAGGCTCTCTGCCAAGCAGAGAGCCCGATGCGGTGCTCAATCCCAGGACCCTGGGATCATGACCTGAACTGAAGGCAGCCGCTTAACCGACCGAGCCACCCAGGCGCCCCTAAAAGATTTTTTTTTAAAGGTATTGATAAGATAAAATAGTTTAAAAAGGTTAGAATAGGAAAGAGGAAATTTTTTTTAAAAAGAGTAAGAAAAAAATAAAATTTGAAAAACTTAAAAGACTAAAAAATCATGTGAAAAAAGCCATGAATTCTATGTGCTGTATTCCCGTTTATCTCTGAAGTTTTGCAGTTCTCATTGATCGGTGAACTTAGTATTGACAGGATGTTCTTGCTGATCTTCTGCGGGAGGGGCCTGTTGCCATGATTCCCAAATGTCTTTGCCTGAGCTGGAATTGCGCCGCCCTTGCCAGGGGCCAGACTATGTAATCTGCTTGGGTTCACTCTGGGGAGCTTTTGTCCCCTGAGCACTTTCCGTAGAGTCCGGAGGACGGGAATGAAGATGGCGGCCTCCCAGTCTCTGGCCCGGAGGAGCCGAGAGCTCGGGGCCCCACTCCTCAGTGCGCCCTCAGAGAAAAGCAGTCACTCCCTTCCGTCTCCTTGGTCTCTGGCCCCGCTCCGAGCTCACCTGGCCTGTGACTGAGCATTTCTGTCTCTGACGCTCGGCCCCATTTGGAGTCTCCAAACCCAGCAGATTCCTGCCGCAGGCTCCTGCAGCTACTCCCAGGATCTTCTGCTTATAGGGTCCCTGCTCGAAGAGCAGGGGCCCGACTCTGCCATGGACGTTTAATGTAACCCTGAGCTGAGAGTCCCCTGCCCCGTGGCTCTGTCTTTGCTGCCGGCTTCCCCACTCTGATACCTGGCAGCTCTGCCACACTCAGACACCCCCTTTCTGTGACCCCGCAGGTCCTGACACCACACTGTCCCCACAAGGGCTCCATACCCGCTTAGCCTCCCAGGAGGATGTCCCTCAGCAGAGCTGACTTCTAAAAGTCTGGATTTTATGCTCCGTTGCTCCTCCAATTGCCGGGAGCCGGACCCCCCCGCCCCCCACGCAGTCTGCTTGCTTCAAATTCGCTTCTCTGCACGTCCTACCTTCCAGAAAGTGGTCACTCTTCTCTTCCTAGAATTGCTGCTCTTCTTCCCTTCGATCTCCTGTTGAGTCTGTAGATGTTCAGAATGGTTTGATAACTAGCTGAACTCCTGGGACCTGATGATATTTAGATCTCCTTCTCCTCCACCATCCTGCTCCTCTCTATCTATAGATATCCTTTATTAGGCTGAGCAGGTTCCCTAAAAATCAATTTTTTTCACTGCGTTTATGATGGAGTGTTGAATTTTTGTCAAAAATTTTTTCTGCATGTGGTTTTTGTCCTTTTGAGATGGTGTATTACATAAATTGATTTTCAGATGTTAAACCAACCTTTATTCTTTTTTAATTTATTTTTTACAATTTTTTAAGATTTTATTTATTTATTTGACAGAGAGAGATACAGCGAGAGAGGGAACACAAGCAGGGACAGAGGGAGAGGGAGAAGCAGGCTTCCCAGTGAACAGGGAACCCCACGTGGGGCTTGATCCCAGGACTCTGGGACTGTGACCTGAGCCAAAGGCAGATGCTTAACGACTGACTGACCCAGGTGCCCCCCAACCTTTATTCTTGAGATGTACTCCACTTGGTTATGGTATATAATCCTGTTCTATACTTTTTTTTCCAAGATTTTATTTATTTATTTGAGGGATAGAGAGAGAGAAAGCACAAACAGGGGCAGAGAAAGAAGCAGACTCACCGCTGAGCAGGGAGCCCAATGTGGGACTCCATCCTAGGACCCTAAGATCATGACCTGAGCTGAAGGCAGATGCTTAACCCACTGAGCCACCCAGGTGCCCCTCCTTTTTTATATGTTACTGGATTCAGTTTCTAGTATTATGTTGAGAATTTCTGTATATACTTTCATGGGAGATATTGAGGTCTGTGGTTTTCTTTTATTACCTTTGGTTTCGGTATCAGGGAGTACTGGCTTCAAAGAATGAGTTAGAAAGTGTTCCTTCCTCTTCCATTTTTTGGAAGAGTTTGTGAAGAAACTGCATTTGTTCATGAGGAAACTCATTCATTTTTCTTTAAATATTTGGTAGAATTCTCTAGTGAAGCCATGTGGGCTTGGGCTGTGTGTGTGTGTGTGTGTGTGTGTTGAATTTTTTAACAACTAATTCAGTCTTTTTCCTTGTTGTAGGTCTGTTCCAATTTTCTACTTCATCTTGAGTCAGTTCTGGTCATTTGTGCCTTCCTAGGAATTTGTTCATCTAATTTATCGGCATCCAGTGCATAATATTCCCTTATGCTTCTTTTTATTTCTGTAAGGTTGGTAGTAACATCCCCTCTTTCATTCCTGACTTTAGTAATTTGAATTCTCTCTCCTTTCTCTCTATCTCCCTATCAATGCCCCCTCCACCGCTTCTCCCTAGTCAGTTTAGGTAAAGGTTTGATAATTTTACTGGTCCTTTCAAAGAATCAAGTTTTGGCTTAACTGATTTTTCTCTATTTTTTTATTCTATAATTTATATCATTAATTTTTACTCTAATCTTATTTCCTTTCTTCCTCTTGCTTTGGGTTCAGTTTGCTCTCCTTTTCCAGTGTATTCATATATAAAGTTAGGTGATGGACTGAAATCTTTTCCTTTATTAATATAGTTGTTTACAGGGGCGCCTGGATGGCTCAGTGGGTTAAGCCTCTGCCTTCCGCTCAGGTCATGATCTCAGGGTCTGCTCAGCGGTGAGCCTGCTTCTCTCTCTGCCTGCCTCTCGGCATACTTGTGATCTCTGTCTGTCAAATAAATAAATAAAATCTTTAAAAAATATATAGTTGTTTACAGGTATAGGTTTCCCTCAAAACTCTGTACTGGGTACAACCCCAAAATTCTGGCATGTTGTGTTTTCTCTTTCATTCATCTCAAAGTATTTTCTAATTTCTCTTGTGATTTCTTCTCTGGCTAATTGGTTATTTAGGCATATGTTGTTTAATTTCCACATATTTGTGAAATCTCCAAATTTCCTTCCGTTATTAGTTTCTAATTTCCTTCCACTGTGGTCAGAGAATGTGCTTTCCACCATTTTGATCCTTTTAAATTTACTGAGGCTTATTTTATGGCCTAGTATATGGTTCCTTCTGGAGAAGTTTCCACATGTACTTGAGAAGAATGTGTTTTCCACTACTGCTGGGTGATTCGGTACTGTTTTCATTTTTTTGACATATATATATATATATATATATATATATATATATATATATATACTGTTTATCCAAATTAATTTCACCCCTTCCAGATATCTACAAACTATCAGACTCACTTGTCATACCAGGATTTATCTAAGGTGTCCAGTGAAACCAGATGAACCCTGCTCAAAAAGTCCTCTCCTAACTGCAGGAGTATCACTGAAGGAGCCATCTCTGACATGTAGCGGATCCCAACACACACTACACACTGCAGGCTTTCCGCTCTTGAGTGGATTGCTTAATCTCCATCTGCAGTTTCCTCATCTCAAAAATGCAATACCTGCTTTGCAACTTTGCTTTGAGTATTAGGAACATTGCATAAAGCACCCATGTCAATGTCTGACATGTGATAATGCTCAGTAAACACTAGCACTAACCACTATTAGGCTACTTATATGCACCTAGTTTAGTATGTAGAACATCATAAACTAGATAGTACTAAATTACGACATCAGGAGCACCTGGGTGGCACAGTCAGTTAAGCATCTGACTCATGATTTCGGCTCAGGTCATGATCTCAAGGTCTGGGGATCGAGCCCCGCATCAGGCTCCAGGCTCAGCCTGTTGTCTGCTTGAGATTCTCTCTCCTTCTCCCTCTCCTCCTCCCCCTGCTCACTCTCTCTCTAAATACATACATACATACATACATCTTTAAGAAAATAATGACATTATTTTAAAAAAGATTTTATTTATTTATTTGAGGGAGAGAGAGGAGGACCAGGGGGAGGGGGAGGGACAGAGGGAGAAGCAAGACTCCACTCTGAGCAGGGAGCCTCATGAGGGGCTTGATCCCAGGACCCTGGGATCATGACTGGAGCCAAAGGCTGATGCCCAACCGACTGAGCCACCTAGGAGCCCCCCAAAATAATGATATTATTATACCTATATAATTTCCTTCATAAATTAGACATTATTGGAAAAACTGAGCCGGTAGTTAAGTGACTTGCTTAAGTTACCCACACAGAGAGTAAATTCCTGAATTTTAACTCTGGTTACTTTTCATTGGAAAGTCAATTTTCCTACCACTGTTGGAAAAATCCTTTCTTGTAGCCTTTTTTTTCTTTTTTTTTCTTTTTCATTTGGAGTTTAAGAGCAGAAAGAAAGAAACTTGAATCAGGCTATGCTGAATTATCAGAGAACAAATAATAAGGAAGCAGAGCCCATGACATATTTTTTTTAAGTTTTTACTTACCCAGTGCCCATCACAAGTGCCCTTCTTAATCCTCACCACCTATTTCCCCCTTCCCCTCACCCACCTCCCCTCCGGTGACCATCTGAGTGCGCTCTATAGTTAAGAGTCTGTGTCTTGGATTGTTTCTCTCTCTCTCTCTCTCTCTTTTTTCCCTTTGCTCCTCTGTTTTGCTTCTTATATTCTACATATGAATGAAATCAAAAGGCGTTTGTCTTGCTCCAACGGATTTGTTTCACTCACCATTATACTCTCAAGCTTCATCCGTGTTGTTGCAAGTGGCCAAGATTTCATCCTTTTTTATCACCCACTAATATTCCATTATATGCAGAGACCACATCTTGTTTATCCATTCATTGATTAATGGACACTTGGTTGTTTCCCTATTTTGGCTATTGTCAATAATGCTGCTACAAACATAGAGGGGCATGTATCCCTTTTGGATGAAAGTTCTTGTATTCTTTGGGTAAACACCCAGTAGTGTGATTGTTGGATCATAGTGTAGCTCTATTTTAAACTTCTGGAGGAGCCTCCATACTGTTTTCCACGGTTGCTGCAGCAGTCTGCATCCCCACCAACAGCGCATGAGGGTTCCTTTTATTTTTTTTTTTAAGATTTTATTTATTTATTTGACAGACAGAGATCACAAGTAGGAAATCACAAGTAGGCAGAGAGGCAGGCAGAGAGAGAGGAAGGGAAGCAGGCTCCCTGCCAAGCAGAGAGCCCGATGCGGGGCTCAATCTCAGGACCCTGGGATCATGACCCGAGCCGAAGGCAGAGGCTTAACCCACTGAGCCACCCAGGCGCCCCGAGGGTTCCTTTTATTCCACATCCTCTTTAACACCTGTTGTTTCTTTGTTGTTGGTTTTAGCCATCCTGACACGTGTGAGGTGGTATCTCATGCAGTTTTGGTTTGCATTTCCCTGATGATCAGTGATGTTGAGCACCTTTTCATGTGTCTGTTGGTTATCTATAGGTCTTCTTCAGAGAAATGTCTGTCCTTGTCTTCTGCCCATCTTTCAATTGGATTATTTGTTTTTTGGGTGTTGGGTTGTGTAAGTTCTCTCTGTATTTTGGATACCAAGCCTTTATCAGATGTCTTTGGCTTTTCTTTTCACAACTTCTACTCCTGCCTTCCCAGAAAGGACCCCTGATGGGATGCAGCATGTTCCTAACAGAGAGAAACTCCAGGGGGAGTTTTTTTTCCTGAACCAAATGGAGAAAACATCCTAGGCTCACTGGTTAAGTTTGCCTACAGGTCTGCCTACAAAGCTCTATAATCTGAGCTGCTGCCCAGCCCCCACTGCCCCAACGCCAGCCCCCGCAGCTTAACTGTGGACAGTACAGAGCACTTGAATGTCAGCCTATACAAGAGGAAAATGGTCTCCCTCTGACATGTAACCACAATTTCTTGTTGTTTTGGGGGGCGTCTGACTCTTGGTTTTGGCTCAGGTTGCAATCTCAGGGCAGTGGGGCTGAACCTTGCATCGGGCTCCACACTCAGCACCGAGCCTGCTTGAGATTCTTGCTCCTGTCTCCCTCTGCCTCTTCCCTGCTCTCTCTCTCTAAAATGAAAAGATAAATCTTTAATTTAAAAAAAGTTATTTTATTTATTTATTTATTAAGATTTAACTTATTTATTTGACTGAGAAATCGAATACAAGCAGGGGAAGGAGCAGAGGGAGAGGGAGAAGCCCCACACCAGGCTCCCCGCTCAGGGGCAAGTCTGCTTCTCCCTCTCCCTCTGTAATCTCTCTTAAATAAATAAAATGAAATCTTAAAAAAAAAAAAAAAAGGATGGCACGTTACAGAATCTCTAAGTTGGGGGGCAGCGGGTGTCAGACCTGCTTATGTCCTCCTCTCCCCTGGTTCAGATCTTCACTGGCTTCTGACTCTCGCCTATTTCCTTTATTACCAGAAAAGGGTTACTCATGTCCCTGCAGAATTATTCTAAGCATCTGGACCCTGGATGTCCTGTAAAGCCCTCCAGCTTTGAACACCCCCAGGAGAATGGACTGCCCACACCGGTGGCTCAGGAACCAATCCCGGTCACACAGGATCGCCCTAAGCTGCTAGGTCTGTCACAGTGAGGAACGTTCGGAAACCAGCGCCTCTTCAAGGCCAGGACCATCAGGCTCTCCATTTTGCTCAAGGAGAGTAAAAACAGCAGGGAGTGGCCAGTCTCTCAATAATTACCTGTCGAGCCAAGCGAGGCTGACCCCTCCATCCCCGTTCCCGTCCCCCCACAGCGGGCAGCCTGATGAGGACCTCAGACGTCACACACATTAGCCAAGGGGATCGTGGCTACCGCAGGTAAGCGGGGGATGTATGGGGAGCCGATCTAGTCGAGGACCTGAGAAAAGGAAGCCCTGCTCCCTGACGGTGGCTTGTCCTTTGTTGCCATTTGAAATTTCTTTGTGAAGAGCAGATGGGGAGAGGGCTTTCTCAGGCTGAATCCGGAGTATGAAGTAAGTAGCCAGCTCAGGAAGTTGTATCTAAAATGGTTCAAGGTGTAGCAAAACTCACAACGAGGGGTGGGGGGGTTGGGGGGGCCTAAATGGGTCCTGCCTCAGGGACCTGGGATGGGGGATATCAGACAGCCAGGCCTGCACAAAGATCCCCCTGACCTCCCTCCCACCTTTGACAACTTTGACAACAGCCAGCCTCTCTTTGAGGGGGCCACCCTAAAGAAAAATTAAGCTGGAATACTATGCAGCCAACAAAAAATGAAATCTTGCCATTTGCAACGGTGTGGCTGGAACTGGAGGGTATTACACTAAGTGAAGTCAGTCCGTCAGAGAAAGACGATTATCCTATGATCTCACTGATATGTGGAATCTAAGAAACAAAACAGAGCATAGGGAAAGGGAAGGAAAAATAAAACAAGATGAAACCAGAGAGGGAGACAGACCATAAGAGATTCTTTTTTTTTTTTAAAGATTTTATTTATTTATTTGACAGACAGAAATCACAAGTAGGCAGAGAGGCAGGCAGAGAGAGAGAAGGGGAAGCAGGCTCCCTACTGAGCAGAGAGCCCGATGCGGCACTCGATCCCAGGACCCTGAGATCATGACCTGAGCCGAAAGCAGAGGCTTAACCCACTGAGCCACCCAGGTGTCCCAAGAGATTCTTAATCATAGGAAACAAACAGGACGCTGGAGGGCAGGGGGGTGGAGGGATGGTGTAGCTGGTGTCAGGCACTGGGGGAGGGTATGCGTTGTAAGCAGCACTAGGTGTTATATAAGACTGTGAATTACTGACCTCTGAAAGCAGTAATACATTATATGTTAATCAGTTGAATTTGAATTTAAAAATGGGGTGGGGGGGTAGAATCCTGGAAGCTCCTGCATTTGATGTCTTGAAATGGCTTGGAAAAGCTCAAGTTAGATTGCTGCTGGGTGAGAGGGCAGCAGCCCAGACAACCTACAGAATTCTAGGAAACAAAAATGTCACTTTAAAAAAAATAATTAAATTATGGGACGCCTGGGTGGCTCAGTTGGTTAAGCAGCTGCCTTCGGCTCAGGTCATGATCCCAGCGTCCTGGGATCGAGTCCCGCATCGGGCTCCTTGCTCTGCAGGGAGCCTGCTTCTCCCTCTGCCTCTGCCTGCCATTCTGTCTGCCTGTGCTCGCTCGCTCTCCCTCTCTCTCTGACAAATAAATAAAATCTTTAAAAAATAATAATAATAATTAAATTAAAAATTAAAAAATAAAATAAAATAAGCTCTACACCCAACGTGGGGCTTGAACTCACAACCCGGAGATCAAGGGGGACGTGCTCCACCCACTGAGCCAGCAGGGTTCTGTGATTGTCTATTCAGATGTCTGTTTGCCTTTGACACTAGTTGTTCCTCAAGTGCAAGGTGTTTTATGTAACTATATGCAACTGAACTTATGCTGTCCATAACCATCCCTCCATTTTTCAGGCTTTAGGAATCATTCTTTTCTTTAAACTCCCCAGTCGCAAAAATCCAGACCCCAGGAACTCACCAGTCCCCGCACACTCACTCTCTGTGGGTCACTTTGCCATTGTCGCCACCTGCCCATCCCACGTGGCCTAAGAATGAGCAGGAGACTCTCTTCTAATTCCCCCAAATATAGATAAGAACAGGATATAATAGAAAATAAAACCTTACTGAAGACTCCAGGACAACAGAAGAGAATTTCTGTTTCAGCGCAGAAAAGGTAATTTTAAAATAAGATAATAGGGACACCTGGGTGGCTCAGCTGGTTAAGCGGCTGCCTTCCGCTCAGGTCATGGTCCCAGGGTCCTGGGATCGAGTCCCGCATTGGGCTCCCTGCTCAGTGTGCAGCCTGCTTCTCCCTCTCCATCTGCCTCTCCCGCTGCTCCTGCTCGCTTGCGCTCTCTCTCAAATAAATAAATAAAATCTTTTAAAAAATATGTTGGGGATAGCAATTAACAAGACAGACAGAAAGTCTCTACTTTGAGGGGCTTGCTTTCCTGCCAGGGGGAGAGAGAGAACATGAACTCTCTGATTTCAGGGAGTGGTAAGAGCCAGAGAAGCCAGCTGTGATACACCAGGGTTGATGAAAGGGAGAATGACAGGGAGATGGGTGCTTCTGTGAGGGTGGGAGGAAGGATCTTTGGCCAGATTTTCTCTTCAAACCAGGATTTGAGGCCAGGTAGTAGTAGCTTTGAGACAGGATCATTAAAAAAAAAAAAAAAATCTGTAGCACACGGTTAAACTCCTATCATGGTGGGGGGGGGGGGGGGTGTGGAGGGAGGCAGGAGCAAATGCTGGAGAAGAAGGGTGGGCGGAGGTGGAATTCTCAGCCCAGCTCCTGCCCAGATTGGGGGAAAGGAAGGTGTGGGCACAACTTGTTGATGAGTGTGGCACTCAGGGCCTCTTACAGACAGCTTGCCCGGGGGGTGTCTGAATCATCCATCTCGAGTCCCCTTTCCTGCAAGCTATAAAGAACCCCTCCTAAAAATGCCAGCTCCTCTCTACCTCCCTGGAGAAGCCAGAGGAGGTTTCTTTGGGAGGCAACAGGAGGAACACTTGTTCTAAGTATCATCCCTATGTTAATTCCAATTCTTGTTCCCCAGGAACAGGACACAGGAACAGAGAATCAAGCTGGTTTGGTTCTGCTCTCTATTTATGCACAGTCCCACTGATGGCAAATTGCAATGTTTTTGCTTTTAAAAATATCTTAATGATTGATGTCTTAAAAATGATGCAGCCAAGAGTCTGCAAGCTAAAAAAGTTTCTCACACTCAAACCAATAGCTCCCTGGTGACTGTTTTTCTAGAACCTTGCATTTTAAAATACTTTTTAAAGATTTTATTTATTTATTTGACCGACAGAGATCACAAGTAGGCAGAGAGGCAGGCAGAGAGAAGAGGGGATGCACACTCCCTGCTGAGCAGAGAAACCGATGTGGGGCTCGATCCCAGGACCCTGGGATCACGATCTGAACCGAAGGCAGAGGCTGTAACCCACTGAGCCACCCACGTGCCCCTAGAACCTTGCATTTTAATTCTATTCCATTCCTCTGTTGGTCCCAGGCTTCTTTTGATTAAATACCATTCTGGAAAAGAGGGTGGACCTTTAAGATTCGGCGGTTTAGATCTTTATCCAACGAAATTATTCAGCCTCTGAGCCTTTCTAAAAGAGAGGTAAAAGTACCTCTCAGAGTCTTGAGGATTAGGAAAGTCTATTAACTCTTCATGCCAACAAAGCCAGAGGTTCACATTCTGTTCCACAAAAAAGGACTGAGCATAACTTTGCTCTATATACAAACCTAAAGGAAAAAGGGATTAGAGAGTTTTCCCAGGGACTTCAAATGAGGAAGGAAAAGATTCCCCAAAAAGCTAAACACAGACATTTGCAACAACACGGATGGAGCTGGAGAGAATACAAGGCTAAGAAAAAAAAAAAAATCAGTTGGAGAAAGATAAATACCATATGATTTCACTTACATGTGGAATTTAAGAAACAAACAAACAAACAACAACAAAAACTAGCAAAGGGAAAAAACATAAGAGAGAGGGCGAGACAAACCAAGAAGCAGACTCTTAACTATAGAGAACACACCAGTGGTCAGCAGAGGGGAGGTGTGGGGAGGATGGGGGAAGTAGGAGATGGGGATTAAGGAGGGCATTTGTTTTCTATGTAAGTGTTGAATCACTAAAATGTACACCTGAAACCAGTATTATACCATATGCTAACTAATTGGAATTTTTTAAAAAGATTTTATTTATTTGAGGGGCGCTTGGGTGGCTCAGTGGATTAAAGCCTCTGCCTTCAGCTCTGGTCATGATCCCAGGGTCCTGGGATCGAGCCCCGCATCAGGTTCTCAGCTCAATGGGGAGCCTGCTTCCCCGTCTCTCTCTGCCTGCCTCTCTGCCTACTTGTGATCTCTGTCAAATAAATAAATAAATAAAATATTTTAAAAAGGATTTTATTTATTTGAGAGAGAGAGCAAGCAAGCACAAGCAGGGGGAGGGGCAAAGGGAGAGGGAGAAGCAGGCCCCCCACTGGGAGTGACAAAGCCAAAGGCAGATGCCCAACTGACTGAGCCACCCAGGCGCCCAACTAACTGGAATTTAAATAAAAGCCAAAAAAGGGGGCGGGGAAGCATAGAATTATCATATGATCCGGCAATTCCACTCCTAAATATATGTCCCCCAAAATCAAAGACAACGATTCAAACAGACGCTTGCTTGTCAGTGTTCTGAACAGCGCTATTCATAACGACCGAAAGGTCAAACAACCCAGTGTCTATCAACAGCTGAGTGGATAAGCAAAATGCAGCCTCTCCATGCACTGGGACATCAGTCAGCCCTAAGAAGGAATGACATTCTGACTGGCGCTACATGACATGGATGAACCTTGGAAACGTTACGCTAAGTGAAAGAAGCCAGACACGAAAGGACACATGTTGTGTGATTCCACTTGTATGAAATATCTAGAAGAGGCAAATTCATGGAGACAGTATATCCGAGGTCACCGGAGGCTGGGGCGGTGGGGGAGAAGGAAATGAAGAATTACTGCTCTAGTGGAGTGAGGAGAAAGTTCTGGAAGCAGACAGTGGTGATGCTTACACATGTAACTAATGCCACTGAATTGTACATTGTAAAATGGCAAATTTTATGTTACATGTATTTTACCATGAAGGAAGTTGCTTAGGGGCGCCTGGGTGGCTCAGTGGGTTAAGCCGCTGCCTTCAGCTTGGGTCATGATCTCAGGGTCCTGAGATCAAGCCCTGCATCGGGCTCTATGCTCAGCGGGGATCCTGCTTCCCCCTCTCTCTCTGCCTGCCTCTCTGCCTACTTGTGATCTCTCTGTCAAATAAATAAATAAATCTTTAAAAACAAAAAGAAAGAAAGAAGTTGCTTAAGAAACAAAGTTAAGGGAGATAGAACAATTAGGATAATTAAAGTTGGGATGCGGGGCACCTGAGAGGTTCAGTTGGCTAACTGTCTGCCTTTGGCTCAGATCACGATCTCGGGGTCCTGGGATAGAGCCCTGCATCGAGTTTCCTGCTCCGAGGGGAGTCTGCTTCTCACTCCCCCCCTGTCCCTCCCTCCAGCTCATGCTCTCTCTCCCTCTCAAATCTCACTGCAGGGACAGACCTGCCTGGGACCCTAACATGGTCTGATCCTCTGGCCTGCTTTTCCCAGATATAAGCCCCGTTCTTTAAACACCGCTTCTCTTTAGATAAGGCTCAGTAGAACGGACTGGATTTCAATACTGGTTAAACACACAGGTCCTAAGAACATACCTGGCTTGTTTGGTTGGATGTCTGCAAATTTCCTCAGAGAGATGCCTCCTGAAATGTCTTCAGTAACTATCTTCATCCTCGTGTACCGGTTCTTTTAAGATTCCGTCTCTAACCTTGGAGATCGTTTCTCAAGTTTGGAGGGTAACTTCTTTTACCTCCTTTTCTACTGACCATATTGTGTTTATGTCTCATATGCCTACTAGGCACGTAAGCTTCTGGAGGAAAGAACCGTGTGTAATCCCCTTGCTATTCAAAACTGTCTCCTTGCCGCAGATTTCCGAAATCACACCTGCATTTTAACATCTCTAGACGATTTGTGCAAACATTTAACAGCTTTAATTCACCCAGTTAAGGTATACTATTCCGTGATTTTCAACATTTTTACAGGACTGTGCAACCACTACAAAATCCAATTTTAGGACCTCTTCCTGATCCCCAAAAGAAACCCTATATTTATTAGATATCACTACCCCCATTTTCCTACCACTGCCCTCCTCAGTCCTCAGCAACCGATAATCTATTTTCTGTCCCTCTAGATTTATCTATTCTGAATATTTTATATACATGGAATCATACCATACATGTCTTTTCTGTGACTGGCATCTTCCATTTGGCATAATGTCTTCAAGATTCATCCATGTTGTAAACTGTCAGTACTTCCTTCCTTCCTTTTTTTTTTTTTTTTCTTCACTTCCTTCCTTTCTATGCCTGAACAATAAATATTCTCTTGTATGGACATACCACATTTGGTTTATCCATTCATCCACTCATGGACATATGAGTTCACAAAGCTATTGTAAATAGTGCTGCCATGAAACATGTGTGCACATGTGTGTGAGACACCTGTGTTCAGTTTTCTTGGAGTGGGACTGCTGGACCAAATGGCAACTCCATGTTTCACTTTTGGAGGAACTGCCAAACTGTTTTCCAAGGCAGCTGCACCATTTAAGATTTTCATCGTCAGTGCACATGGATTCCAATTTCTCCACTTCTTATCGGCCTTTTCGATTATAGCCATCCTAATAGGTATAAAGTGGTATCTCACCATGGTTTTAATTTGTCGTTCCCTAATGACTATGATGCTGAACACATTTTCATGAGTTTATTGCCAGGATGCGTAACTTCCTTGGAGAAATACCTACTCAGATCTTTTGTTCACTTTTAAATTAGGTTACTTACCTATTTAAATTAGGTATAGCATCTGACTGGCTCAGTTGGTAGAGCACACAACTCTCGATCTTGGGGTGGTGAGTTCAAGCCCCACGCTGGGCAGAGAGCCTACTTAAAAAATAAATAAGTTGGGTTGTTTACCTTTTCACTGTTGAGTTCTAAGTTCTTTATCTATGTTGTATACTAGACTCTTACCAGATATAAGATTTATGAATATTTTCTGTGGGTGGTCTTTTCACTTTCTTTTTTTTAATTACATCATCATAAATGTATGCACATGTATAAAAGATGATTCTAAGAGTGTTCATATTTTGTTGCTCTTTTGCTTTCTTTATCTTGTCCTTTGATGCACAAAGTTGTCATTTTCACAAAGTTGATGAAATCCAATTCTATTTTTTTTTTTAATTTTGTTGTGTGCTTTTGGTGTCCTGTCACAAAAACCTTTGCCTGACAAGAAGCTGCCCTTTGTTTTTTTCTAAATCTTTTAAAGTTTTAGCTTTTGATCTGTGTGTATGGAGTGAGGTTGGGGTCCAACCTCATTCTTTTGCAAATGGATATCCAGCTGTCCCAGCACTGTTTGTTGAAGAGACTGTTCTTCCCACATTTGTTAGAATAACTGTTCTGTAGCCTTAGCACATTTGTCTCAGCACCCTTGTCAAAAGTCAACAGACTACAAATGTATAAGTTAATCTGTAGATTCTTTATTTCATTGATATATATGCCTAACTTTACGTGAGTCCCACATTGTCTTTTTTTCTTCTTAGATTTTTAAAATTTTTTAAGTAATCTCTTACACCCAACATGGAGCTCAAACTCAAAACCCTGAGATTAAGAGTTGTACGCTCTACTGACTGAGCCAACCAGGTGCCTCCAGGTCGTCTTAATAATTGCATTTTTGTATTAACTTTTGAAATCGGGAAGTATGGGTCCTCCCAGCTTCTTCTGCAAGATGTTTTGGCCATTCTGGGTTCCTAGAATTTCCTAATGAACACCAGGATCAGCTTGTCGATTTTTGCAAGCAGGCTACATGGGATTTTTTTTTTAAGATTTTATTTATGTATTCATTTGTCAGAGAGAGAGAAAGAGAGTGCACGCACACAAGCAGGCAGAGGCAGAGAGAGAGAAGCAGGCCCCCCGCTGAGCAGGGAGCCCAATGCGGGACTCGCTCCCAGGACCCTGCGATCATGACCTGAGCAGAAGGCAGTGGCCCAACTGACTGAGCCACCCAGGCGCCCTACATGGGATTTTGACAGGGACTGCATTGAGTCTGCAAGTCAACGTGGGAAGTATCTCCATCATAACAATTTTAATGAATTTTAATGATCCAGGAACATAGGAGGTCCTTCCATTTGTTTAGAGCTTCTTTATTTCAATAATGTTTTGTAGTTTTCAGTGTTCCAAGTCTTATACTTCTTTTGTTAACTTTATTCCTAAGATATTATTACTTTTGTGCCATTGTAAACAGAATTGTTTTCTTAATTTCATTTTTGGACTGTTCATTGCTAGTGTGTAGTAATACAACTGATTTTTCTATCTTGGTCTTGTCTCCTCTAATCTTGATATACACATTTATTAGTTTTAATGGTATTTTAGTGGATTTTATAGGATTTTTTAATATATAAGATCATGTCTTGCACAAATAGAGATGGATTTACTTTTTCTATCTAATACAGATGGGTTTTTTCTCCCTTGCCCTACTGCCATGCTAGAATGTCCAGTGCAATGTTGAACAGAAGTGCAAAGGGCAGACACCTTTGTATTGTTCCTAACTTTAAGGGAAAGCTTTTAGCCTTTCATCATTAAGTTAACTGGGGTTTCCTTGTTGATATCCTTTCTCAGACTGAGGAAGTCTCATCCTCTACCAATTTTTTTGAATGTCTTATCATGAAAGGGTGTTGGGTTTTGACAAATATTTTTCCTCCATCAAGACGATCATGTGGTTCTTGCTTTGTTCTATAAATATGGAGTAGTACATTAACTGATTTTCAGATATTAAGCCAAACTTGCATTCCTGGGCTATATTCCTCTTTGTTGCGGCATATATGCCTTGACTTTCCTGTGGAAATCCCAATAGAGGCTCTAGCCTAATGCTTTCTCTCACTCCTGTCTTCTGCCTCCTGACCACAGTGGTTTCCTTCCCCTGTGGCCCTGCATGTCATGCCCTGCCTGTCATGCCCTGCCTCCTGTCTCCAGGGCCCATGACTATAAAACACTGTTTATTCCAGAGCCTCTCCTATGTCTCTTCTTGTGGTCTTACCTGACTGCCCATCTCACAAAAGAATACAAAACATACAGCTACAAATTTTCCTCCAAGCACTGTTTCAGCTACATCCCATACATTTCAATATGTTATATTTTCTATTTTATTCATCTCAGAGAGTTTTCTAGTTTCCTTTGTGATTTCTTCTTTGACCCATTGACTGTTTAGGAGTGTGATAATTAATTGCCTTGTATTTGTGAATTTCCTAATGTTCTTTTTTTTTTTAAGATTTTATTTATTTATTTGAGAGAGAGAGGGATCACAAGTAGGCAGAGAGGCAGGCAGAGAGAGGGGGGAAGCAGGCTTCCCGCTGAGCAGAGAGCCCAATGTGGGCCTTGATTCCAGGACCCAGAGATCATGACCTGAGCCGAAGGCAGAGGCTTAACCCACTGAGCCACCCAGGCGCCCCTCCTAATGTTCTTCTATTACTGAAATCTAACTTCCATTGTGGGCCTAGGGCAGACGTTGTATGATTTCAATCCTTTGAAATTTACTGAAGCTTTTCTTGTGGCATAGTATATGATCTGTCCTGGGGGATGTACTATGTGTGCTTAAAAAGCATATGTATTCTGGGGACACCTGGATGGCTCAGTCAGTAGGTGTTTTCCTTCAACTGAGGTCACGATCCCAGGGTACTGGAATTGAGTCTCATATTGGTATCCTAGCTCAGCAGGGAGCTTGCTTCTCCCTCTGTTTGCTCTGCCTGCCACTTCCCCTGCTTATGCTCTCTCTCTCTCTCTCTCTCTCTCACTGACAAATAAATAAAATCTTTTAAAAAAAGAGTAAAAGAAAACAAAGGATGTATATTCTGCTATGTTGGTTGGAATGTTATTCTAGAGACATCTGCTGGTCTCCTGGATTATAGTGTTGAGTCCTCTACGTCCTTGTTGCTCTTTTGTCTGATGGCTGTATCTGTTCTTGAAAGCTAAGGATTTAAGTTTCCAACTATCATCGTTTAATTGTCCATTTCTCCTTGTTGCCCTGTTGTTCACGTGTACATCAAATTTGGGGGTCTCTTTTGCTAGTTGCATATGTTTGTCACAAGTTTTGACAGAATAGATGACACTTTATGTCAAACATCTTACTCTCAAATTAAAAATAAAGCACAGCCTCTATGAAGCATAAGAACAAGGAAGAAATAACAGCAGTTGGGTAGAAACTGTGAGCAAACAGGATGAGACAAAACAGAGTCTGTCAGAGCTCAGGAAAGAAGCGGAAGAAAAATAAAATAAATTCATCACTGCAATGATACTGAAATTCAAAGACTCGGAAGCAGATAACAACCCTAAAGTGCCCTAACAGAGGACACACACGGAGAAAGCAATCAGGATAAAGCTGAACTAACAGTATTAACAGAGGGGCACCTGGCTGGCTCAGTCGGTACAGCACGAAACTCTTGATCTTGAGGTTGTGAGTTTGAGTCCCACACTGGGTATAAAGATTACTTAAAAATAAAATCTTTAAAAAAAAGGGGGGGGGCTGTGGAGCGCCTGGGTGGTTCCGTGGGTTAAGCCTCTGCCTTCGGCTCAGGTCATGATCCCAGGGTTCTGGGATTGAGCCCTATGTCAGCAGGGAGCCTGCTTCCCCCCCTCTCTCTGCCTGCCTCTCTGCCTACTTATGATCTCTCTCTCTGTGTCAAATAAGTAAATAAATAAATAAAATATTTTTTAAAAAGGGTAATAAGGGGTGTCTGGGTGGCTCAATAGTTAGGCGTCTGCCTTCGGCTCAGTTCATGATCCCAGGGTCCTGGGGTCAAGCCTTGCATTGGGCTCCCTGCTCTGTGGGAAGCCTGCTTCTCCCTCTCCCACTCCCCCAGCTTGTGTTCCTCTCTCGCTGTCTCTCTCTCTGTCAAATAAATAAATAAATCTTTAAAAAAAAGGGCATTAAAAGGACTAGAGAGAAAATTACAGCTATAGAGAATAGACAGAAAGATGCACGTAAGGACGGCCCTTGAATAGGAAAATCAAAATAAGATAACAGAATGTGCAAATATTTAAAAAGACAAGAAGATTACAAGTTTCTAAATTACAGGCTTGTACTGTCCAACACAGCAGCCACTGGCCACATGTGGCTATGGAAACTATAATTAAGTAAAATGTAAAATTCAGTTCTTCAGTCACGGTAGCCACATTTCAAGGGCTCAGTGGCCACATGTGCCTATTGGCTGCCACATTGGACCACATCGGATATAGAACACTACATCATCACTGAAAGTTCTATTGGACACCACTGTTACAGACCAGTAACTTCCCATGAACAGAGATACAAAATTTCTCAACAAAATATTAGCAAATTAAATCCAGTGGTACACAAAAAGGATGATATATCTAAGGCAGGTTATCCTGGAAATACAAGGTTACTTTAACATTAGAAATACCAACCAACCACCGTGTTAACCGAACAAAAGAGAAAAGGCACAAGGTTAGCTCATTAGATGTTGAAAAAGCATCTGAAAAAATTCAAAACCCATTAATGATTTTTTAAAAAGTACTTTGCTGAATTAAGAGTTGAAGGGAGTTTCTTCCATCTGATAAAAGTCATCGACAAAAAATTTCAACGTAACATCATAATCAATGGTGAAATAGTGAATTACTTTCCTCCAAAATGAGGAAGAAGGTAAGCATGTCTCCTCTCACAATTGTATTCAATTGTACGATTGAATTCAATTGTATTCTTGCTGGAGATGCCAGCAAGAGCAGTATGTCAGGAAAAATAAACAGAAAGCACGAAGATCGAAAACAAGTAAGTAGGGGCACTTGGCTGGCTGAGTCGATGGAACATACCACTCTTGATCTCAGGGTCCTGAGTCTAAGCACCACGTAGCGTGTAGAGCTTACTTAAAAAAAAAAAAAAGAGAGAGAAAGACATGAGGAAGTAAAGTGGTCTTTATTCACAAATGCCATGATTATATACATAGAAAATCTTAAGAAACATACCAAGAAAAAATAAAACCCACTTGGATTAATAAATGAATTTAGCAAATCACAGGTGAAAGGCCAATTCACAAATTTAATTGTTATTTCCATATACTACCAACAAAGCTAGAAATACATTTTATAATAGGATGGAAAACAAAATATTTAAAACATAAAGTACTTAAAATACTTAAAAAACATAAAATACTTAAAAATGAATTTGCAAGACTTTTTCTTACTTCCAACTACAAAACATATTCTCAGAGAATTTAAATACCTAAATAAATGGAGAGATATACCATGCTCATGGATTAGAGATTAATATATTATTAGGATGTTAATTCTCCCAATTTGATCTATAGGGCAATAAGCACTGAAAATTTGCTCAATATCATTGGTCATCAGAGAAGTGCACATTAAAATTATAATGAAGGGGTGCCTGGATGGCTCAGTGGGTTAAGCCTCTGTCTTTGGCTCAGGTCATGGTTTCAGGGTCCTGGGATTGAGCCCCGCATCGGGCTCTCTGCTCAGCAGGGAGCTTGCCTCCCCTCTCTCTCTGCCTGCCTCTCTGCCTACTTGTGATCTCTGTCAAATAAATAAATAAAAATCTGTAAAATTATAATGAAATACACTTCACACTCACAGAAATGGCTCCTATTACAAAGACTGACTGTACCAAATATTGTCAGTGATGGGGCATGATTGGAACTCTCATACATTGCTGATGAGAGTAAAAAATGATAAAAATGCTTTGGAAAAGAGTTTGGATATTCTTACAAAATTAAAAATACACTGACCCTATAACCCAGTAACTCCGCCCCTACATATTCACCCAGAAGAAATGAAAACATGCCCCAAAATACACTAGTTCAAGAATATTCATAAGAACTTTACTCATAATTGCCCCAAGCTGAAAACAAAGCAAATGTTCATCAGTGGGAAAACAGACAAACTGTGGGATATTCATACCATGTAATACTACTCAGCAATAAAAAGTACTTACTTATACATGCAACAGCATGGAAGCATTTCAGAAACATTATTTAGAGGCACCTGGCTGGCTTAGTCAGTGGACTGTGCAACTCTTGATCTAGGGGTCGTCAGTTTGAGCCCCTTGTTGCATATAAAGATTACTTACAACAACATTATTTTAAAAATACACATTACTTAAGCAAAAGAAGCCAGACACAAATAGTACATACCCTATGATCCCATTTCTGTGAAGTTCAATAATGGGTAAGCTATTATCGTTATGTTACAGAAAATAGCCTAGCACTTCTCCCCAAAATGACCTATAGATTTCAATACAGAATAAAACAGAAAAAAATACAGATTTTTGTGTGTGGAAATTGTCAAGCTCCTCCTAAGATTTATATGGAAATGCAGGAGGCCAAGACTACACAAGACTCCAAGAAAAAGAATGAAGTAGGAGGACTTTCCCTACTGGACAGAGAGACAATATCCACTCTGTGGTACTGTCACACGGCTAATAGACCAAGAGAATGGTCTACAGACCACAGAGACAGGCTCAGGCATATGTGGATTTTAGGTTGACAACAAAGGTAATAAATCAGAATAATGAGGAAAGAACCGTTATTTCAATTTCAATAAATCTTTTTAAAAAATATTTATTTGAGAGAGAATGGTGTGCATGACCGGGGAGGGGTAGGGAAAGAGAGAGAATCTCAAGCAGACTCCCCGCTGAGCACAGAGCTTGACCTGGGGCTCCATCTCACAACCCTGAGACCATGATTTGAGCCAAAACCAAGAGTTGGACACTTAACTGTTTAATCAACTCAAGTCACCCAGTCGCCCCAAGATTTTATTTTTAAGTAATCTCTACACCCAGCATGGAGTTAAAACTCAGGACCCTGAGATCAAGGGTCCCATGCTCCACTGACTGAGCCAGCCAGGGGCCCCTCAATTTCAATAAATCTTGATCAGACAATTGGATTTCTACATGGAAAAAATTAAAACAACTCATGTATCATCTACACACAAATATCCGTTCTAGGTGGATTAAAGATCTGCATGTAAGAGGTGAATTGAGAAGGCTTCTAGAAGATAATAAAAGAGAATGTCTCCATGACTTTGGGCTAGAGAAGGATTTTTAAAACAGAACACAAGAAGGTGTACCCATAAAGGAAAATATTGACCAAGCTGACTATTTTAAGAACTGTTAATCCTGTGACACCATTGGGAGAGCCAAAAGGCAAGTCACAGAGTAGAAGTAAATATTTGTAACACAAATAACCAAGAAAAACTCTGTGTCCAAAATATCTGAAGAGACTCTGTCAAATCAATAAGGCAGACCACCTGACACAAACACAGGCAAGAAATCTATTCCCGAAGACATCTAAATGGCCAACATAGGAGTGCCTGGGTGGCTCAGTCAGTTAAGCATCTGACTCCTCCTTTCAGCTCAGGTTATGATCTCAGGGTCCTGAGTTCAAGACTGCCTCCAGCTCTGAGGTCAGCATGGACTCTGCTTGAAGACTCTCTCTCTCAGGGTGCTTGGGTGGCTCAGTGGGTTAAAGCCTTTTCCTTCGGCTCAGGTCATGATCCCAGGGTCCTGGGATCGAGCCCCACATCGGGCTCTCTGCTTAGCAGGGAGCCTGCTTCCTCCTCTCTCTCTCTCTCTCTCTCTCTCTGCCTACCTCTCTGCCTACTTGTGATCTCTGTCTGTCAAATAAATAAAATCTTTAAAAAAAAAAAAAAAGATTCTCTCTCTCCCTCTCGCTCTGCACCCCCAACACACACACTTGCACTCTCTAAAATAAATAAATAAATCTTCTAAAGAAAATGGCCAACATAGCACATTTTGGCTCAGTGTCACTGGGAATCAGGGAAATGCAAGTGGAGACTGCATTAAGATGCCAGTCACTTACAAAAAAGCTAAAATTAGAAAGACTGGCAGCACCGAGTATAGGTGTGAACAGGAAACATTTAGAACACTCATACACTGCTGAGAGTGGTGTGAACTGGTTCAAACATCTGGAAGACAGCCTGGCACCATCTTCTATAGCTGAAGATATGCATACCCAGTGGCCCAGCCATCTCAAAACCCCTAGCTCTAGCAAGAAACACATGTTAAGAATGGATACAGTAGCACCATTTGTAATGGTAAAAACCAAAAACTCTCCATATGTTTACCAATGGTAGAAAAGAAGGGGCGCCTGGGTGGCTCAGTCGGTTAAGCGTCTGCCTTCAGCTCAGGTCATGATCCCAGGGTCCTGGGATTGAGTCCCGCATTAGGCTGCTTGCTAAGCAGGGAATCTGCCTCTTGCTCTGCCTAATAAAAATAAACACCTTTTAAAAAAAATTTATTCATTTATTTGAAAGAGAGAGCAAGCATGAGCAGGGAGAAGAGGGACAAGCAAACTCCCCACTGAGCAGAGAGCCTACAGGGGACCTCAATCTCAAGCCAATCGGGTGTCCCAAGAATAGGCATTTTCAATAAAATCCTTAAAATTAGCAGTTAGGGCAAGCTAGCCCTACCAAATACTAAAACATTCAATAAAGCCTCTATAATATGTGGTATTGGTGCATGAAAGGAATAACGTAAGAGAACAGGAAACCCAGAGATAAACCAACATGCATAGGCAAATTTAGCACAGGATAAAGAAGGCGTATTAAATCGGTGGGGAAGGGGCACCCAGGGGGCTCAGCTGGTTGAGTGTCTGCCTTCAGCTCAGGTCATGATCCCAGGGTCCTGGGATCCAGCCCCACATCGGGGTCCTGGCTCCATGGGGAATCTGCTTCTCTCTCCCCCTCTGCCCCTCCACTTGTGCATGCTCTCTCTCTCTCTCTAGATAGAATCTTAAAAAAAGAAAGAAAGAAGGAAAGAAAGAAAGAAAGAAGAAAACTAAGAAAAATCGGGGGATGTATATTAAAAATCTTGACAGTTTGGGGAAAGATAAAAAGGGACCCACAGTGCACTCCATGCACCAGAGTTCAAAGTGTGAAACAATGAAACCAACCTCGGAGCAAGTGACGAGGGGATGTTTCTCTTTGCCTTGAATCATTTGATCGTCAGCGGGGCTAGTCTGGCTCTTCCCGGAATCCCCTTCCCCCTCGTTGGCCAAAAGAGGAACTTGCAGGTGGCATGCAAGGTGGCAGGGAGGCCGTGGCAGTGACGTTCTGAAGACCAGGGCGTGTGGGGCTGTATGGTGACAGGCACGCACGGGGGCCAGTGAGCTCCAGTGTGTTCGCTCCTTCTCTTCTGCACCATACCCGGCCCTTCCAACGTGTGGCCTGTGGCGCCCCGGGCCCACCAGCCAGTGTCCCACCGTGGCCACACAGAGGCACCAGCTCCTCTGCGTGGCCGCACCGCAGCTTCCCTGATCAGCCGGCGGCGCCTCCGAGCCTCCAACTGCCTAGTGTCCAACCTTGACTTCTGGAGCTCCCCTCACTCTCACGCAAGGTTGAGCTCCAATCGGGAATCTTTCCGATTCCCTGGTTGAACCCCGAGCCAATGGATTTACTGGAGCTGGAAACCAAACCCTAAAGCATTGCTTTGGGGAACCAGTCAGCAGTTAGAAGCTGGCGGAGCAGCGAGGAAGTTGCCATGAGATGTGTTTAAAAGGGTGATGTGCGAGCTCGTGGTAGAACATTTGGAAATACTCTGGCCCGTGGTTAAGACTGAAGCTGGAAAATGCACCTAACAGATTTGGGTATCTGGCGGAGATTTCTAGGCAGGAAGACGAAATTGCCAACTGCCTCTTTTAGCTGCCCGTGATTACGAACAGGAAGAGAGAGAGATGAACTAAAGAGGTTTAGGAATAATTTTCAAGCAGGGTTTAGAGGAAATAGTTTCAACCCAGTACTACTATTCAAAAAGGTTTCTCACTACCAGCCTTTACAGATTTTCAAAGTAATGAAACGGATTCAAGCTTAAGATCAAACCTAGGGGCGCCTGGGTGGCCCCGTGAGTTAAGCCTCTGCCTTCGGCTCAGGTCATGATCCCAAGGACCTGGGATCGAGCCCCGCATTGGGCTCTCTGCTCAGCAGGGAGCCTGCTTCCCCCTCCCTCTCCCCCTCTACTACCTCTCGGCCTACTTCTGATCTCTCTCTCTCTCTCTCTCTCTCTGTGTCACATAATTAAATAAATAAATAAGTAAAATCTTTTAAAAAAAGATAAGATCGGGGCACCTGGGTGGCTCAGTGGGTTAAGCCTCTGCCTTTGGCTCAGGTCATGATCTCAGGGTCCTGGGATCGAGCCCCACATCGGGTTCTCTGCTCAGCAGGGGGCCTGCTTCTCCCCCCACCCCCGCCTGCCTCTCTGCCTGCTTGTGATCTCTGCCTGTCAAATAAATAAATAAAATCTTTAAAAAAAAAAAAAAAGATCAAATCTAGGCGCAGCTATAAAAACCACCTGCTAAAACCCCATAATGATTTAGGGGCACGCTCATGGACCCTCTCAGCGAGAGAAAAATGCTTCTAAGAATCTTTTTTTTTTTTTTAATTTTATTTATTTGAAAGACAGAGATCACAAGTAGGTAGAGAGGCAGGCAGAGGGAGAGGAAGGGAAGCAGGCTCCCTGCTGAGCAGAGAGCCCAATGCAGGGCTCGATCCCAGGATCCTGGGATCATGACCTGAGCCGAAGGCAGAGGCTTTAACCCACTGAGCCATCCAGGCACCCGCTTCTAAGAATCTTAAGGGTACTGTCCCACTACTGCCGGTCATGCCTGAACAGGGCTGTTCCTCTTGGAAAGAATTATGCATATGTATTTGGGGGCATGGAGTGAACCCCAGTCAGATTCACAGAAAACTTACAGATTTTTAAAAAAGATTTTATTTATTTATTTGAAAGAAAACAAGAGCACAAGCAGGGGGAGCAGCAGAGGGAGAGGACTCCCTGCTGAGCAGAGAGCCCGATGCAGGGCTCGATCCCAGGACCCTGAGATCATGACCAGAGCCAAAGGCAGACACTTAACCGACTGACCCACCCAGGCACCCCGGAAACAAAGATTTCTAAAGAGAACCGCATGGGTGGAAACACTTCCTGCTTGGACTAAAGGAGACAAGCACAGTTCAGACTCGACTGAGATCCTCTGGGTCGCCAGCTCTCTGCGGGCATGGAGAGGCCTAATAAAGCCACTAAATGACAGACACAGGTCACTTCCTTTAGAAGAGGAGTTCTTTCTTTTTCTTTTTCTTTTTTTTTAAGATTTTATTTATTTATTTGACAGATCACAAGTAGGCAGAGAGGCAGGCAGAGAGAGAGGGGGAAGCAGGCTCCCTGCTGAGCAGAGAGCCTGATGTGGGGCTTGATCCCAGGACCCCGAGATCGTGACCTGAGCCAAAGGCAGAGGCTTTAACCCACTGAGCCACCCAGGCGCCCCTAGAAGAGGATTTCTTAGTGAAGTCAAGAGCTGCTGGGAACAACAAACGGCCTAGGAAACCACTCCCAGAAAACCTATCTGGGTCCTAATCGAGAAACATTCCCTGCTTCTGGAACATTCCTGGGATATTCCCTGAACATGTGTGCCTTACTGAATTTCAGAGTTTTTATGGGATCTGTGACTGTTTTATGTATCCCATTCTTTCCCTTTTTTGAACAGACAGGTTTACTGTGGTTTTCCTTATCTGGTTTTAACATCACTCATTGGATGTACGGTGGGGGGTGGGGATGCAGAGCCCAGAGGATTCCTATGTCTGGAGATAATGAGATGACAGATTTTAAACCTGACTTTAATATTATAATGAGCTAGGATCTTTGGGGACCTTGGGAAGGGGTGAGGTACTCTGCATCTGGAAAGGGTACGAGTTGGGGCCAGAGGGTGGGCTGTGGTAGACAGTCTCCAAAATCTCCTCCCTCTTTCACAATACATGTCACTTCTCACAGCATGTGGTGGGTTCTCTCCTATCTCTTGAAACCGGACAGATCTTCTGACTTGCTTTGACCAATCAAAGGGGAAAAAGAAGTGATGCTGTCGCAGTTAGGGACCTCGCCTTTAAGTTCCACTTCTCTTGGCAGCCTCCCTCCGTCTAAGAACTCCAAATGCCCTGAGGCCATCACGCTGAGGGGGGGAAGCCCACACTAACCATGTGGAGAGACCACACAAGACAAAGAGACACCTGGCAGGCCCTCAGATGTGCTAGCCATCTGACCGATGCCCCAGGCTAGCGAGTGAAAAGCCCTCTCGTATATTCTAGAAACAGAAGACACCACGTGCAGCTGAAAACTTGCCCGACAGATCTGGTTTCAGAATCACGAAAAACAAGAGATTGTTTTATGCTACTAAGTTTTGGAGTTAGGCATCAACAGAAAGCAACCTCCGTGATACATTGTTGAAAAGGCACAGAACAGGGGTGACTGGTTGGCTCACTGGGTAGCACGTGCAATGCTTGACCCTGGGGTTGTGAGTTGGAGCCCCAAGTGGGATGTCCACATTACTTAAAAAGAAAATGAAAAAGAAAAGGTACAGAACAATGTATGCAGTAAGCTATCTTTAATGTGAGCGAGAAAGGGGGAAATGATGTGTGCGTGTGTCTTTATACATGCAGAACAGAGATCATCTAAAAACAAAAACAAAAAAAAAAACAAAACAAAACAAAACAAAAACCCACAACCAGATTCAATTCAGTTCTGGCAAAATCTCTAGAGGGCTTTCTCACAGAGCTTGATAAGCGAATCTTAAAAGTTTATAATAAAGGTTAAGACAAAGGCCAAGAATATTCAGGCACCCCTGAAAAGGTACAAGGTAGGGAATTTGCCTACCAGATATCAAGACTTCTTACAATGCCCAGTAATTAAGACACTGCAGTATTGGCACAGGGACAGACAGACCAATGCAACTAAATAGAATGCCCAGAAACAGGACTATAAATGGGTGCTTGAGCCCACAGGAGGTGAGGAAGGCATCTAGACAGAGGACATGTCCCTTGAAACATACACAGTGAAATGTTTGCATGTGCAAACATATGATGTTTATGATTTGTTTGAAAATACAAATGTGGAGGGCACTTGGGTGGCTCAAGTGGTTAAGCATCTGCCTTCAGCTCAGATCATGATCCCGGGGTCCTGGGATAGAGCCCTGTATCAAGCCCCCTGCTAGGCGGGGAGCCCACTTCTCCCTCTGCCTCTGTCTGCAGCTCCCCCTGCTTGCTCTCTCTCTCTCTCTCTCTTTCTGTGTCAAGTAAATAAAATCTTTTTTTAAAATCTCATAATAAAAAATTTCAGCCAAAACAAAAGGATTACTGGCCTCCCCCTGGCTGTTACAAGCGATGAAAATGCTTGTCACGCTCTTTGAGAACAGCAGTGAGCACAGGTGCGGTTTATGCCTGTCCCCTCACTCACACCCTCGTATGGAGCCCCTTTCCAACCTCTTGGAGGTTCCCCAAATGGCTTAAACTAGCAACAGGGCCCTGTGCTCTGGTTGGCAGTGGGTGTCACTGTCGCTTGTCCCAGGGCAAAGAGGAATGCCAGAGAAGAAATGGAATGTGGTTTGTGGAATCAGGTAGATGAAACCTAATTTTTTTTTTTTTAAGATCTGGAATTTACTTTGAGAGAGAGAGAGGGCATGGGGGAGGGGCCGAGGGAGAGAGAATCTTAAGCAGACTCTACGCTGAGCCTACAGCCAGATGTGGGGCTTGATCTCACCACCCTGAGGTCAGGACCGAAACCAAGAGTTGCCCCTTAACCAACTGTGTGCCACTCAGGCGCCCCGAAGCCTTCTAATTAAATCATCACTTCTACTTATTTGGAAAGCCTCCCTTCAGACTTAGTTTCTGTTGTAAAACGGGCATAATTGCTACCTTATGGGGTCATTGTGAAAATTACATGAAATTACCTAGGCTCCAGATGCAAGGAATGGAAATCTTTCTTTTTCAAATTACATAGACAACTGCTCCAGCACCTGGTGGGAATCTAATCTTAACAGGGGGCAGGGGGGTTGGGGAAGAGCCTCCCCCACCTTTCTGCATCATATAAGACTCTCCCAAGCTCCCACAGCCCCAGAAAGGTCACTATAAATTAAAAGCACCGAAGGGACACAGCCACCAAATGCAACGTGCGGACTTTAGGTGGATCCTGGCCCAGACCATTCGACCAGAAAGACACACTCTTGAGCAAACCAAGAAAATGATAGCAAGGATGGAGTACGGAAAGATGCCAAGGTGTGTTAATGGTATTCTGCTTGGGTTCAAAAAAACATGCTTATCTTTTAGAGATACAGCCTAAAATATGTGCAGCTAAAATATGATCATGTCTAGGATTGGCTGTAACAAAACCCGGGGGTGGACATGGAGAGGAGATGGATACAGGGTAGCAGGCTGGTAGGTCCGAGGGAGTTCACTGTACTCTTGGTTCCGCTTTTAGTTACATGTGAAATTTTCCACGGAGCGGGGAGAGAAGGGAGAGGAGCAGGGAGGGAGGGAAAGAGGGAGGAGAGAAGATCCGGGGAGCATTTCCCACCAGACGGAGAGGAGCTCCCGTGTCTCAGAGGACAGCCCAGCTACGCATGGGGATGCCAGCTACTCTCCTGCAGGAGATAACGTCACTAACCCACGTGAGCTTCAGAGGACAATGGTTCCACACATGCCACTTTTGCCTGGTCTCTTTTGGGGCCAAACCCACCCACAGGACTGCAGGCTCAGGCACCTGTCCCTCTGGGATCCTGCAAGCCTGGGCTTCTCAGTCCCAGGAAACCATGCATGAGAGGTGGGGCCGCTTCCCTTTCTCGACCCCCTCAAAGGCCACAGCCGTCCCTCCTCCCTCCTGAAATACACTAAACGTTTCCACTCCACCCCACAGTCCTGGGGGAGCTGGGATCTCCAAGTGAGCCTGGCCACCCCACCCCCTGCCTCCTTCCTCCCAGCAATTCCTGTACCCCCCATTATTCCTCCCCCAACAAAATGCAGAGAAGAAGACTTCTTGCCAAAGAAGTTCCATGATAAACGTGAAGTGCCATGGGTCCCCATGTTCCCAGCAAGGGGAACCTTCAGTGTGGCACCGGTACTAAATGGCAGCCCTCCGTTCCCCCATCTCTTACTGCCCCCTTGTGGTCACTTGCTTCCCGTAGCTGTTCTCGCCCAACAGATTTCCCACCCCTGCCCTAGGTGACAAAATTGCTCCCCCTCCCCCTCAAACCTTACACTGGGCCAGTCTTCAAAGGGGCAGACATTTGGCTCCATAGTGAGAAAATTTCCTCCCAAAGCACGTTCGTTCGTACATGAGTATCTTCCAACTTCTTTGCTCTTTAAAAACTTTATTGGTTGAAAAAAAATTTTTTTAATTTATTCACTTAAAAAAAGATGTGTTCACTTATTTGAGAGCTAGCATGAGAGGGAGGGGCAGAGGGAGAGGAAAAGAGAATCTCAGGCAGACTCCGCAATGAGCCCGGAGCCCCAGCCGGGGCTCGACCTCAGGACCCCAAGATCACGACCTGAGCCGAAACCAAGAGCCCACTGACTGTGACCACCCAGGCACCCCTGAAATTTCTCAAAGCTGGGGATAAAGAAACTTTGCGAGGTGGTGATGGGGAAATGGATGGTTGGGGGGGGATGCTCCCTGCTTCTCTATCGGGGGACGGAAGCTCTGATTCCTATAAACATGCGCCAGAGGACACTGCGAGCGTTCCTAGCGGGGTGTGACAGGATCTAACTCCTACGCACCTTTTTTGGAGTCCTCGTCACTCTCGGTGACTTAGCCTCTGGTCCCAGCAGAACAGCGTTCGGAGGCACAGACAGTGTGGACTCGGGGGTGGGAGCGGTACCCCAGGCTGGGGCAGGCCACGTGACCCTCCTGCTGGCTGCCTCCACTTCAGGGGTCGGAAAGGTAAGGTTCCAGAGCCCAGGGAGAGGAGGGCACAGGCAAATGAGCAGATGTAACCAGTCTGTGGCCAGCCCACTGCTTTCCCTCTAGAGTGGGCCGGTTCCCAGTCCCCACAAAGAGCAGGTCTGTCCCTAGCTGCTCCAGATGTCTTACACCTGGGCACAGAGCGCCGGAACGGCGTGGATCCTACCCACTTACTCCCAGAGGTCCTCATCCTGAAACCTCTTCCTCTGTCTTATTGCCGTGGCTTAAAGCACCGGACTGTTCGGTGTGGGTTTTTTTGTTGTTGTTGTTTCTTTGCTTTGTTTTGTTTGTACGCATATTGCAATCCAAGTGCAGGACCCAAGATCTTGATCGTGGACACACATGGATGCAGGCACGTCAGAGGCTGTTATCTTGAATAAACCCATTACCAGCCTCGTGACTAGGTACTGAGCCGGGTTGAGTCGCCTAAAGGTCCTTTGTTTTACAGACCTTTGATCTGCCTGCTGATTTTCCTTCTCAGAGCTGAGCTGTAATTCCCCTTCCTGGGTTTTAACATTTACCCACAGAGTGAGCCCAAGAAACTGAGGTCCCTACCCTTGACCTCAAGAGAAGCAGAGCCCCGGGTTCTCCCTCTACCTGTAAGCTTGAGAGTGTGGTCCCAGGCATACTGTGTACCCTCCAGCTTTCTTTCTTCAAAGTTCCTGGGGCTTGGGGAGGTGTGTCTTGCAGTCCCATCAGGAACCACAAGGGCTGGCCCGGCCACATCTCTGGTTATCGAGAGGCTGAGGCTATCACCAGACACCTGCTTTGCCCAAAGATGCCTTCTGTCTGGCTTCTGGAATTCACGTTAGCAGTGTGCCTGCACCGGGACTTAGTCCCAAGTTCAATGACCACACATCCCTGGGAAACCAGCTAAGCTCCAAAGTCTCTTTTCTCAGCTCTCCAAGAGGGAGAACACCAGCACCCACCCCAAGATTGTTGAGGTGTTATGTGTGGAGGGTTGAGATGTACCCCCATCACTGCTCTGACGGGCAAAGGCAGTCAATTCATCTCCTTTCCAAGTCATGGGGGCGGGGTGCTGAGGGTGTCAAGACTTTAGCCCAGCATCTCAATCTCCTCTGATCCAAACCATCTTTTCTGTGTCCCTTTCCACGTACAACTTTGACTTAGGGATCGTTTGACGGTCTCTTGGGTGACAACTTCTTTCAGATGAACTTTCTGTTATTCGGTGGAAATAATATGGTAGCCCACCCTTCTGTGCCTCTCTGAAATGGCACCTGGGTGCCTGTGGGACTAGAGGCAGAAGGGCCAGGAATCCACTGCATGTCCACGCTAACCCCTGCAGCGGAGGGTCAATCTGGTTCTATTGTGACTGGTCCCAGCTGACCTTTGGGCCACTACCAGAATCTCTAGATCCAGCCATTTGCTGGTGACCATAAAAAAGGCCATGTATCTTGTGGCCCACCTGTCCCACCCCTAGACCTCCCTCCTGGCCCACTGGCCCCCTCAACCCCTTCAAGATCTCCCAGGATGCAGATGGGAACTTCCGGACTCCCAAATGCCTCCCGAAGGCCATGTGGAACCAGAAACCCTGTCTCAGGCTCATCTACCAGTTCCTTCCCTCTGCCCTTGTGTTACGGACAGAATGTCCATCATATGTTTAAATCCCAACTTCTGCGGCAGCCTGGGTGGCTCGGCTGGTTGAGCATCCGACTCTTGATTTCGGCTCAGGTCGTGATCTCAGGGTCATGGGTTCGAGCCCCGTGTTAAGGTTCCACATTCAGCAAGGAGTCTGCTTAGGATTCTCTCTCTCCCTTGCCCCTGCCCCTCCCCCCACTCGTACTCTCTCTATAATAAAAAATAAATAAATATTTTAAAAATTAGTAAAGAGAGGGGTGCGTGGGTGGCTCAGTTGGTTGAGCAACTGCCTTCAGCTCAGGTCATGATCCCGGACTCCCGGGATCGAGTCCCATGTCGGGCTCCCAGCTCCATGGGGAGTCTGCTTCTACCTCTGACCTTCTCCCCTCTCATGCTCTCTCTTGCTCTCTCTCTCTCTCTCAAATAAAAATAAAGTCTTAAGAAAAGAAATTAGTAAAGAGAAATCCTAACTTCCAATGTGAATGGGGTTAGTGTCCTTATCAAAGAGACTGGAGGGGCACCTGGGTGGCTCAGTGGGTTAAGCATCTGCCTTGGGCTCAGGTCATGATCCCCGGGTCCTGGGATCGAGCCCCACGGCAGACTCCCTGCTCAATGGGAAGCCTGTGTCGTCCTCTCACTCTCCCTCTCCTTCCGCCCCTCCCCCAGCTTGTACTCTTTCTCTTGCTCTCTATCTCAAATAAATAAATAAAAATTCTTTAAAAAAAAAAAAAGAGAGAGAGACTGGAGAGAGCCCCCCGCCCTCTCTGCCATGTGAGGGCAGAGCGGGAAGACTGCCCAAAGCCTGGAGGAGGGCCCTTGCCAGAACCCAGACACGCTGGCACCCTAATCTCAGACTTCCAGCTTCTGGAACTGTGAGAAATACAATTCTCTTGTTCACAAGCCACCCAGTCTGTGGTCTTCTGTCGTAGCAGCCTGAACTGACCCAGACACAAGCCACTGCTCTCCTGCTCCTCTCTCGATGTATCCTCTCCAACTGCGGTTTCACCCTGACATGGAAGCAAATGGAACATGGGCCTCTGGCCTCCCTGCCCTCTCTCGGTCTCTCTGCTCCTGCCCTCATCCTGTGGGGGCAGGAGGAAAGGACATGCCAGACCCCCTCTATAATTATTATTATAAAGATAAAGAATTTTTTATTTATAATATAAAAACAAATTATTTATTATTATAAATAAATAAATGCTTTTTAAACGTTTTTTAAAATAAATAAATATCGAAACACTTTTCTTACCCACTATCTTCAGGTTTTTAAATCCACAAACAAGGTCCTCTTCAACATTTGGAAATTTTACATTTTTTCCTTTCTCTCCTTAAATTCATGTTTCCATTACGCATCCTCTGTATATCTTCGCCATAAGGGGATGTTATTTTTAGGCTTTAAAGTCTTTTATCAACCACTATATGGGGTTTAGCTAGGACAAAAAAGTATTTAAACAGAAAATCTGAAGTTTACTTTATTCTCTATCAACTATAAATCCTAAATGTTAAATATCTTCTGAACTCAATTTTTTAAAGATTTTATTTATTTATTTGACAGAGAGAGACCACAAGTAGGCAGAGAGGCAGGCAGAGAAGGTGGGGGGAAGCAGGCTCCCTGCTGAGCAGAGAGCCCCATGCAGGGCTCCATCCTAGGACCCTGAGATCATGACCTGAGCCGAAGGCAGAACCTTAACCCACTGAGCCACCCAGGTGCCCCCTGAACTCAATTATTAATACAAACAGAATGAGTAGACAACTGACCAAAACAACAGAAATACAAATTTTGATGATACAAATTCTTAAACATAATATGAATTCGCAGATACAAACAGAAATTCTTAAACATAAAAAGTATCTTTTATTGAGGTATATATACTGCTTAAAACAGACTGATCTGGTGTTAGCAATTCTTTTTTATAATAGAATACAGTAAACATTTTGTAAGATGAAAACTGTAGTTCATAGTTTACAGTTTAAAATATGTAGTTTAGGGGCCCCTGGGTGGCTCAGTGGGTTAAAGCCTCTGCTTTCGGCTCAGGTCATGATCCCAGGGTCCTGGGATCGAGCCCCGCATCAGGCTCTCTGCTCAGTAAGGAGCCTGCTTTCCTTCCTCTCTCTCTGCCTGCCTCTCTGTCTACCTGTGATCTCTGTCAAAAAAAAAAAAAAAAACTAAAATAAATAGTTTATATTTTGTTATATATAGTAATATACACATTATATATAGTAATATACATATTACTATATATATAATAGAATATATAGCTTATAATAGTATATATATATAGTTTAGAACACTTTATACGATTTGATAAAACAGGTTAGACTCCATTCTTGGAAAACACTTAGACGGGGCGCCTGGGTGGCTCAGTGGGTTAAGCCTCTGCCTTCAGCTCAGGTCATGATCTTGGGGTCCTGGGATCGAGCCCCACATCAGGCTCTCTGATCAGCAGGGAGCCTGCTTCCCTTCCTCTCTCTCTGCCTGCCTTTCTGCCTACTTGTGATCTCTGTCAAATAAATAAATAAAATCTTAAAAAAAAACAAACCATGAAGAATCTGAAAGAAATATGGAAACACTGGGTGCTTGGTTGGCTCAGTTGGAAGACCATGCGCCTTTTTCTTCTTTTTTTTTAGGATTTTATTTATTTGAGACTCCCCGCTGAGCAGGGAACCTGATGTAGCACTCCATCCCAGGATTCCCAGGATCATGACCTGCGCCAAAGTCAGTCCCTTAACCAACTGAGCCACCCACGTGCCCCAAGACCATGCGATTATTGATCTCGGGGTTGCGAGTTTGGGCCCCATATTCAGTATAGAGATTACTTAAATAAACTTAGGGGCACCTGGGTGGCTCAGTCAGTTAAACATCTACCTTCGGCTCAGATCATGATCCCAGGGACCTGGAATGGAGCACCACATCAGGCTCCTTACTCAGCAGGGAGTACTTACTCCCTCTGCCTGCTGTTCCCCCTGCTTATACTCTCTAGCTCGGCCAAATAAGTAAATTAAATATTCAAAAATAAATAAATAAATAGACTTAAAAAAAATATGGAAATAACATGTCAGTTTCAGCCAATGTGTCCTGAAAAGGTTGGAATTCCCGGAGACCATACACACTGCTCAGAATCACTAACCCCCACTGTGCCTGCTGTTCGGAGACCTGTCCCCCCCCAACTAAGGATAATTCTTTGGATGAGCACTGAGAACACAAGAGCTGCCTTCCTGGGACGTGGGTTTCCCACCTGTGACCTTTGCTTTGCTCCTAGGCAATTCCCTCGAAGCAATGCATTTCTAGACAAAAGGACAAGTGAATAAGACAGTAGATCTTAAAAGCCCCATCACAAGAAAAATGTTTGTTAATTGTGTATGGTGGTAGCCATTACCTAGATTTATTGTGCCAATCATTTCGTAATATAGACAAATAGCAACTCATTATGTTGTACAACAGAAACTCATATAATGTTATAGGTTAATTATACTTCAATTAAAAAGAAAAAAGGACAAAAGAAGAGGTTGAAAAGGTAAAACAGGGGGCGCCTGGGTGGCTCAGTGGGTTGAGCCTCTGCCTTCGGCTCAGGTCATGATCCCAGGGTCCTGGGATCTAGTCCCGCATCGGGCTCTCTGCTCAGCAGGGAGCCTGCTTCCCCCCGCCCCTTTCTCTGCCTGCCTCTCTGCCTACTTGTGGTCTCTCTCTGTCAAATAAATAAATAAAATCTTAAAAAAAAAAGGAATTTATATTTTAAAAAAAAAAGAAAGAAAGAAAGAAAGAAAAGAAAAGGTAAAACAGGGCCGCCTGGGTGGCTCAGTCGGTTAAATGTCTGCTTTCGGCTCACGTCCTGGGATCGAGCCCCACATCAGGCTCCCTGCTCAGCAGGGAGTCTGCTTCTCCCTCTCCCTCCAATGCTCCTCCTGCTTGTGCTCTCTCTCTCTCAAATAATCTTCAAAGAAAAAAAAATTGTTTTTTCAGATTCCATGTATTAGTCAATAAAGTAGTAAAACCTATTTTCTGGTTTCCCCAGCCCCATTCCTGGAAGGACTCTGTGCACTCCAGAAGTCTGTGTACCCTTTGTTTGAAGACATCTGGGATTGTCTACAGGGCCTGGGAGCTAAACAAGTTTACAAAATCCTTCCCGGTTTCAACCTTGTGGGCTCTAGCTCTGAGCTGGAGTAAAAGCTTGCGTTCCAGCAGCAAGACCAAGGCCAAAAAAAAAAAAAAAAAAAATGCTTTGGCAGGAAGGGCACATTCAAGGAAAGGCAAGAGAAAAAAAAATTGTAGCAACACAATTCAAAACTCTTGCCCGCATTATGCTTATAAAGTGCTTAGTGCAATGAGTGGCTAAGCAGTAAATAAAGGGGAGAACCCGGCAGATCCATTTCACTTGCACACGCCTCAGTCCCCTTTGCAGTTCTAAGCCTCAAATGTCATTCACTGTGGGTTTTAGTAGCTTGGTGCAGAGCTGCTCCTGCCCAGCTAACAAGATAAGGTTTCGGCCATCCAGATGTGAACTGTGATCACACTGGGCACTCCTCCCACCGCCCAGCCACTCTGCCAGCCCCCCACTCCCCAAGCCACTCTGTCCTCTAACTGCTGAAGGACATCACTGCCGGCTTCAGGCAGGGGAGATGGCAATGGGGAGCCCCTGCTAGGTGGTTGGGAGGCTGCCAGTCACCCCCCCCCCGGGGGGGGGGCGGCCATTCCAGCCCACCTCCCCTGCCTCCAAGCTGGGATCTGGGGAAGAAAAGGCAGAGGAAAGACAGGAGCAAAGGAAGCCTTCCCTTCTGCCTACCCTGGCTGGAAGTTCCTAGAGAGCTAGCCCGTTTGCTAACCAGGAACCCGCAGGGGAATGAACACAAGGGCTGGAGTCAGGTAGACCCAGACACCCACACGGCCCTGCTTGGTCCCCCACTGACCTGCTTTGGCTGTCTGCCCTCTCCCCCCGCACACGCGGATTACAAGCACCTCGAATGACCATCACAGCCATTACCGGATTAACCGCGATGCCCACGGAAGAGAGGCAGCCGCCCTGCTCCAAGGGGCAACTCTGGATGGCCATCCCCCACTTCCCCCCACGCCTGTCCCCTTGATTTTATAACCCAAGCCACGCTGGGACAGCCTCTTCCCACATCCGATTTCATTCTCAGCACCCTCTGGAGGGCTACCTTTGTTGGTCATCTCCAGGGTTTAGGACGAGTCTGTGCTGTCCTAACCTCGTTCGGTCCGACTGTGAACACTGCCTTTTCCACTGGTCCAGAACTGAATCTCGGGAGACACAGACTCCAGGAAGACAGATATTATCTCCTCCAGGGAAACCAAGGGGTAGGAGCTAGTTTGGCGGCTGGAAAAATTACCCTCAGCATACAGGAGCGGCAGGCGGCAGGCGGGCTCGTGGCAAACACTGTCCTGCAGGGGGGGTTGTCCCCTCAGCGACCCACAGCCGCCTCGGGGATGGGGCTGGAGGCTGGCTCTTCGCCCGGCTCCATCCCAAGTGCTGAGAGGTTATTTGCTAAGTGTGTAATTATTTAAATGTTTGCTTTGCTGTAAGCAGTCCCGGAGAGCTCAAGCAAATAACACTCTTCTTTAAAGTTACAAGAAAGTACATGTCTCCTGCAATGCACACACACAATTATCTCAGAAATACACCATCAAACCACTTCTAGGACAAGCTTTGGGAAACTTCGGGGTTTGGAGGGCAGTCCCTCTTAGCCTCAGAAAAGGCTCTGTTAATGGGTACTGGAATCAAAGCCTGGGTCAGTGTATGTGTATGGTAATGTTATTGATTGGCTATATATACGATCAGGTTTGTTTTTTCTCTTTGTAGGTTTCAGGTTTCCTGTCTTTCCTCCCTTTCCGTTTAACATTACTTTGGGGATGTGAAAAACAGTTCCGTGATCCTAAAAAGTCGAAAACTATATAAAAAAAGGAACTCAGAGAAGTTTGTTCTTCCGATTCCAACCTGTGGGTGTTTTCCCACCACGAGTGATTCTCGGGCACCAACGCAGTGTCCCAGGATTCAACTCAATTCTGTCACTGTCTACAGCGAGAGAGTATCAGGAGCTGTCACAGGGTAAGGGCTCAGCCTGATAAGCCCACCCCCACCCCCACCACTTCAGATGCCAATGGCAAATCCCAGTGGTCCCCTGTGTTTTTAACTGACTGGCTCCAGACAGCAGGTTCCAATGACCTCCTCCCAGGTTTTTATGAACTTGCCAGAAGAGCGGCTCACAGAACTCAGGGAAACACTCTACTTACTAGATTCCCAGTTTATCATAAAGGATAGAAGTCGGGAACAGCAAGATGCAGCGGGCAAGGCATGGGGAAGGGGCACGGAGGGTCCATGAGCTCTCCAGGAGCGCTGCTCTCCCCAAATCTCCCCATGTTCACCAACCCAGAAGCTCTCAGAAACCCCATCCTTTGGGGTTTTTACGAAGGCATCATCACAGAGGAGGGAGTGATGAAATCACCTGCCACGGGTCAGATTGGTTCAACCTGCAGCCCCTCTCCCTCCCTGGAAGGCTGGTGACCAGGACTGAAGTTCCAACCCTCCCATCACATGGCTGGTTCTCCAGGCAACCAGTCCTCATCCTGGGGGCTGGCAGGGGGGCTGTCCCCAAAGTTGCCTCATTAACGTAACAAAAGACACCTTGGAGGCTCTCCCCACTTAAGAAATACAAAGGGTTTCAGGAGCTCTGGGGCAGAAATTGGGGATGAAGACCACATCATATTTGTTGTTCTGTTACAGCGTCACAGCTCCCTTTCCCATCTTGGAAGTACATTTACAGTAGCTGCCTCCAGGAAGCCCTCCACTCCACACCCACTGCTCTGGCCTCCACCCTGTCTCTCTCGGGTGGAGGTTCAGCAGCAGGGGGCCTGGAACTGGCAGGGCCCCTCCATGTAATGCAAGGAGACTTCAAATCGGGTTAAGTCAGGCTTCTGGCCGTCTGGGCAGGACCAGAACCCAGGCTTTGTGCACACTCCCTCCAGGACTGGTAAGGCTTTGCAGGGCATGGAGGGGGTGGGAGAGAAGGTGCCCACCTTTACCCAGCAGCTTCTACCAACTGCCCTGTTTCCCTCTAAACCCTCTTCCAACACCATTAGAGACTTTATCATGAAGACACAGGGAGGCGTGTGAATGTTAAAAGACCCCACTGCCCTGACCCAAAGCCCCTGTGTCTCCTGCTGCAACCACAAAAAACAAAACAAAACAAAACAAAAAAAAAACCCAAAAACTTAACATCCTTCCTGCCCCTCCTGCTTCTCTTGCATCCCAAATTCCCCACTTGTCCCACCGGCAGCCGCCTTCCAGGCCAGCAGCATCCAAGCCATTTTTAGCCCTTCCTGCTCCTTCCCCCTGGCATCCCGTCTGTGGGCACAGAAGCCAGCCCTCCAGGGCTGGAAGAAACCACAAAGGGCATGCAGTTCGGCTGCCCACGCAACACTTGGATTCCCTGCAAAGGGTGGTGGCAAAGCAGTTGCCCAGGCTCTGCCCAAACGCTGCCCCCCAGCTCCGTGCCAGGGAGCTGGCCACTTCCTGACGTTATCTGTTGCATCTAGAAGCAGTCGTGATCTTCAAAAGTCCGCCTCAGGCGGAGCTTAGTCTGCCTCCTGGCTGCCTCTCCTTCCCACCTCTCCCACGAGTGTTTTCACCCGTCCTAGGTCTTCTTCTGAGGATTCACATAACAGAGTGGCGCCCCTCCCCCATCTTGGTCCTTTATTTTATTTTTTAAGATTTATTCATTTGCGAGAGAGAGAGAGAGAGAGAGAGAGAGCACGTGAGCGGGCATGGGGGTTGTGGAGGAGAGGGCGGGGCAGAGGGAGAGAGAGAATCTCAAGCCAACTCCACGATAAGCACAGAGCCTGATGTGGGCTCCATTGCACAGCCCAGAGATCATGACCTGAGGTGAGGTCATGACTTGAGCTGAAACCAAGAGTCAGACGCCCAACTAAACGTCAGTACCCAGGTCCCCCTCCCATCTTAGTCCTTTAACCCTGAAGGCTAGGATCACCCCTGCAGAGAGGGTAAATATCCCCCACGGCTGCAGACCCAGGCCACAGGACATGGTTTCAAGTCACTAGCCAGTCTGGCCCCTACTCAAGCACGTTCCCGTTTAATCCAAGTCAAGATTGTGAACTCTGCCTATGAGGGTCAAGTGGGTGATGGGCAGTGAGTGAGGTGGGCAGGGTGTGTAACAGGGAGTGGTGGGGACTGTGGCAAAGAGAGTCTACTGCGTCTCCCGTCTACTGAGAACAGCTATCTCGGTGTCAGCCGACGGCTGTAAACGAAGAAGGGAGGCCCCGGCATGGCCAGATCTCGTTTTCCAGTAGCAACAAAAAATTTGGATCCTAAACATCTGGGTTTTGTAGGTCCGTGATTCATTTAACACCTGCGTGCACCTGCATTACAGGGGTCAACGCTAGTCGGGCAAACAAAAACTGCGGGCACCAGTACAAGACTTTTCTTTTCTTAAAGATTTTATTTATTTATTTGAGAGAGTGAGTACATGAGACAGGGAAGGGTCAGAGGGAGAAGCAGACTCTGTGATCCTCGTCATGACCTGAGCTGAAGGCTCACCAACTGAGCCACCCATGCGTCCCCTCACAAGTATGCTGCTTCTACATGTGCCACCTAACACTGAATGTGACACTCAGGTGGTGGCTGACCTGTCCCATCCATCCATCCTTGGGAAGGGGGAAGCCACCCTCCCCCGCTCAGAGCCACCATTTCAGGTCTTTTTCATCTGTCACCAGACCCTGGCCTGGAGTGTCCTGACCAGGCAACTGTCAATCCTTCCCCAGTCCTGCTTGCCACCACCCAGTGCACCCCCGTCACCCAAGCCCCTGCCCTAGGACCTGCTGTGGCCAGGCCTCGGTCAGCAAGGCCTGGCTCCTCTGGAGAGCAGGCCCCCTCAGCCTCTCCCCTCTTGGAACTCCAGACCTATGTTCAAGCCAGGCCTTCCTCCAGGGGCCTCGGCACTGATCCCACCTCTTAGGCTCTTCCACATTGGCTCATCTTATCTCCGGCAAGTAAGAACTCAGAACGTGAATACTGGCAGGCCTGGGTCTTTATCCCATCTCTGCCACGTTTTTGGTTTTAAGATTTTATTTATTTACTTAACAGAGGGCAGGAGAGCACTCACTCCTTCACGCATTACACAATTATTTTTCCGGAGTTACCCCGATTTTCTGAAAAGAGACCAGAATCCCTGCCTCTCATGGCTCTTACATTCCACAAACTCTGGTAACTCATTACAGGACTTCTCTGCTTTAAAAAATTCCACTGGCTGCCACTTACTTTTATACCTGAGACAAGACATCTGAAACTTGGCCTTGCGGGACTTGGCTCCACCCCCTTTTTGGTCCCTACCCCCTTTCCTAGGAAAGAAAGTTCTCCCGGGCTCCAGGGTCACCGCACCCCCCAGACTGGGCCCCCAAGGGAAACCCTCTGCCAAGTTAGAGGCGGCTGAACACCTTCTCCGTAGGGGAACCTCGGCCCTCCCAAAGGTCACTGTCCTTGTCCTTTCCCACGGCATCTACAGCGTGGACGCTCAGCCTTGGGAATCTATTTGCCTGTGTCCACGTGCACTGAGGAAGTAGCTGGTGACATATCAGGGGTTTTGTGAATGCCCAAAGAGGGGAGCAGAGAGCACCTTTCAGCAGAGAGATTACAGAGAGGGTCTCATGGGGCATGTCCATGTGGCCTAGGCCTGGATGAATGAGTGGGACGTGACCACAGGGAGAACCGGCAGCTGGGTGGTTAGAGGGAGCGACCGGCGCAGGGACAGGATGGTGGAGGGGCGCAGAAGTCACCTTCTTCCCTTCTACGGTCTTTGGCTGGTCCAATAATTAAACTGATGTAAGATTAACAGGACAAAAGCATACAGAGGTTTAATAAAATGTATGCCTCCCTTATACAAGGGAGAGACCTAGGGAAACAGTAACTCCTGCCCCACCCCCGCCTCCCCCCTCCCCCCAGCTCCTCAATCCTTCCCACCCCCCACCCCTCCCCACCCAATGATCCAAGTTCCTCATCTTAAATACCATCTTCAGCTAAAGACAAAGGATGCCGGGGGTGGGAGTCAGTTATGGGAGGGTTTACCAGGAAAAGCCCTGTAAACAACAGTCAAGTTATAATGCAGATTTTACATGCCTGCCTTATCCACCAACAGCAGATCCTGGAGATCTAGATATCTTCCTCTTCCTGGTACCAAAGGGGAGACACCCTAACGAATGGTCCCTTGTAAATGTTTCTTACTGAAGGGTAACCTACTAGGTTTTCAGAGCTTCACCTTTGTCTCCTTTTTTTTCTTCCTTCAAGATTATTTATTTATTTGAGAGAGAATGGATGAGAGTTTGTGATGGGGGAGGAGCAGAGGGAGAAGCAGACTCCCCACTGAGCAGGGAGCCCCAGCTCCTGGCTCCATCCCAGGACCCTGAGATCACCAGCTGAGCCAAAGGCAGACACTTAAGCAGGTGCCCCTGTTTCTCCTGTTTCTGAAAAATAACCAGCATTTTAAAATAAGTATATGTATATATACATATATATGGCATAAAATAATATGCCAAAGAGGCATATTTGGGGGTGATATATTTTGCCTCCTTCAGTTGCCAGATGCATCATGGGACACGCTAAGGAGCACCCTGGGCAAGGACAGGAAGGCAAGAAACAGAACAGAGAAAGAAGGTGGGAGAGAGTTCACCTGCCTGGGAAAGGCTTGGAGAGTCAAGCTGGGGAATCTGACCTCAGCAGGCCAAGGGTCAAAACCTCAGAAGGGACAAGGACAGGTTATAGAGATGAGGCCCAGAGGATCCAGGAGAATGGGAGACTGGGGACTTCTAAAAAGGAGAAGCAGAGACGCCTGGGTGGCCTCCAGACGTTAAGCGTCTGCCTTTGGCTCAGGTCACGATCCCAGAGTCCTGCAATCGAGTCCCACATTGCGCTCCTGCTCAGCAGGAAGCCTGCTTCTTTCTCCTCTGCACATTGCTCCCCCTGCCTGTGCTCACTTGCTCTCTCTCTGACAAATAAATAAATAAAATCTTAAAAAGAAAAAAAAAAAAAAAGGAGAAGCAGGAGCACCTGGGTGGCTCAAGTGGTTGAGATTCCAACTTTTGATTTCAGCTCAGGTTGTGATCGCAGGGTGATGAGATCAGGCCCCACTCTGGGCTCCATGCTCACTGGGGAGTCAATGGGGAGTCTACTGGAGAGCTCTCCCTCTCCCTCTGTCTTTCCCCTGCTTATGCGCGCACTCTCTTTCTCTCTCAAATAAGTAAATCTTAAAAATTAAAAAAGGATAAACAGGCCCAAGGGTGCCATGGCTTGGTACTTCTCTGAGAAGCCAGAAACCCACGTTTTATAGTGAATGGTCCTATTGCACACACACCCCACCCCCACAACAAAACATGATCCCAGGACTTCAGTTTGCAGTCTCAGTGCGCCGGGTTCTTGGCAGCAAGATCAGAGCTCCATACAGGCCCACTAACGCCGGTGACCGGAGTGGAAAATGGCCTGGAAGGGTCCAGAGTGAAGGCAGGGGACTACTATGAATGGGTTGCAGTGGGGTAAAACGGAGAGGGGTAAGACTGCCTGAAAAATACAGAAACCACCACCCCAGGTTAATTTTAACTTCAGATAAAACAAATCACCCCACCACACTTAATTTTACTTTCAGATAAATTTAAAAAAATTTTTTTCTGAGGCAGAGCTGGCACAGTATTACATTAGTATCAGGTGTACAACCTAGCGGCGCAAAACCATTTTTTTTTTGATCGAAAAAATGGTACAAAGTACAAAAAACAACCCCATGTATATCTATATATATTAACCTAGGTGTTCTCCATTTTTATTTGCTAAATAAACCTGGTCACACTAGAGAGGGGTTCTATGGCAAAGAACCAGATATATCAGGAGTGGGCAGCCATGGTGGTACAAGGTGTCTGGTGGACAAGGTCATGGCAGCAGCGCCTCCCTGGGGTACCTGGTGAGGGCAGCCTGGCCCCATGAAACCCAGGCCACCATCCTGGAGGAAAGAGCCAATTGAATCCCAGATGTCCCACCCCAACCCCCAACACCCCCACCCCCACCCTCCGCCTCCTGGCCCCAGACCATTCTCCACAGGGTGACCCTCAGGCTGGGCTCAAGAACAAGAGGAGACTCTGGGTCCCTAGAGATGAGAAGGAAAAAGCGAACCCCTCCTTTCAGGACCCTCTTCCCACAGCACTGCCTAGCGCTGCCTGCCGCCCCTCATCCCAGTCCTGTGCCCCCTGATTAGGAGGATGGCTCCCTCGTCTCTCGGATCTCCCACACGGGCTCTGTGCTGGATTGGGTGGGTGGGTGGGTTAGGTGTTGTAGTGTGGGTTGGGGTCCGTACCAGCTTTCCTCCTCCCCTAGCCCACCTGGACGGCCCCTCCTCCTCCTCAAACAGCCTTCATTCACCGAGAGCCTTCAGCCTTGACATTGAGCCCTGTTCTCTCTCCAGACATCCCCATCGTCTCCAGGGTTTCAGTGACCATCTAAAGCAGGACATATATGTTTTTTTAATCCTGCCTATTTAAACCCCAAGGGTATTCTGACCTGCTATACTGGGCTTCCTCTTCAGCCTGCCCACCCCCTCTCCCTCTCTCCCTTCATCCCTCTCTCCTCCTCTCCCTCCTTCTCTTTGTCCCCCTGAGTCCCTCCTTCGTTCTCCTTCCCTCTCTCCCCAAGTCCTGGTATCTCTCCCATCTTCCTTTCTCTCGCACGCTCTCTCCCATTTCTGTCTGGTTCACAGAACTGCTCCAGAATTTCTCCTGGGCGGGGGCGGGGAACGCTGGGTGACTTAGTTGGCTAGGCAGCAGAGTCCTCATTTTGGCTCAGTTCATGGTCTCAGGGTCCTGAGACCCAGCCACACACGACTCGCATGTGAGCTCCATGTGGGGCTCCACGCTCAACAGGGAGTCTGCTTGAGATTCTTTCCCTCTCACTCTGCGCCCTCCCCCACGCACACACTCTCTACTTCTCTAAAATAAATAAATATGTCATGTGATGCCATGTCATGTATGTCATGTTTGACATGTGATGTCACGTCATGTCATGTATGCAATGTTCTACGTGTGATGTCATGTCACATCATCGCCATATATGTCATGCTTGGCATGTGGTGTCACGTCACGTATGACATGTATGTCATGCTTGACACGTGTGTCACGCTTGACATGTGATGTCACATACGTCATGTTTGACATGTATGTCATGTTTGGCATGAGATGTCACGTGTGTGCTGTTCGACATGTGATGTCACACATGTCGTGTTCTACATGTGACGTCGCGCATGTCATGTGTGACATGCATGTCACATAGGTCGTTTGACGTGTGATGTCACATGTGTCATGTTTCACATGTATGTCGTGTTCGACGTGTGATGTCACACATGTCATGTTTGACATGTATATCATGTTTGACATGCCATTCTGACAGGTGTGAGGTGACGTCTCGCTGTGGTTTTTATTTGCATTTCCCTGATGCCGAGTGATGCTGAGCATCTCTTCATGTACCTGTTGGTCATCTGGATGTCTTTTTTGGACAGATGTCTATTCCAATGCTCTGCCCATTTACCCTTTGCTTTTGGTATCAAATCCAAAAAATCATTGCCAAAACTGATGTCAGGGAGCTTACCGCCTACATTTCCTTCTTGAAGTTTTATGGTTTCAGGTCTTCCATTCAAGTCTTTAATTCATTGTGAGTTCATTTTTGCGTTTGATATAAGATAGTGGTCCCATTTCATTATTTTCCACGTGGCTGTCCAAAACAAATCAACTTCTCCTTCTAAAATCATGTACAGCATAGTTAAACCATTTCTTATTTCTTGCATTCAAATTTTATTTTGCCAAAATTTCTCTCCTCGGGGACCTGGATGATTCAGTTGGTTGAGCTACTGCCTTCAGCTCAGTTCATGATCCCAGAGTCTTGGGATTGAGTCCAATATCAGGCTCCCAGCTCCATGGGGAGTCTGCTTCTCCCTCTGACTTTCTCCCCTCTCATGACGCTCTCTCTCTCTCTCAAAATAAATAAATAAAATCTAAAAAAAAATACTATTACAAAATTTCTTTCATGGCTATCACTTCTTTTCAGTTTAATTTTAGTAAATCTAATTTTTAAAATATTTATTTATTTATTTGACAGAGAGAGAGAGGGCACAAGTTGGGGGAGTGGGAGGCACAGGGAGCAGCAGATTCCCCACTGAGCAAGGAGCCCCTCCACAAAGCGATACTCCATCCTAGGACCCTGAGATCATGATCTTAAGGCAGAGGATTAACTGAGCCACTCAGGTGCCCGGAAATGAAATGACATGACATGACATGTCAAACATGACCTACGTGAGTCATATGTCAAACACGACAACATGACATCACATGTCAAACACGACATACACGACAAACAAAACATGCATGTCAACCATGACATACATCACATCACATGTCAAACACGATATGCATGTCAAACATGACAAATGTGACATGCATTTCAAACATGACATGCGTGACATCACATGTCAAACGTGACATACATGACATCACATGTCGAGTGTGACATGCATGTCAAAAGTGACATATGTGACATACATATCAAACGTGACATGCATGACATCACATGTCAAACACGACATGCGTGCTATCAAAAAGACAAGAAAGTACAAGTCCCGGGAAGGGTGTAGAGAAATGGGAAGTTCTGTGCACTTTGGGCGGGAATATAAATTGCAGCCATTACGGAAAACAGCATGGAGTTTCCTCAATAATTTGAAAATAGAACTGCCCTACGATCCCGCAATTCTGCTTCTGGGTATTTACTTGAAGAGAACATAAAACACAAACTCAGAAAGACGAATGCACCCCTGTGTTCACTGCAGCACGATTTACAATAGCCAAAGGATGGAAGCAGACTAAGTGTTCATCAGTGGATGAATGGATAAAGAAAATGTGATGTATGTATACCATGGATATTTACCCATAAAAAAGAAGGGAAGCTTGCCACTTGTAGCAACACAGATGGACCTTGACAGCATTATGCTAAATGAAACCAGTCAGACAGACAAAGACAAATACCATACAATCTCCCTTATACGTGGTATCTAAAAAACAAAATTAGGGGAGGAGTGCCTGGATGGCTCAGTCATTAAGCCTCTGCCTTGGGCTCAGGTCATGACCCCCAGGTCCTGGGATCGAGCCCCACATCGGGCTCCCTGCTCCCCGGGGAGTCTGCTTCTGCTTCCCCACCCCCTCCACCTCTCCCCCAGCTTGTGCTCACCCTCCCTCTTTCTCAAATAAATAAAAATCTCTGAAAAAAATTCTAATCAAGATATTTCCATTCAAGGAAACCACAGGGTCAAAATGGCCCTCACCTGTTGAAAACTCGTAATTTTATATAATTGCCTGAACTCCAGACACAAATATGGAACTCCCCACAGAACGTTCTCACTTAGACATTTCAAAGCCTTATCAAACACAGATGCCCAAAACCAAACTGTTGATTTTCTCTTGCCAGACTGTTCCTCCTCTCAGACACTTGTCTTTGATGTTGGGACCATCACCCATTCAGTTACTCATGACCAAGACTAACAAGATAGGGATGGCTGTGCGGAGGTCTGGGAGAGGACAAAATTTCAGAGACGGGACCCTGATACTTGAGGCCACAGATGCCCTAGAGGCTTTTGCTAGTTGGAAGGAAGAGGCTGGGTGGGCAAGTTCACTCCTCATGGCCTTGCACAGCCAGAGACAAAAATCAGAGTCAGGAAGGGACACCTGGCTGGCTCAGTTGGTAGAGCATGTGATTCCTGAACTCAGGTTTGTGCGTTCAAATTCCACACTGGGTGTAGAGATTACTTAAAAATAAAATCTTAAAAAAAAAAAAAAAGAGTTGGGGGCTTGCCAAAGGTTGGGTCACAATAAATCCTACATTGGGTAAAGCCCCAAAGGACTGCACCCTAGAAATAAAGGTGAACTCAAAGCAAACCAGCCCTTCCCTGAATTGCAGTCCAGCTCTGAGTCATCCTGGTTAGTTCATCCTAAATATGAACTAACATGATCTCAGTTTGCTAATCCCTCTGGGCACCTGGCAAAAGCAAGAGAAAATTCTCTTTGGCAAATGACAAAATCACCCCCCTGAAAATTATTTCTACAAATAATATCACAACTGTAATATTCAATGTACAAAAACAACCAGACACATGAGGAGGCAAGAGTCCTTGAACTAAAACCTTGAACTAAGCCCAACAGAAATAACAGTCAACAGAAATAGACCTGGCAGAATTCCAGGCTATAAAACAAATTACACCTACTATGCTCAAGAAATTAAGTACGTGGGTGGCTCAGTGGATTGAGCCTCTGCCTTTGACTCAGGTTGTGGTCTCAGGGTCCTGGGGTCAAGCCCCACATCGGGCTCTCTGCTCAGCAGGGAGCCTGCTTCCTCCTCTCTCTCTGCCTGCCTCTCTGCCTACTTGTGATCTCTCTCTGTCAAATAAATAAATAAAGTCTTTAAAAAACAAAAAGAAAAAGAAATTAAGTACCAAATTTGAAACTTTCAGCATGGAGCAGAAAACTCTATAAAAGTCTAGAGCACATGTGAAAAAGGAATAAACTGAAACTAGAAACTAAAATTATAAATTTAATGGACTGTTTAACAGCAGATTTGACATGGCTGAAGAAAGAATCACAGAACTGGAAGGCTGGTCAGAAGAAACAACCCGGAAAGAAGTATGGAGAGAAGAAAGGTTTACAGATATGGAAGTTACAGCGGGAAGATCTCAAATATGTTTAACTGCAGTCCCAAAAGAAGAGAAGAAAGAGATTGGTACAGAGACAATATTTGAAAAGATAATGGCTAAGAATTTGAAAAGATAATGGCTAAGAATTTTCCAGAATGGATGGAAGATATCTATCTATAGGATTAAGAGCTGAAATGGATCCCAAGCAAAATAAATAAAAAGAAATCCACGCCTTGACCCTTGATCAAGGTGAAAATGTAGAAAAACTGAGACAAAAATAAGAGTAAAAGCACCCAGAGGAAAATAATAGGTAGCGCTGCTTCCCTCTTGTCTCTCAGGCTACAACCTGTTCTGTGATGCTGGGGCTACAGTCTGCAAACTACATTTCCCAGGCCCCCTTGCCAGCTGACTTCCTGTTTGGTTCTGCCAGTGGGAGGCACTAAAGGGAATTAGCAGGTGGAAGAAGGGTATTCCTTCTTGTCTCTGCTTTCCGTCAGCTTCACTTCAGGCACTTCCAGCTCCTTTCAACACTCCCAGCACCAGCCACACCAAATCCCCCTGCAGACAATAGCTCAAACCCTAAGGGCCCCTATTCTCAGGGTCCTGGAGTCCCCAGATGATGATCCTCTTCCAAACCCTAGGTGCTCTTAACCCTACTTCGTCCCTCTTATCTTCCCAGGCCTAGAGGTGGAAACTGTATACTGGGCTAACCTGAGCACACTATTTTGTTCTTTAGGTCTTCCAAAATCTGTGTGAACAACCCATTTTGTATATATATCCCCTTTGTTTGAATAAACTAGCATGGTTTATGTTTTCCTAGGTGGACCCTAAGGGATCCAGAACTCCTTAAAGGAGCCACAGAAGGGACACCCGGGCAGCTGAATCTGTCGAGTGTCTGACTCTTGATTCTGGTCCAGTTCATGATCTCAGGGTCATGGGATTGAGCCCTGCATCAGGCTCTGCCCTCAGCATGGAGTCTGCTTGGGATTCTCTCTCCCTCTCCTCTGCCTCTCCCCCCACTTGCAATTGCACACACACTCTAAATAACAAACAAAATCTTTTTTTTTTTTAAGATTCTATTTATTTATTTGAGAGAGAGACAGTGAGAGAGAGCATGAGAGAGGAGAAGGTCAGAGCGAGAAGCAGACTCCCCGTGGAGCAGGGAGCCCAATGTGGGACTTGATCCCAGGACTCCGGGATCATGACCTGAGCCTAAGGCAGTCGCCTAACCAACTGAGCCACCCAGGCTCCCAAAACAAGAAAAATCTTAAAAAAAAAAAAAAATTAAGGAGTCACAGAGAACATGGTAGATAGCAGTTTTGTTCCCAATTATTTGCCACCAATTGCTGTGGGAAACTAGTATTTTTCTACCCTGGTGACGCGAGGCTTTGGCCAGTGACACACAAGGCTAATGCTATTTAAGGATAAGCAACATGTGCTGTTACTTCTCAGGAAAAGCTTCAAGAGCTATCCCATGATTTTGCCATGGCTCTTTTTCCCTCCGCCAGGAGACTGGCATGTCCCAGGTGGGAGGTGCAGTCGACTACCACAGGGTATGAAAAGCGAGCTAAAAATAACCTTCGTTGTTGCAAGCCAAGGAGACCTAGGGGGATTTTTCTCACTGCAGCATACCCTAGCAAAACCTGACCAATGCACACCATTAGACGGCACCTCACTCCTCAGTAGCAAAAACAGAAGGCAGCAGACGGTCAAACAATAGCTTCCACCTACAGAACGAAAATTACTGCCAACTTAGAATTCTATACTTAGAGAAACTATCCTTCAAAAAGAAACACTATCGGGGCACCTGGGTGGCTCAGTGGTTTAGGCCTCTGCCTTCGACTCAGGTCATGATCTCAGGGTCCTGGGATCGAGCCCCGCACCGGGCTCTCTGCTCAGCAGGGAGCCTGCTTCCCTTCCTCTCTCTCTCTCTGCCTGCCTCTCTGCCTGCTTGTGATCTCTGTCTGTCAAATAAATAAATAAAATCTTTGAAAAATAACAAAATAAAAAAATAAAAATAAAACTGTTTCCAAATAACACAGAACCACTGGGGGTCCTGTACTGCCGGCGGGTACCCTTTGCCCAATCCTGCTTCCTCCCCTTTCACAGGTGTTCCTGCCAATAAACCCCTGCACTCAGAACCCCATCTCAGTTATCTGCTTCCCAGAGGATCGACCCACAACAAGTCGTTCCACAGGTTGTGTGACCTTCCCACCAGCTCATGTGGGGAACCTAGCCCAGGGGTGGGGGTGGTCTGTGTCCCCACAGCCTGGCAAGTCCCCCTGGGGCTAGCAGCTGTAGGCAAAGTAAGAGGTACAGGTACAGGTACAGGGCCTGCACCCGACCTCCACACCTGCCAAGGGCATGAACATAGGCCCGGAGGACCTTGCGGACCCGTGAGGGTGTGTGGGTGGGCCTGGATCTCTGAGGGGTGGAGCAAAAGGGGAGCTGCTGCTCAGGTAGGTGGGGGCGTGGCAGTGCCAGGCCGGTGAGGGTGTGTGTGAGCCTGTCTGGCTTCCCCTGGGTGGGGCTGAGTAAATGTTCAGGTGCACAGCTCTGTGAGTCGGGCCTGCTGCGGGTTGGGGATGGAAGCCAGAGAGGCAGGCCGTGTCGCGCACATCTACTCAGTGGGCTGAGGAAGCAGGAGAGCTGGGGCCTGAGGAAAACCTCCGCCTCAGCAGAAGAGGCCAGGGAGAGAGTGCTGATTTTCAGTCTTCAAGGTCTGGGACGCCTCAAGTACAGGGGCCTGGGGCAGCGAGAGCTATGACCTGACTTGACTCCCCGGCAAGACATGGGCAGATGGAGGGGGTGGTGAGGGGCCCACTGGATGGACTCGTAAGTAAGATAGTGGGTGGGTGACCAGGTGCCTGAGACCCTTCGCCAAGCCCAGGACTGGGCTGCTCAGGGCTGTGGCTCCCGTACTCTGAGGGCAAGTGCCCTCTGTCGGCACCAAAACGGCGCCTACTGCATATTAGCTCATTTCTCATGGGCAGGAGTCCCACAGGTGACCCCAATATCACTCCTTCTGGCATTTCCTAGAGGGGAGAGTTTTCAGGCAGGTGGCCTGCCCAGACAGACCCCAGGAGCCTGAACCCTTTCAGCCTTGTCTTTGGCCATCGAACCCGAGCAACCACATGCCCTAAGACAAATGCCAATTACAATATAAAATGTTTGTCTACACTGAAAATATCGATGGATGAAATATCCTAACGTCCTGAATTCACTTTCAAGTAGCCTGGGAGAGGGGGAAGGGGAGGAGCCGTGGAGGAAGGGTTCATATGGAGATTAATAAAATCCTAAAGTGGGGTGATCAGTACCTGGAAGGGTTTTCATTCTCTCCTCTCAACCTTTGTGCATACTTGGGAATGTCTGTAATGAAGCTCTAAGAGTAATCCAGGTGAAGTCCTCGTTCAAGAGGAAATGACCGGCTGGCCACCAGCACCTTTCAGGGGATGCAGGAACATCCTCGAGGATTCAAGTTCACGTCAGCCTACCGCGGGGGTTTTTCTTTCTTTTTCATTTCTTTTGTTTTTTGGTTTTTTTTCTTTTTTCTTTTTTTTTTTTAAGATTTTATTTATTTATTTGACAGAGAGAGAGATCACAAGTAGGCAGAAAGAGCGGGGAAGCAGGCTCCCCGCTTAGCAGAGAGTCCCATGCGGGGCTTGATCCCAGGACCCCAGGATCATGACCTGAGCCCAAGGCAAAGGCTTTAACCCACTGAGCCACCCAGGCGCTCCTGTTTTCTCTTGTGAGTGTAGCTGACACAGCGTGTCACATTCGCGCCAGGTGTTCAACGTGGTGACCTTTTTTTTTCTCCCTTTGAACATTTTCTGAACTGTGGTAAGTGACACGTAACACGTGATTTACCATCCAAACCATCTGCGAGCCTGCCGTTCAGTGGTGTGGTGCTCATCTGCGCTGCGGCGCAAGCTGTTTCTGGAACACCTTTGCCCTGTCCAGGTACAATTTTGCGGTGACTTCCCAAGACTTCTCTTCATAGTGTCCTGGCCCACCCATAACTCCTTTGGACGGAGGGACTGGAGGCCAGGTTTCTTGAGCTCCAGAGTTCCATCTGGGGTGGGGGTGGGGGACGCAACCAGGCCTGGGGCAAGTTTCTGGGGACCAGCCAGTGGGCCAGCCAGGAGGCCTAGACGTGGGGCGGCGTTGGCACTGCAGGCCCGGCTGGCTCCTGCCCGTCTGAGCTCTGTGCCTCAGGGCACCTGAGCGAGCCCAGGCAGCTCTCAGTTTCCACCCTAACCCACAGCCTGTGGCTGCCCCGGTCACTGAGGGAGGGTGGGCAGTGGGGGGTGAGTAAAGGCTCCTCCCCAGCACAGGTGACTCAGGGAGGGCCGTCCAGGTCCCAGGAGTCCACTTTCACCCCAGGATGTTGGGCACGTCTCCTTGGGTACAGTGGCAGAGAGGTCGTGCTAGGTCCTACGACCTCGACCCCAACAGCCGCAGTGCTCTCCGGGAGGAGCTGACAGCAGCGGGGACAGGCATTGGGAACGACCTGCCAGCCCGCTGTCTGCGAGGTCGGAAATTCTCAGGCCTCCTAAACAAGAAGGCCCAGCGCTCTGCCCTCCTCCCTCGGGCTGGGGCCTGGCCAAGCAGAGAGAGGGCGAGGCAAGGCCAAGAGTGAGGGCAGGCGGGGGACACCAGGCTGTCAAGTCCCTCCTTCAGCAGCTGCCACTGCCTGCTTACAAAGAAACTGAGGCTCAGGACAGTCATCGGGAAGTTACAGACCAGGGATTAGAGCCAAGCCGGCCTATCTTCCTCCTCCTCCTGGTAGAAAGAGGCCACCAAGTGGATTTTTTTGCACGTGGTGTGTTGGAAGGGAATCCAGCCAACGGGCAGGTCCTGAAGGTGGCCCTTGCGGGGAGGGGTCTGGACATAGATTGGGGGCCGGTCGCTGTGTGCTCGGGGCTTGCTGTCTCCTGAGGGTGATAGACAGATGATCCAAAGCTGCACTGCGACAAGCGTTGCCACAGTGACAGCCGATGGGGGCAGGGGGAGTAATTTTGCCTTGGGGGTGAGAGGGGGTGAGAGGAGGGATGCAGTGGGCGCCCTCAACAGATTCTCCCTGAGACCAGCCGTACAGATGAGGACACTGAAGCAGCCCCCAATGCACAGGCACACCAGGACGGGGCAGAGGTCAGGCCCGAAGGAGCAGCAGGACCGGTCCCGAAGCGGGGGCCGCCACCACTCCATCAGGGGAGGCTGGGGACGGAATGCGTGGGCTGGGACGCAACGCGTGGGCTGGGACGCACCCTCTGGGCAGAGCGGGTGACAGCTAGGAGGCTGGGCACAGCTGGGGCAAGAGTCAAGGAGAAGGGTGATGAGGCCAGAGGTGGCAGCCAGAGAGGAAGGGACCATTCCTAGTCTGGACAAATGGCTCCCCAATTTGAGAGTCCTGGCCAGTCTTCAGGCAGCAAGGATGTGCAGCCTCCCCAGCCCCGGGAGACAGACCGGAGGCACCTCGAGCGCACACACTGGGTAGGGGCCGGCCACTTCAGGACGGGCTCCAGGAAGCATTCTGTCCTTCTGACCACCTTTCCCCCTTTTCCCATCAGAAGGGAGAAGGACAAACGAACATGTACAGATGCCTGCCCCCTGCCAGAGCTGCGTTGCGTGCCTCACGGACGTTATTTCCCACGAGCCCCTTGTCTGAGATGAGCAAACCGAGGTGCAGGGAGAGAAAGTAAATGGTCTAAGGTCGGCCGATTCTGGAAGTGGGTGCAGCAGGGGGCTTGCTTCCCTTCCCCTGGTCCAGTGCCCTCTGGGCCTCACCCTTTGGCATCTGGGCATTATAGCTGAACACGGCGGGCTAAAGAGACCCAGCTCACAGGCCCAGGTCTGCCAGTAATGTTGTGTGTTCTGATGTGTGTTCTGGGGGTAGCTTTACCATCAGAGGAGATCAAACGGAAGGGACCCAAGGGTTCAAAGTGAACACTCTATGGCTTATACCCTAAGGATTGTGCTCGTAAACCTGTGCAGGAGGGCATGAGGGTGGAGGGCACAGGGTATGTGGAGGCGGACAAGGAGGCCCTCTCTGGACTGGGACCCAAGCTGCCTTTTCCCTGGGGCAGCTGGTCCCCTCGAGCCCCCGCACTCCCCATCCGGGGGAATCAGGACAGACTCCAAGGGCTCAGAGAAGCCAAGCAGGAAGGAGCATCTGCCAGGCCAGCTTCCCAACTTCCAGGGAGGGGTGGTGGCAGTGTGGGGTGTTCTTGGCAGCCTGGAGCCCAGAGCCCGTGCAGGAGGTGGGGGACAGCCAGCCTTGTCCAGGCTAGAGGGGGCGTGGACAGTTTTGTTTTCTGACCTAGAGCTCTGCTAGAGGGATAGAGCCAGGAGGCTCTCACCCACGGGGGGTCCAGCCTCCTGCACTCTGCACCCAGCCCGCTTCTGGGAAGGGGCTCCAGCCCCCCACTGAGCTTCTAAGACGCCACAGGCCTCTGCTCTGCAGTTGCCCTTCTCTGCTGGGGGAGCCACTTTCTAAGGATTCCATTCAGCCAGGACCCTCCTGCCCTTCTCCCCTCCCCTCCCCATGCTAAACATCCCTCCTGCTGGGATGTTCCAAAATACTGAACACCCTTCCCCTCCCGCCTCCCTCTGGCAGCCTGGTATGGGGAAAGAACATTGGACTTGTGGGGGGGGGCGCAGTCACAAGATCTCTGATAAGTTGCCAAGTTCGTAACAACAAAAAGGGGAGGGGCTGAATCTGAGTTTTCACCAGAACTTACCCTTGATCTTCCCCATGTAATTTCTTGCCAAAACAAGACAATTCTGCAATCAAACTATCTCATGAACCTTCTCTAACTCTTCCTTTCCTCACTGCCCCTGCCTTCTGTGGCTCTGTTTCCTTTTTTTAATTTTTAAGAAATGTATTTGACAGAGAGAGAGAGAGCACAAGCAGTGGGAGCAGCAAAGGGAGAAGGAGAAAGCCGACTGCCAGCTGAGCAGGGAGCCCGGACACGCAGCTAGATCCCATGGATCATGACCTGAGCCCAAGGCAGACGCTTAACCGACTCAGCCACCCAGGTGCCCCACACGTGGCTCCGTTTCTGTTCCCTGAGATCCCTATCGTCCAGTCTCCCTGCGTTGACCTCTACACAGGGCCCGAGTATGCAGCACTCCAAAGTCCAGCTTGGTCCTCACACTTCCCTCTCTCAAAGCCTCAGAGGCTCCTGGCACCTAGTTGTTCTTTTGGGTTTTGTTGTTTTTTGGGGTTTTTGTTTTTGTTTTTGTTTTTGAGATTTATTTATTCATTTGAAAGAGAGAGAGCAGGAGCAGGGGGAGGGGCAGAGGAAGAGGGACACAAGCAGACTGTGATGAGTATGGAGACGGACTCTGAGCTCCATCCGAGACCCTGAGCTGACTCGGGGCTCCATCCGAGAACCTGAGCCAAAATAAAAAATCTGAGCCACCCAGGCGCCCCCTACCCCCCAATGGCACCTATTTCTAATTAATAAGCTTGCATTCCTCAGAAAGTGCCCTGCCCCTCCAGCCAGAGGCTCATGACCATGGTGAGCCCCTTCCTCCATGGAAATGCTTCCCATCCTTCAACTACCACCTCAAAAGCCATCTCCCCAAGAAGGCCTTTCCTCGGGTCCCCCGAAAGGTGAAGCATGTCCTTGGGCTGAACCTTCATCCATTCCAGCCGGGCACCCCTTGGGAGCTATACATCCAAAGTAGTAGTGAGTTTTCTTTCCCCTTAAGTTTGGTATTTCCATCATTAGTAAATGAGGAAGGATGGCACAAAAGGTAAAGGGTTGCAAACTGGTGACCCATGGACCCAGACTGATCCACGGGGGACAAAACTTCTTCGTTGTGGTAAAATTCCCATCCCATAAAATCAACCATTTTCAAGTGCCCAATTCAAAGGCATTTAGTACATTCATGAGGTTGTGTAACCACCAAGCCTCTAGTTTCAAAACATTTCCTCATCCCAAAAGGAACTCCATGCCCATTAAGCAGTCACTCCTCATTTGTCTCTCCCTACAGCCTCTGGCACTAATCTGCTTTGTGTCACTATGCATTGACCGACATCTAAGTGGAATCTCACCACAGGGGGGCCTTTTGTGTATGGTTTATTTCACGCAAGCCTCATTTTTTGGAGATCCATGCATATTGCACCAGGTATGAGAGCTTCCTTCTTTTTTAGGGCTGACTACTATTCCATCGCGTTGATATACCACATTGTGTTCATCCATTCATCCGCGGTTGGGCAATGTGGATCGTGTCGCCCACCTCGAGCAACTGGGAAGGGTCAGGCTGCGAACATTCCCGTACAAACCCTTGTCCGAATCCCTCTTTCCAATTTGGGGAGCTATACCTAGAAGTGGACTTGCTGAGTCCTAGGATGACTAGGTTTAACTTTTTGAGCAAGGCACGCGTTTTAACTGTTTGACTCTGGATACCTTCAGGTGTCCATCTCTGCCTGCCTCCATCTCTCCTGCACCGTCTTTCACCTGCTTGACTCACATTATTTGTCTGGACCCTGAAGGCATCCGAATTTGCTGCCCCTAGAAGGCTTTGGAAGCGAATAAATAAATAAATAAATAAGCATGCTTAGCGCCGAATTCAGTCGCTCAGGAGCCACAGAGCTCGGGTTATATCTCTCCATCTCTCAGAGCACTGTTTTGCTCCACCTTGGAAGGGGTAATAGTGCTTACCTAAGAGGAGGCGGCGAGGATCTGGGAGGTGATGGACGGAACGCGCCTCTTCGGGAGCTGCCGAGTTCTGGAAACGGAGAGGGGCGGGCGAGGCCAGGAGGAGGAGGAGCGGGGCGGGCAGGGCGCCCTCCGGGGACGTCGGCGGCGCTCGGGGGGCTGCAGACCAGCCGGGGATCCGCGCGGGGCGCAACCGGCAGGGGTCTCGGGCGGCTCCCGCGCGTGGCGCGCGGCGAGCCGGGGCGGGGCCCAGGTTGGCTCGCGGTGGGCGGGGGTTGCCCCCCGTCCCCGCCCCCCACATCCGGGGGCCCGGCCGGGCTCTGGGCTGGCGGCGCGCGGGTGAGTCAGGCCGGGTTTTCCCTCCGCCTCTGGGGCAGGAGAGCGAGCGCCGCGGAGCGCGTCCCTCCCTCGCCAATCCGGCTCCGGCGTCCGCCCGCCCGGCCGCGTTTCCCCCCCGGAGTCTGCTGCCCGCCCGCCTCGCAGCCTCGCCCGGAGCCGGCGCCTGGAAGGAGGGTTCGAATCCGCGCGAGGGAACTGCGGCGCGCGAGGGGCGCGGAGCGGCGCCAGCATGGTGAGTGCGACGCGCGGGGGCTAGGGGATTGGGCTGGGGGAGGTGGGGCCGGTCTCCGAGAGCTCGCTTTCCCAGCGACCTTGGCCAAGCCGCAGCCCTGGGCCAGCGAGGTGCCGGTCTGAGAAGTGGGCGGGGGGGGGGGCGGGGTGCGCCCAGGTGCCCCCTGCTTCCAGACCCTGAGGCACCGAGGCGCGGGGTCTGGGACCGACCGCGACGCTCCTCTGGAAGGGCAGACGGCAGGTTACCCGGCTCTCTGCAAACCCTGCAAATGTGCTCTCCGCGGAGCAGCTCTTGGGACCCCTGCGCCGCGGCTGAGGTGGGGCAGGCGCCCTTGGCGCGGGAGCTGACCCGGGCTTTCGGCCCCCCAGCTTGGCCGCTCCGAGCAGGCCCCAGGGAGGGGCCCGCAAGAGACGCCCCCACCCGCCCTCCAGGTAGCTCGCGGACCTCCCGCAGTTCTGGGGAGCCCACGCCTCCACCACAGTCTTCCCGGGGGGGGGGGAAATTCCGTGGGGATGCCAACATCGTCTGCTCCTCCACCTTCCCCACGAGACCACTCTCCCGCCCTCTCCGGGATACCCCCTTCCTGCTCCGGTCTCCTGTCCTGTGAGGGCGGCAGCTGCCGGCTCGCTGCCGGCTCGCTGCCGATCCCCGCTGCCGGGATCCCGACATGTGGGGACACTACCAGTTCTTGGCGGCCGGAGCCCCATCCCAGTTTGGCCAGAACCTTTCGCCAGAGGGAGGGCCGGCCTGGGGCCAGGGCGACATGGGGTCCCTGGCTGTGTCTGGGAAGAGGACTGAGCTGGGACTTGTCGCCTCCCACCCAGCCCCCAACCTCCCCCCAATCCAGATTGGGGCTCTCCTCATTTGCACCTGGGGCTTAGCCTGGCTGACGGGCGACCTTGGCCCCCGTGCCCTCTCTGCCCAACCAAGAAGAGAGCCAGAGCCGAGGCTGGAGGCCATCCTGGGCCCAGTGATCGGCCTCCTCCCAGGGCCCTCCTGGGCAGGGCTTCTCTGCCGGCTGGCTGAGTGTGGGTGTGTATGTGCGAGACTGAATGAATGCCGCCGGCCTGCTCCCGCCACCGCCTCTAGAACTAGTCCCCAGGCAGCAGTACTTCCACTATTTCACTTTGACCCAGGCGCAGGCAGGACCAGACCTTCGTGGGGTCCAGACCTAGGTGGTTGCTGGATGCCCTTGGGAAAAGCGGGCGTGGGGCGCTGGGCAGACATACATACACAGCTGCCTGTGCCCCTAGCTGGTCCAGCAGTAGAGAAAGGCCTTTCCTAGGAAGTTGGAATTGTTCATCATTGTGGGATCTTGGGCAGCTGGCTTCTGGGCCTCAGTTTCCTCGCCTGCCCCCCACTAGGCTGTTGTAGATAGGAGCTCAGATGATGAAATAAAAGGACTCAGAAACTGTGGAGTGGTCTATGCCCCTGCGTGACTCTGTGGTGATACTAGGACTCACTCCTATGGGGTTAGATGCTGGGCTCTGCCTCTTTAGGTGTCTTGGTGGAACTGGAGTATAGCAGCCTCTCCCACCCCAGCCCTGGGCCCCCCTCACGAACTGCCCTTGTTTGGAACTGGGACATTCCAGTCCAATTCCTCAGGGGCAGCTGCAGACACTCCCTTCAGCAAAGCTGATCCCCCAGCAGGTGGTGGGACCCTCCCCTGGGGCCTGGGCTCCAGAGGGGCTAACCACAGCCAAGGCCAGACTGGGAGCATCCTGCCCACATGCTCTTGGATGGGCCAGTCTAGAAGAGATGCGCTGGGGTCGGGGGTGGGGGGGCAGAGGCTGCTGCTGCTGCTTTTTTTTTTTATTAGTCACTTTCTTTTTTAAAAGATTTATTTATTTATTAGAGAGAGAGAGAGAGAGAGAGAGAATGAGTGGCTGGGGGGAGAGGGAGAATCAGACTCCCCGCTGAGCAGGGAGCCTGACATGGGGCTCGATCCCAGGACCCTGACTGAGATCAAGGCAGATGCTTAACCACTGAGCCATCAGGGTGGGTTTCTGAACCTGAGGAGCTTGCATACTTTCTCCAGTGAGGCGAACATGACCTCTGGCAGGTGCTTTTACTTCCTGGGCCTCAGTTTCCTCTTTGGAAGTGGAAGATATCAGTGTTCCCCACCTGTGTGTGTTGTGAGGCTGTTGTGAGCCCCGTGACAGGCTGACTAGCGGACACCGGGAGGTGCTTCCCTTCGTGGCCTGTCTCTGTCCCATGGACAGGATGGCTCCCTATCCTCGTGTTCCTGTCTCCATCAGGGGCTGATCCAAAAGAGATGCCCCTGTGTCCAGGGCTTTCAGTGCTGCTGGCTAATCTCGGGCCCAGGGATTGGGGAACAGATGCTCAGGGCTCCTGTTAGGGCCAGCTGGGGCCTGTACAGAATATGGCCCAGGCCCAGCCCGAACCTAGTGAGTGCGGTGGTGGGGGGTTTCAGCTCTGTGCAGAGCTCTGAGCCTCAGTAGAGCTCTGGGCAGGAGAGCCCTTGGAGGTACTCGGAGGACGCCCTGCTTTTTGCTCTGATGTTCGCAGTGGGGCTGCGAGGCACTTGCTGTCTTCCCCACCCTCCTCCCCCACTGGATCTTCTCCAGCCCAGCCAGCACAGCTGCCCTGGCCGGGTCAGGCCAGTCCCCTGGCCGCCAAGCAACGGAGGAAGGAATGTGTGTGGTGAGGGGAGGTGGAATGGACCCCTTTAGGAAAAGGGACTGTCCCCAGACTGAGACCTGGGCAGGGTGGAGCCTCCTAGAAGCCAGGGGCCTCAGCCCCACTGGGGGACCTGATACCACAGCCTGAGAAGTTACCTAGGAAGGGTGGAGGGCAAGGGAAGGGTGGGGGAGACGAAAGGAAGGGCCTGTTTGTGCCCTCTTCGGCCAGCTCCACAGCTGTTTCTAATTGTTCAGGTCACACGTGGAGAGAAGCCCCTCACTCCCGCCCCCAACACACTGTCTGCATCTAGCCTGGGGACTGGGTAGAACCACTGGGTCTTCTTGCTAGTGTAGTACTAGAGCGTCTGTGTGTGGTGTGTGTGTGTGTGTGTCCCAGAGGGTGCTCAGCGCCGTGAGGGTGACCTTGTCCGTGACTGTGTGCTGTTGGATGTGACCATCCGTTCTCTGTCCTCTAACATAGGAGCTATTGCGCTGCTCACTGACTGGACTGCGGTATGGAGGAGGGAGGTAAATGTGTTCTGGTGGCCCGTGGCTGCCTCCAGATCACGGGCTCCCTCCTGGGACCTGAGACCCTTTGTGGGGAACAGAGGGTGCCCGTTACCTCTCCCTGAGACAGGAACTCAGGATCTCCCCAGGGGATGGTGAGGTGGTGTGTGTTTTGGGGAGAGGTGGGCGTGTTTGAGCCCTTTCACGTCCGTCATCTCTGTAATGGAAACCCAAATGGAAGACAGTGCGGGCAGTCTCGCCCACTTCCGAGATGGGGCAGCTGAGGCATGGCAGAAGGAGAAGCAATCGTGGCGGGGTGCTGGTAGACAGACAGTGTGAGGACAGGGCTGGAGGCCGCGTTCTTGGCTGTCCACTACCCTGAGACACAGTGACAAGAGCTAAGCGTGCTCAGACACAGTGGGTGTCACTGGGTATGCCTGTCATGGTAAGGAGGTGTCAGATTGGGAGGCGGGACGCTCCAACTCTAACGCTTTGGGCTGTGGGTGCCGTCCTCAGCCCCCATTAAACATTCAACAACCATCCTGCTGAAATCACAGGCGTCTCACTCCCAGCAGCTCTGTGACCTTGGCCGAGTCACTTCATCTTTGGGAGCCCCAGTGCCCTTGCCTTAAAAGAGGGATGACAGCTCTGTCATTGGGACTCACTGAGACCCTACCCAGGGCTGTGTCCCTGGAGGTGGCCAGCACCTGTGATTCCTTGACTGGATGAGTCCACCGACCCTGCGTGCCCTGTGACCTCGCCAGAGGCTATTAGCTGGCCACAGGGCGGGGGTAGGGAGCAGGGCCATGCCCCCCTCCCTCTCACTCACAGAGAGCTTTGTCTTCCATGAACACAAAACCTGGAAACGGTTGAGGAAGATGGAACCTCCTAACGGCCATTGTTTGAGGTGGGAGTGGGTGTCCCAGAAGCAAATTGGGGTGGGTGAGGGGCGCACAGCTGCTGCATGCCTGCTGGGTGTCTGTAGGGGATCGGGAGCAGCTGCTTGGGGGGCGGGAGGCAGAGAAGACATGGTGTTCGCTCATTCAGCAGGTCCTGTCCACGAATCTACTGCATGTGGGGCCCTGGGCTGGACAGGGCTCTGGTGGGGGACTAGGGCCAGGCCCCTGCCCTCCAGGGTGTGATCTCAGCGCAGGTGGGAGCTGGTCCCTAACCTGGTCTCTGGGCCGGCTGCCCTGCCAGGGAGGAGTTCACGTCTGAGCCCGTGAGCTCGTCTTCAGTCAGCCTGTGTTGACCCTGGCTATGGGCCAGGCCCTGAACTGGACCTTTTGTCCCGTTATCTCAGCTCATCCTCCCAGCCTCCGGGAGTGATAAGACTGCTCAAGAAAGCTAATTGGCACACGTGATTGGCCTCACGCTGGGTCAAGATTTGGGATCCCCCCCCCCGGTCTGGTTTTGGGGTGGCAGCTTAGGCAAGGGCCCCCACCGCCCCTTCCCTCTGTCTCCCGCCACTGCCCCTATGACTACGTGAACACCTGTTCCGGAAGCTGGCCATTGTTCCCACCATCCTTCCTCCCCTAGGCCCTTCCTGTTTGTATCCCTCCCACTGCAGCCCCCAGCCCCACCCGTGCCAGGTGCTTCCCTTGGGGAACTCTGACCCACTGCTGGAAGAGGGGCTGCACTGTGTTTTCCCCCTCCTCAGAGAAAAAGAAGGAATGGGGAGTCAAAGGCCTCCCTCCAAACTTGGTGAGAAGCCTGGTAGGAGAGCAAGCAAAGGCAAAGACAGAGCCTGAGTCCTCAGCTGGCCCAGTCCTGGGAGGGGCCTTCTCCCACTGCTTTGGGCCTGATGACCCACGATCCCCTATCACACTGGCCCCCAGCTGGAGCTGGGGCACCGGGCTGGTGGCTTTGGGGGCTCTGCCCCTCTGTCTTGGCCAGCCTAGGAATCCCGTCCTGGATTCTGTCCGGGACCCTTGTCTTCCTCCTGGGCCCCGGCCAGGGAGGGAGCTGACACAGAGAACACGCCCCTGGTCTTAGGGGACCAGGGACGTGGGGTAGCAAGTGCCCACCTGCCCCTGATGGAGTCTCCCGATCCCCAGAAGCCGCTGCATGTGCCCTGTTGAAACTTCATGGCCACAGCGCCAGGCCCTGCCGCCATTGCCATGGGCAGCGTGGGCAGCCTGTTGGAACGGCAGGACTTCTCCCCCGAAGAGCTACGGGCAGCACTCGCTGGGTCCCGGACCTCCCGCCAGCCTGATGGGCTCCTCCGGAAGGGCTTGGGCCAGCGTGAGCTCTTCAGCTACCTGCACCTCCCCAAGAAGGACGGCAAGAACTCCAAGAGAGCCCCTCGGGACGAGCCTACTGCCTACACCACTCTCTACTACCGAGAACATCCTCGGGCCGGCGACTTCAGCAAGACTTCGCTGCCCGAGCGGGGTCGCTTCGACAAGGTGCATCTCTGCCCTCTTCCCTCCCTAGTGTTGGCGGGTGGGGATGGGGAGTGTGGGGTCTCCTCGGAGACCCAGGTGCCCGGATGGGGCTGGGACATGAACCTCCTGCCACAGGCCGGGTCACAGGTCACCGGTCACTAGGCCCTGGGGACGTGAACCCCAGGTTCTCAGGATCCCGGGGGGTGCTGTGGGACCAGCTGTGTCAGAGGGCAGAGCTGAGGTCAGCCCAGGGCCTCAGACCTGCCCTTTCTTCCTGGCAGTGCCGCATCCGCCCATCGGTGTTCAAGCCCGTGGCGGGCGCCGGGAAGGGCTTCCTGTCCATGCAGAGCCTCGCGGCCCACAAGGGCCAGAAGATGTGGCGCAGCAATGGCAGCCTGCACACGCTGGCCTGCCACCCCCCCCTGAGCCCAGGGCCCCGGGCCAGCCAGGCCCAGGCCCGTGCCCAGCTGCTACACGCCCTCAGCCTGGACGAGGGCGGCCCCGAGCCTGAGCCCAGCCTGTCTGACTCCTCCAGCGGGGGCAGCTTTGGCCACAGTCCTGGCACTGGCCCTGGCCCCTTCAGCTCCTCGTTGGGCCACATTAACCACCTGGGGGGCTCCCTGGACCGGGCCTCACGGGTCCCCAAGGAGGCTGGGCCGCTGGCTATGCTGAGCTGCCTGCCTGAGCCGCCACCGCCTTATGAGTTCTCCTGCCCCACCCGGGAGGAAGTGGTATCTGTCCTGCCGGACACCTGTGAGGATCTCAAGAGGGGCCTTGGTGATGAGGACGGCGCCAGCCCCTTCACACAGGTGAGGGTGCCCCCCTTCCCTGGGGTCCCGTTCTGCCCCTTGGCACTGGAGTGCAGGGAAGACAGGAGGGGTCCCAGGCAGTTCACCGAGGGGGCTCGGGCCCCCAGAGAGTAAGGAAGATGGAGGGGATCCAATCCTCCATCCCCCACATCGTGGGGATGTTATGTCACTGGCGGCCCTTGCTGTTGAGGAGTTGTGGGGAAGGGAGGAAGAGCGACTCCCTGGGCATGCCACGTGTTGGGGACACTTCCCCTCCAACCCCAGCAGAGTGTCCGTGGGTGCGGGCGTGGCAGGTGTCTCTTCCACTTGGCAGGTGCTGGAGGAGCGCCAGCGGCTGTGGCTGGCCGAGCTGAAGCGCCTGTACGTGGAGCGGCTACACGAGGTAGCTCAGAAGGCAGAGCGCAGTGAGCGCAACCTCCAGCTCCAGCTCTTCATGGCCCAGCAGGAGCAGCGGCGGCTGCGCAAAGAGCTCAGGGCGCAGCAGGGCCTAGGCCCGGAGCCACGGCCCCCCAGCGCCCTTCCGGAGGCCGACCCTGGCGCCCGACCTGAGGAGGAGGCCCGATGGGAGGTGAGAGAGCAGGCATCCAGAAACCCTCTGTCCCCTTCCTCCCCCCCCCCCCGCCCCCTCCCAGACTGAGCCCACTCCTGCCGGTGCTGTGCCCCTCCAGGTGTGCCAGAAGACCGCGGAGATCAGCCTCCTGAAGCAGCAGCTGCGGGAGGCGCAGGCCGAGCTGGCGCAGAAGCTGGCGGAGATCTTCAGCCTGAAGACACAGCTGCGGGGCAGCCGGGCGCAGGCGCAGGCGCAGGACGCGGAGCTGGCCCAGCTGCGGGAGGCGGTGCGGAGCCTGCGGGAGCAGGGCCCGCGGCAGGAGGCCCCGGGCGGTTGTGAGACGGACGACTGCAAAAGCCGGGGGCTGCTGGCGGAGGCGGGCGGCAGCGAGGGCGGAGGGGCCGGAGGGGGCGCCGAGCAGCTGCGGGCCCAGCTGGTGCATGAGCGGCTGCGCGCCCAGGAGCAGGCGCTGTGCTTCGAGCGGGAGCGGCGGACGTGGCAGGAGGAGAAGGAGCGGGTGCTACGCTACCAGAAGGAGATCCAGGGAGGCTACCTGGACATGTACCGCCGCAACCAGGCGCTGGAACAGGAGCTGCGGGCGCTGCGGGAGCCGCCGGCGCCCTGGAGTCCCCGGCTGGAGTCCTCCAAGATCTGAGGCCAGTGGATGAGCGTGCGGCAGAAGCACCTCCAGAAAATGGTTTGGACAAGCCTGCCCTGAGACGGCTGGCTCCTTCCTTACACTGGCCGGAGGCAGAAGCTGCTGAGGCTGGCCAGGGGTGGGGAGGCCCACCGAGAGGAGGGCTCCAGTGGTGCTGTAGGCCTGATAGGGGGCCTGCAGCAGGAGCCAGGGGGCAAGGCTTCCCAGCAGAGAAGCACCTCGGCAGGGCCCCCGCCCTGTTCCTGGAGTAGATGTGGCCCAGAGGAGGAGGTTGGGGAATGAAGAGCCCCATGATGCAGAAGGGCTGGCGTGAAGGAGGGAGGCTGGGATGGGAACATTGGCCTCCCCCAGAATAAAACCCCATTTTTTACAAGGAGACCCCCGGCTGCTACATTGGGCTTGTCCCTGGCCTGAGTCTAGAGGATTGTGGATGGTGGGGGTGGGGGTGGGCAAGGTTCTTTTCCTGGGCTGTAGCTCCTCCCTTCCATGGTCATGGGCGGTGGGAAGGGGTGTCCAGTGCCCGTGTGTGCAGCCACTGGGTATGCCTGTTGGAGAGTGGGGGCATTCTTGCCCCGGCACCACACGGTTCTTTAGCTGCCGTGTGGGCTGAAATTCCTTTCTTCAGCACCAGTGGGATTTTGCAGAAGGAACAATGCCAGAGAACCCAGAAAAAACAAAAGGGCAAGTCAGCCAAGGCATTGCTAGAACACGAAACATTCTCTTGGTAGGAAGTCTGGGCCCTAGGTACCCAACCCCCTGTTGGGTCTGGGGCTGGCCCTAAGACAGCTTCCCTCGGAGCACCCAAAGTCTCCAGGAGGGCCCTGGCCCTCCCAGAACTCACCTCCCATCTTTCCATCTGGCTGTGGCACACCCCTCCCTCCGCGGGGATGGGAGCCCCCCCCCCCACCCCGGGGCATGCAGGAAACAGGCGGAGAAAACTTGTGGGTGGGTTACTTGGTAAAGGGCCTGCACCACTGCAGGGCATGTGGCCATTTCCTGTAGGCAATGGAAGGCCAAGGGTTTTAAGCAGGGGTGAGATGTGATCTGATTTGTATTCTGCAAAGCTCTATGCGGAGAGGAAGAAGCCTCCATCTCCAGCCCTGTACCAGGCTCCCTGACCCTTGGTCTAGGACCTCAGACCCCTCCAGCCGGCTCCCACCCCCAGCCTCTCAGCTGTCTGGTTTCCCCTCTGGGCTTTTGCTTCTTCCCCGGTGGGTGGCCTGGAGCACAGATCCAGTCTGGCACGCAGGTGGCCCGTCCCCGCTCCTTGCAGTAAAGTTCAGCACCCTTATGGGTGCATCGCTCTAACTGCCACCGGGCATTGACCACATCCTGTCGGTTAGGCCTTCGGTATATGGGGTCTCAGGGTTGAATTAGATGCGCATCCTGCTCCAGGGGAGCCAGCCCGCAGACGTCTCTGCTCCCAGTCCCTGCCCTGATGGGGCAGCGGCACCCTCAGACAAGTTCTCTGCAGAAACCCGTTTACTCCTTTCAGCCATGATTCCCCCTTCCCAGGCCACGCCTGGCCACCCCTCCTGCCCCCAGCAGGTGGATCCTGGTGGAGTCGCTGTGCAGGGGTACCCACAGAGGGCCATAGAGTATGTGCTGGTGTGCCTTACTTTTTTAGGGTGGAGCATGGGGTGTGTGAGTTGTCTGCTGTGGGGATGGTGTGTTTATGGCCCTGTAAGTGGCAGGTGCGTGTGGAGCTATCTTGTGGGTGGTGGGTGTGTCTGGGGGTGTGTTTGGGGCTCCTGGGTTGGGAGGCCAGGAGGGCTGCTTCCTGGCTGCTGTGATGCTCCATTTCTTCCTGCCAGCCCCAACCTCAGCCCCTCTTGGCTCTCCCAGACTGGGGTAGAGCCTGTGGCCAAGACAGACCCCTGCACCTAGCTGAGACCCATTGAGGACCACCCTGAGCCCGGGTCCTCTGCGGGGGAGGGAAACTGGGAGCACTCAAGTTAGGCAGACCTGGAACCCGTTTCACAGATCCCTCCAAACCGAGGTTTTTGGGCCAGTGACCCTCCGGAAGGCACCCCTGTCCCCAGAGCTAGGTGCTGACCTAAAGCCTGTGTCACTCCCTCCTTGCAGCCTGGAGCTGGTCATGCTGGGGGCCCAGGTGCCCCACCATGGCTGGGGTCCCCCTTCCGGTATACCATCTCTTCAGAAGAGCTCCCCACCCAGCAATTAGAGAGCTGGGCCGGCCAGTACAGCCGGCGGGGAATGGGTGGGCGGTACCAAAACTTGGCAGCTGTGCCAGAAACCAGGGCCAGACCCAGATGCAGGGGGCGGGTGCCCGCGAAAGCTGAAGCTGGGGTGGCTCCGAGGGAACCGGATCCCTTGTTAGCTCATTCCTGCCTGGCAAACCAGTTCTCTGGTCCCCGAGCCGGCTGGGTGGCTCTAGCCGATCACAGGTGTCGCAGCAGTGGCTACCGCTCTGGAGCTACCCCTCCCTCCTGCGAGAGGTGGCCCCAATCCCCAGCTCCCCAATTGCCCAGAGGCCCCCTCTTCCCAGCAGAGGAGGCCCAGGCAGCGGATTCTCAAGAACCGAGGCGAGCTCCCCGCACTGGGCTCTGGACCCCTGATCTCTCCTGTTCTCAGCTCACTGTCACATTTTCCAGTGGCCCCTTCCAGGCCCCTTAGTCTATCACTCAAGGCTTCTGACAGCCTGGCCTCCAGATAATGGCCCTTTCTGGCCCCAGCAGCCCTTTGCAGCCCCCCTGGGCCCTTGTCTTCCAGGCTGAGCCTCCTCACAGGTCTTCCTCCCTCAGGAAAGCCTTCCCTGAACTCATGCCCTGCCCTGCCTGGGCATTCCCCCGCCACTGCCCCCCACTTCTTGTCCACAGAACTGTCTATTTGCTGACATCGTCGGTCTCTCTCCAAGGGGCTGCAGGCATTGCCAGGCTGGGCTGTGTCTTCTGTTTTTCATCCCCAGATCCTATGCTGGCTCCAGCCCAGAAGGCACTGGGTGGCCTTGTTGGGCGGGGGGGGGGGGGGGGGGGGGGGGGGGGGGGGGGGTGGCTTGGAGTCCAGACGGACCAGACCTCCCTGACTGGCATGGGTTGGAGCTGGGGGTGGAGTGGCGTGGGTGGGGAAGTGTCCGGCTCTGAGTGTTCATTCATTTGTGTGCACTGCCAAGCACTCAAGCTGCAGAGCTGGTCACTTGTTTCCTACCCAGTGGGGTACGACCTGTCTCCCTCAGGGCCAGGCCTGGTACTCAGAGGAGGAGGCCACGGTGGCCAAGGCCTCCACCCCCATGACCTTTCCCTGCCGGGGGGAAGAATGCAAACATACACACAGGGACAAGGGAGGGGGCCCCCATGGTGGCAAGTCGGCAGAGCATGGAGAAACATTTCTCTGAGACTGGGGTGGGGGTGGGGGGTGTCTATGGGTATCAGGGAGCCCTTCTTCAAAGAGGCTTCATGCCCCACAGTGACTATTCAGACTGAGGAACTCACCACCATGTAGGTGGGGCTTAGTCCTCTCAGATTCAGAAAAGAAGAGTGCTATTTCTTTTTTTTTTTTTTTTAAAGATTTTATTTATTTATTTGACAGACAGAGATCACAAGTAGACGGAGAGTCAGGCAGAGAGAGAGAGGGAAGCAAGCAGGCTTCTTGCTGAGCAGAGAGCCCGATGCGGGACTCGATCCCAGGACCCTGAGATCATGACCTGAGCTGAAGGCAGCGGCTTAACCCACTGAGCCACCCAGGCGCCCCAGAAGAGTGCTATTTCTTGCAACAAAAGTGAAATAGGTCATGAGAGGTGGGGTTCGAAGAAAGCTGGCTCACTTCACTGCAGGTGATGAGGGGTGTGTCTTGGGGGGTGTGCGTGTGACAGGGTGTGTGACAAAGATTGACCAGACTTTGGTCAAGCACTTCTAACCTCTCTTTGCTCCTGACCTTGGAAGGTGTTCCTCTTATATAGTCTGGTTCTAGCAAGATTCCCATTAAGTTATTCCTGCCAGAATCCCCCATCCTCTGTATCTGACTCCCCTCCTAATGGAATCTGGTTCTTCATCTTCCACCAAGCCCCAGGTGATGGCTGGCCTGCCTTCAGCAAGACTCCTGTGAGGTGCGTTTCACCAGGCTGCCTCCCACCTTCCAGAGGTGTCCTCTTAGTAATTTTTTGCCCACTGACCCCCCCCACCCCTGCTCCTTGGCCATAAATTCTGCATTTCTTTGTTGTATTTGGAGTTGAGCCCACTCTCTCTCCCCTACTACAAACCTCCCCCTCCCATGACAGTAACCCCTCTGGAATAAAGTCATCCTTAAGTACTCTTTGACAAATGTCATGCTTGCTTTTTTTCTTTAACAGGGATAAACTTCTCTGAGAAAGGGAGATTGTGGGGATTTCCTCAGGAGCCGCGTGTGAAGAGGGCATTCAGGATCAGCCGGGCATTGAACACAGGGAGGGGTGGGGCTGTTTTGGAGGGAGGGTCCGTCCTGTCTAAAAGGGTTTGAGGGGAGGCAAGGCAGCCCCCCTAGACAGACTGGTAAACAGGAACAGGAGGACTTGAGGCTGTGAGTGGGTCCCTCAGGCAGCCAAAGGGGAGGGCCAGAACCAGGACTAGTTTTATGTGTGTGTGACTTGTGTGACCACTCAGGACCACACTCAGAAGACTTTATTTATTAGACGGGGGTGAGAGGGGTGGGGAAGGGGAAGCAGACTCCTTGCTGATTGGGAAGATTGATTGGGGGCTCCATCCCACGACCAGAGATCATGACCTGAGCCAAAGGCAGATGCTTAAGGGACTAAGCCATCCAGGCGCCCCACGGCTTCTGGATCTTTAACTTAATGATGTTTGAACAAGGAGCCTTACATTTTCATTTTGCTCCAGAGCCTGCAAATGATGTAGCTGCTCCTGGCCTGAACCAAGGCCTTGTAAGGAGGGGCAGAAACAGAGAAAAGGAGCAGACTGGTTGGGTGCCACCTGGAGGGTGGAAGGAAGAGGACTGAGCAGGCAACTTGAGCTCCATGGGCTGAGGCCGGATGCTCCCAGTCTCCACAGAGGGCCAACAGCTGCTGCTGTCCTAACCCCAACTAGCTATCAGGGCAGGGTCCATCTTTTCCTAGCCTGGCCTTCCACAACTCACTCAGGGAAGCAAGGAGGGCTGTATTTTCCGGAGAACAAGCCAGAATTTGTCTGCCACAAACACTTTTTCTTTTTTTTTTTTTAAGCTGGTGTGTTCTTTGTGTACCTGTCCCTCCCCACCCCACACCTCCCCACCAGCATTAAGGTATAATTTACATACAGGAAAATGCTCCCTTTGTATAGTTTTTAGAACTTTGACAAATTCAGAAAGCTGCATAACCAACACTAAAATCAAGATACAGAATAGCTCCATCATATCCCCAAATTCCCATGTCTGGGTTGCCCCCTCCCCAGCAACCAGTGATCTGCTTTCTCAATAACCTTTTTTTTCCTTTTTGTGAATAATCCCTCCACACATTAAAATACGTTACAAAGTAGCAAGTAAAACAATATGACATCCATGTAAAGATAATAGGGCATCTCAATGGAAAGAATGAAGAGCCAGAAATAGATTCCATTCTACAGAAAATAATGTTACTATAAACGGCTTCCAAACCAGAGAAAAAGGTAGGATCATTTAATAAGAGGTACTGGAGCAACTGGGCAGAAACTGTTGGGGGGGGGGAGGGTTGGAAGTAAGCCATACCTTGCACTACCCCCTGCAAAATGAAATGGACATGTATTGAGGAGTTAAATTTTTTAAAAAATCAAATCCTAGGAAACTAGCAAAAGATGAAACGGACTATTACTGAGTTAGTGGAGACCAGCTAAATTCTTCTGCTTCAAAGCAGCCCCACCCCACAGAAGCCGCGGTCCCAACGAGCAAAGATTGGCGGTATCACCTGCGTAAGAAAACGGTGCACGCTGAGAAGTAACAAAACCTCCTTGCAAGGAAAGCCACCTTCGGGGTGGACGACAATGACAGCTAGAGGTGGAATGGCCCGATGGGTGCGTACGCGCGCGCGTGTGTGTATGTGTAGGTGTGTGTGGTGCGCGTGCGCGCGGACGGGACATTCAAAGTCCTTGGAGGAGCCAGACTGTGCACACGCCCACCTGGGCTGTGAAGCAGGCCAGGGCTTCCCCATAGGAAGTGAAGAAGCCTAGGGCGTTCGGGCAGGTCTGTGAGGTCCTGCGGGCTTGGAGGCGGTTTCAGCCTAGCCGGTGGCCCCAGGCAGGGTTCACTCAACTCTCCGCCCCCGCGGCCCCGGCGTTGGCCAGGACCACCCAGGCTCGAGGTGCACAGACAGGCGTCTCCGGGATGCTCCGACGACGCCCCTGCGGGCTTCCCCGGGGCCGCGGACCGCCCTCCTCCCGGTGTGTGTAGTAAGGTTTTGGAGCCGCTGTTTCCTCGTTCTTAAAATAGAGCATATTGGCTACCTCGGAGTATTTTTAAGGACTTACTCTGTCCCAAGCACGTGGTGTTGGGGATACAGCAGTGATGCTTTTATCCTAAAAGCGGTGTGTGTGCGCATTGGGGGCAGGAAGACAGAATAAACGAATAAACACAGGATTTCGAGCCTAATGCTATAAAGAAAACACAACTGGATTGTGCAAACGCTATACAGAAAACAAGATTGAGCAAGGGCGTTTGGGGGTGGGGTGGCGGGGAGGAAGCCTAGAGGGTTGGAGGGGAGGTTGCTCTGCAATGACAACTGGCCCCAACAGGGAGAAGGAAGTCGGGGAAACAGAAATAGAGCCTGTTTCCAGTCAAAGTCCCTGAGGCCTGCGGGGGAAAGGGGGATAGGAGGGGGCTTCTCTGCCCCTCCCCTACCTAGCAAGGGGGCCTGGGAGGATCGTGAATTGAGCCCTGCCCTGCGTTTGGGGTCACCGCCTTTCTCTTCCTTCCTAACCTTTACCCTTCCTCCTTAAAACGGTTATGCAATCCCGCCCTCGGCCCCCAAGGTGGTCGGTCACGGAGGGCGGCAAGACAGAGGCTGGGACCCCCAGCAAAATCCTTCTGTTGAATACCCAGTGGGTAGATCAAGTACAGGCTTAGGGGACCAGCAAGGCCGGGTAGAAAAAAACTTTTCTTTTAAAGATCAGCTGGTATTTCAAAGAAGGCACCAAGGAGCCATAGCAGGAAAGCTGAACCCTTGGACCCCTAGCAAACACTCTGCAGTTTGGGTTTGTCTTCACTGCAGGAGGGCGAAAGGCAGGGCGCGGGGAAGGTACAGTCCTTTCGGGTTTCGGTTTCCGAGAGCGGAGGTGGGGCGCTGGGATCTCGGGGAGGAGGGGGAAGCCGGGCCCCCAGGCCCGCGCACCCCCGCGGACGCGCATGTGGATCGGTCCAGTTCCTTCCGGCCGGGATGGATGGTCGCGGCTCCGGCCTGCGGCTCTGGGTACCCGGGGAAGCCCGCGGGCGACAGTCAAACGGCGGGAGGCCGGGCTTCCAGCCGCAGCCGTGTTCCTTCACGCGACTCCACTCTAGCCGCGCGGCAGGAGGAAGCGCGGCGCTCGGACCGGAAGCCGCTGTTCCGCGGGACGGCCACCCCTCCGCGCGGCCGTGAGTGGGCGGGTCCAGATCCGGCGAGCAACCGCCGCGGCTTCCGGTTCCGATGACAGACGCGCCGGAAGCCAAGGTCCCAGCTGCGGGGACCAGGTGAGAGCTGACTGGCTTCCGGGCCGGGAGGTGCGGGCGGAGGGCGAGGTGCCCCGGGACGGCCGACGGCGGCGCGGGGGGGCGGCAGCTCGGCCGGACTCCCAGGCCCCGGGCCTTCTCCGGAGCACCTCCCCCACCACCAAGCCGCGGCCCCAGCCTGCCCCTGGGCTGGCTTTCTCCTCAGTCCTCGGGCGTGGGGACCAGGAGCTGGAGAGGTAACCGGGTGTGGATGAGGGGGCCAGACAGGGCATTCGAGCGGGGTCTTTGGAAGGCTGAGGCGGAGTTTGCCAGTCATTTGCACGTTAATGCAGGTGAAGCTCCTAGCAGAAGCTGCAGCCTAGGGGAAATGGTGGGCTTTGCCCTCCCTCCAGTTTTGGTTAATGACAGAAGAAAGATTTGAAACTTCAACTAGAGATGTGCCGTGAAGAAAAGGAATAGTGATAAGATGGAGTGTCTGGCGTGGGGGTGGAGCAGAGGGGCCAGCGTCAGATAGATCTCAGAAGAGTTGACATGGACACTGGACCCTGATAAGGAGCCAGTCCTGGGAAGATTTCGGAGAGGAGTGTATCAGGCAGAGGGAACAGTCTGTGCAAAGGCCCTGAGACAGAAATAAGCTCCTGTCAAGGACAGAAAGGAGACTAGTGTGGTTGGAGTGTGGCCAGTGAGGGGGAGAGTGGTAGGTGAGGCTGGGGTTGACTCCAGTAAAGCTTCTGAGGCCATAAAAAGCGTTGGGCTGGCTCAGACAGGAACATGCGGTTCTTGATCTCTGGGTCCTGAATTGGGTGCAGAGAATACTAAAAAAACAAATTTTTAAAAAGGAGGGGGGATTTTTTTGCTGAGTACAGTAAGAATCTATTGGGTTTTAAGCAGAGGAGTGGTGGCTAGAGTGGAGAATGGATAGAGTTGAGGGGTGCAGAAGTGTAAGAGTTGGGTCATTGGAGGCTGTTGATTTCCGTGTCTGTGTCCAGGTCTGTGTCTGTGATTTGCACAAACTTCTTCCCTTTAGCCCCAGAAGGGACCCGTCTGTTTCAGGATGCCGAAGTCTGGGGACAAAACCCATGCATGCCTTAGTGGGGGGTTTAATACTTCAGTTTTGTCTCTTCCTGTCATTCCCCCCCTGCAGGTTTGAGCCCAAGCCCCCTAGCCCAAGAGTTAGGAAGTAGATGCTCATTTAATCAGCAAGCATTCACTGAACACCCACTGTGAACGAGGCCCAGGCTCTGGGCTGTGCACCGTGGGGAGAAAGAGGAAAAAACTGGCCTCCAGGCCTGAGCAGGTCACTGTCTAGTCAGGGGAGACCTGTCGACAGGCAGTTACTGTGCCACAGAGCCAAAGACACAGAGCAGAGGACTCAGTGTGTAATCACACAGGGGTTGTGTGTCAAGCCATGCAGTGTTGAGTCAAGGGTGACAGCATCTGATGTGTTGTTTTGGAAGGATCCTCCTGGTGGGTCATTTCTGTACAGAGATGTATGGGGTACATTTCTGGGGGAGGAGGGCTTGAAATGGACATGAAATTCCACTGGATTCATCATGAAGTTGTCACAGACAGACACACACTCATCCACCTTGTGCCTGGTGAGGGTGACCCAGTGGAGTTCAAGCAGAGTGGCTCACCATGGACAGACTGAGTTAGCCTCCTGGACTTTCTGAGTGGGATACTTGCAAGAAGTTCTGGTCTCCCAGCTTCTTTATTTTATTTTAGATGTTTTATTGAGTTAATCAGACTTCTCAGTTCCTTATACATTTAATTGATTCAGGCAGGGCCTTTGTTTCTTCTGTATTTATTGATGTATTCCCTTTTATCTCCATTCTTCCTCCCCCACCCACCATAGGAAACCACTCTGATGTGTTTGCGTGTGTCTTTTGTTGTAGGCATAGTTTTGTTTTTTTTTTTTTTCTTTTTAAAGACACACCCTAGGAGCACCTGGGTGGCTCAGTTGGTTAGGCGGCTGCCTTCCGCTCCGGTCATGGTCCTGGGATCCCCGGATCAAGCCCCGCATCGGGCTTTCTGCTCGGTGGGGAGTCTGCTTCTCCCTCTCTCTCTGCCTGCCTTTCTGCCTACTTGTGATCTCTGTCTGTCAAATAAATAAATAAAAACTTAAAAAACAAAAAAAGAAAATCCTCATATGCATCTCCTTCCCCAGCTTTCTTTCTTTCTTTCTTTCTTTTTTTTAAAGATTTTGTTTATTTGAGAGAGCAGAAACAAGCATGGATAGGGGAAAGAGCAGAGGGAGAGGGACAAGCAGATTCCCCACTGAGCAGGGAACCCAACGGGGCTGGATCCCAGGACCCTGAGATCATGGCCTGAGCCGAAGCATCCCATCCAAGCCATCCAAGCATCCCATTCGTGAGCTCTTTAATATGTCCAAGATGCTGAGTTGGGCTTCCCTGATACCATCCTTTTCAGTTGGTGTCGACAGGGCCAGTCTGTTTGACCTTGGTGAAGTCCTGACCTTTCTTGAGGTGTAGTTATATTTGCTAAATTGTGATCTGGGGCCCAGACTTTTGGCACACATTTCTCTTGTGCTGCCAGGTTTCCTAGGTGATCATCTCACAGGCTCTGTGGTTGACTTCCTGTTTCCTGTCTTCATTAATCGCTGCTATACACTTACTCCAACCACAGATACTGGCCGCTTTCCCTTCCTGGTGAGGTGGTGGGCTGTTGAGCTGGTGCAGAGAGTAATGTGATAGAAGGCCTGGCTTCACTTCCCAGGTCTCCCTTTCCCAGCCGTGTCACCTTGGGCAAGTTATTTAATCTTTCTGTGTCTCATTCTCTTATCTATAGACTGGGTCTAATAACTGTACCTACCTCATAGTGTTTTGGTAAGAATTAAATAAATTAGTTGATGCATGCAGCGTCATTAGAATGGTGCTTGGCACATAATAAGCCCCAATGAAATGTTAACTAATAATGGCAGTAGTAATTATTATTTTGACACTGTTTCAGACAGGAGTCCCTGGTGTATTTTGCCCATCGTGGGTCATTTTCAGTTATAGGGTATTTGCTCAGGGGTCATGAAGAGGAAGGCATGTCTTCTGGACATCATGATTATGATTACAGATTGTAGTGTGAAGACATCAGCTTAAGGAGAGAGGGCAGAAACACATCTCAGGCCCTGGGTTGCCATTCCCCCATCGTTCATCCCTCACTTGGTAAGGAGATGGTGGTTGTAGGCTGGGCCGGGAGGTTGAGGCCAAGACTGGTGGTGCTGGTGGGAATGGGGAATCTGGTGAAACTGGGAGCATCCCAGTGGTCACACTGGCCATGGGAGTCTTCTGATATTACTTTGTACCCTTCTTTGAGACAATGGACAGCTGGCCAGATTTGAACATTTGAGAGAATCCTTCATTTCAAATCCTTTAGATGAAAATATAGGGAGGGAGGTCTGTCACAAGCATTTTGAGGGGTGTTCACATGGTCACCATCAAAGGCTGCTCTGGAATAGAGGGGAGCAGTGGCCCAGAGTGGAAGGGACTTAGGAAGGGCGCCTTGTTGGTGGGACCAGAAAAGTCAGCTCTCTTTTCAGTGGCATAATGAGGAGGGAAGCGTGCGTTATAACCAGAGATGTTCTAGTCTGGTGGGGGAGGTGGCCCCTCAGATTGGTCCTTGCCCAGTGATAAAAACTGAAACAGAAGGGTGCCAAGTGGAAGGAGCCCAGTGGCAGCAGGCCAGGGATGACTGTTGGAGGAGGTGGTCTCTGGGCTGACCCGGGAAGGATAAGCCGGCTTCTCGAGCAGTTGACAAGGGGAGGGCTGACAGCATATCTGGGAGAGGAAGCCACATGAACCCGAGCCCGGAGCTGGGAGGGACCAGCGGTTCTGGTTGGCCAGACACAGGGTGAGCAGCAAGGGAGACTGAGGCTGGAATGGTGGGCAAAGCCTATCAGGGCCACGTGCTCGGCACCTGTTCGTTAGGCTGGGTTTTCAGTTATTGGCCATTCAGGGGCTGCCTTCGGGGGTTCTGTCACTGTAGCGTGTGGAAAACCAAGTCCACTAATTGAAGAGAAGGTGCTTAACATACAGGAGATATGAAAATAGGTGGTATTCTTACATATTTCTAGTAGATAGTATTGCCTGCTGAGGACTCTGTGAGGCCTGCTCTCTCTTCTGATTAAAAAGAGATGACCAGGGATTATAGAATGAAAAGAGTTGGGGACAGTAATTTTGTCACCATGATTTAAAACACCTGTCCTTATGCCTGCCTGGTCTCTCTGGGGCACCGTGGCTCAGGGTGGTGGGTGCTGTGGACACCTGTGTTAAGCCAGGAACTGCTGAGTGTTGATAAATGACATGGGTGTGGTGAGGGGGATCTGGGAGCCACCCCCCCAGCCCAGGTGGGGCCTGACGCAGCTGACCCCTCCCGCCCACAGGCAGAGGTCACCATGGAGCAGTGTGCAAGCGTGGAGAGGGAGGTGGACAAGGTCCTGCAGAAGTTCCTGACCTATGGGCAGCACTGCGAGCAGAGCCTGGAGGAGCTCCTACACTATGTGGGCCAGCTGCGGGCTGAGCTGGCCAGCGCAGGTGAGTGCCCCCCCCACCCCAGAGCCCCTGGTCTGCCTGCCCAGGGGCCTGGGAGCCCCCAAGGCCTCTTGGTGACAGGCTCTTAGAAGGATGACAGTTTGGACATTAGTCTGTGGGTGCGGAGGCCTCCTTCAGTGGGATAATGGGAGTCATTCTAAGTTATTTCAAAAAGCCCAACAGAAATTATTAGTTTACCGGGCGCCTGGGTGGCTCTGTTAAGCATCTGCCTTCAGCTTAGGTCATGATCTCGGGGTCCTGGGATTGAGTTCCACATCGGGCTCCTTGCTCAGCGGGGAGTCTGTTCCTCCCTCTCCCTCTGTCTCTCATGAAGTAAATAAAAATCTTTTTTAAAAAATTATTAGTTTACCTAAGATTATTTTCATTTTATGTTTTGTCTTCCATTTGCTTTTCTACTTTGAATTTTTAAGACACCTTGAGATCATTTCAGATTTATAGAAAACATTGACTGTTGATACGTTGCCATACTGGCTTTATCACTTCTCCTGCCTCCTCTTACCTTTTAACCACTTGAAAGTAAGTTGCAGCTATCATACCACTTTGCCCCTAAACTTTCAGTGTGTATCTCGTAAGGTCACGGGCATTCTTTTACGTAAATACAGCATAATTATTAAATCAAGAAGTTAAACATTAATGCAGTGTTATGACCTAATAAATATAGCTCAGTTCTTCAGTTTTGTCACTGTCCAGTAGTTTTCATAAACCACTTTTTTTTTTTTTTAAGATTTTGATTTATCTGATAGACAGTGAGAGAGGGAACACAATCATGGGGTGTGAAAGAGGGAAAAGCAGGCTTCCTGCTGAGCAGGGAGCCCGATTCGGGGCTCGATCCCAGGACCCTGAGATCGTGACCTGAGCAGAAGGCAGACACTTAAAGACTGAGCCACCCAGGCGCCGCTCATAAAACATTTTAATTTTATTCTCCATTCTAGGATCCAATCCAAAATCAGGTGCTGTGTGTAGTTGCACATGTCTCATCTTTGGTTTTTTAACCTGGGACAGTTCTCCCACTTGCCTTTGTCTTTCATGACACTGACGTTTTCAAAGCACTAAGGCCAAAGATTTTGCAGACTATCTCTTGGTTTGGACTTGTCTGCTGTGTCCTCCTCCTCACCCAGGTGTTGCATCTTGGGCAGCGGATTCCTTTGGAAGTGATCTGGTTCTCAGGGCATCATATCAGGAGGTACAAGGTGTCAGCTCGTTTTCCCTGATTGGTGATGTGAACTGTGATCACTTGGTTAAGATGGTGTCGGCCAGGTTCTCCTTGTGTAAAATTAAGTTTTCTTTACAGTTAAGGGGCATCTGGGTGGCTCAGTGGGTTAAAGCCTCTGCTTTCTGCTCAGGTCATGGTCTCAGGGTCCTGGGATCGAGCCCCCTATCGGTTTCTCTGCTCTGCGGGGAGCCTGCTTCCTCCTCTCTCTCTGCCTGCCTCTCTGCCTACTTGTGATCTCTGTCTGTCAAATAAATAAATAAAATCTTAAAAAAAAAAAACCAACACACATTTCTTTACAGTTAATTAGTAAGAAATTTGAGGGGAGATGCTTTGAGCCTATGTAAATGTGCACTTTCTTGTACTTGAGCGCATTGATCCAGGGATGATTTCTTGCCTCAATCGGTTATTAGAAAGCAACATGGGTGACTTTTCCTGCTCTGTCATTCCTTCATATTGGCCATTGCACAGAATAGGTTTGATCTTGTGGGTCCACTTACATGCAATTTTGTTTTTCAGTAAATACAGTACAAAACTGTAAATGTATTTTCCTTTTTTATTATTTTCTCAATGACATTGTCTTTTTCATAGCTTTATTGTAAGAATACGGTATATAACACAGGTGACATACCAAATATGTATCAATTGACTGTGTTCTCCGTAAGGCTTCTGGTCACCAGAAGGCTATTAGTTACATTTCTGGGGAGTCAAAAGTTACATACAGATTTTTGATTGTGCACGGTGTGGTGCCCTTAACCCCCATATTGTTGAAGGATCAGCTGTCGTTGTTGGCATTCAACTTTGGTTTTCCCCTTATTGTCAGTTCACACCACGTGGATCCTTTTTTTTTTTTTTTAAGATTTTATTTATTTATTTGACAGAGCGAGAGATCACAAGTAGTCAGAGAGAGGGAGAAGCAGGCTCCCTGATGAGCAGAGAGCCCGAAGCGGGGCTCAATCCCAGGACTCTTGAGATCATGACCTGGGCAGAAGGCAGATGCTTAACCCACTGAGCCACCAAGGCGCCCTCACACCACATAGATTCTTATTTTATTCACTGGGTTATAATCTATTACTATTATTCTTTATTTAGATTCTTAAATTGTCTTAGATTTGACCAGCAGTCACCCCTGATTCCTGTGTCTTTTTTTTTTAGTTGATCTATAATTAAAACTTACCTTCTTAAAGTGTAGAGTTTTTGAGTTGATTTTTAGTATATTTACAGAGTTGTGCCATTATTACTACTGTCTAATTTCAGAACATTTTCATCACTCTGAACACAAATGCTACCCACTAACAGTCACGCCATTTCTCCCCCTCTTTCAGACCCTAGAAATGCAGTCCTATAATGTGTGACCTTTTGTGTTTGGCTTCTTTCACCGAGCATGTTTTCAAGGTTCATACCTGTTGTACCATGAATCAGTACTTGATTCTTTTCTGTGTTGGGTCATATGGTGACTCTGTTAGCTTTCTAAGGAATGGGAAAACTTTACCCAGTGTAGCTGCAAAAATTTATTCGTTCCCACCAACAGTGCATGAGGGTTCCACTTTCTCTGTATCCTCACCAAGGCTTTTTTTTTTTAATTTTTAAATATTTTATTTATTTGTGAGAGAGAGAGAATGAAAGAGAGAGAGAGCATGAGAAGGGGGAGGGTCAGAGGGAGAACCAGACTCCCTGCAGAGCAGGGAGCCCCATGTGGGACTTGATCCTGACCTGAGCCGAAGGCAGTCGCCCAACCAACTGAGCCACCCAGGCGCCCCCAAGGCTTGTTTTTTTGTCTTTCTGATTATGACCATCCTAGTAGGTATGAAGGGCTGTTGTACTGTGGTTTTGCTTTGCATTTTTGCATTTTCCTAGTGACTGACATTGCTGAGCGTCTTCTCATGAGTGAGCTTGTTGACCATTTGTTTTTCCTCATCGAAGAACTGTCTACTTACATTGCTCCCCATTTTTTAATTGGGTTGTTTCTCTTTTTATTGTTGAGTTGTAGGAGTTCTTTGTATACTCTTTAATACTAAACCCACATTGGATAGTCTGTCACATGGGTTGTCTTTTCACTTTTTTGATAGTGAAGCATGAAAGTTGGTAATATTGATGAAGTCCAATTTATTTTTTCTTGGCTCCTGATGTTTTTATTGTCTTATTTAAGAAACCATTGCCTTGGGGCGCCTGGGTGGCTCTGTTGTTAAGTGTCTGCCTTCAGCTCAGGTCATGGTCCCAGGGTCCTTGGTTTGAACTCTGCGTTGGGCTCCCTGCTCTCAGGTGCCTGCTTCTCCCTCTCCCACTCCCCCTTCTTGTGTTTCCTCTCTGTCAAATAAAGAAATAAAATCTTTAAAAAGAAACAAAGAAAGAAAGGCCACGAAGATTTACCTGTGCGTTTTCTCAGAGTTTTGTAGTGTTGGCTCTTACACTTGGGTCTTTGCTCCATTTTGAGTTCATTTTTAGATATGGTGGAAGGTCCAACTTCCTTCTTCTACATGTGGATATTTAGTGTTGCACTCTTTTTTGTGTTCTTTCTCCTCCGATGTCCTTTTCACATGGCCCATCCTTTTTATTTATTTATTAATATTATTATTATTTAGGACTTCCTAACTTTCTGGCAAATTAAGATAGTGCCTGGTGTAAGTAATTTTTGCAAGGAGATGTTCTTTGGGTGGAAAATTATATTTGGAACCCAAGGCCTGGGTTGTTACTGAGGTGTCATTGCTTCTGGTTTTTTAGCAGACAGATCTCTGTTGCAGGCCATGAAATTTATACTGATACCTCCAGTTTCAGTCCCCTATCACAGGGTTCTTCCCAGACCTCCCCCATCCATAGCTGTATCTCTTTTCTGCAACAGTGAGAAGCCTGACTCCCAGCAACACATAGAAAGTATTTTCGGAATTGCTACACCTTGAACCTCTGTGAAAAATAAATCTACAAAGTAGAGTTTGTTTCCTTTTAGGTTTTTTTTTTGTTGGTTTTTTTTGTTTTTTTTTTTAAAGAAAGCATGCACATAGAAAAGACTTCAAGGTCAAAAGAGCTTACAGTGAAAAGTGAGTCTCCCTTTCTCCCTGATTCCCAGTTCCTGTGTGCCTCTCCCCAAAGCACCCCTGTACCCAGTGTCTCGGGTGCCCTTCCAGACAGCATCTGTGTGCACACGGAGGTGGCATGTGCATCTGTCCCCCCTCCCCCCTAGGCTCAAGTGCATGCTTTCCTGCATCTTGCTTTTCTTCCTCCAGTTTGTCTTGGAGAATGTTCTGTCTCACTACGTAGAATTCTGCCTTGTTCTTACACTTGGTTGCTTCCCATTGCATCGTGTGGTTGTGCCATGCTGTGGTAGATGCCAGGCTGGGGTCTTTGCTTCGATGGCAGGTTAACCGGGCCCTAGGATGGGTTCCTCTTGCGGGGCTGAAACACTCTATGCGGTGCCATTGGTTGACAGATGGCGGTGGCCTGCTGCAGGCTGTTTACAGGGAGAACGTGTGTTCTCCGATGGGGGTTTGACAGCGCTCCTGGTTTCAGGGGGTTCCTTGGGCAGGGAAAATTGGGGATTTCAGGTTAAAAGGCATTGGTTTCAGGGCATCTGGCTGGCTGAGCCAGTGGAGCACGTGACTTTCGATCTTGGGATCATGAGTTTAAGCCCCATGGTGGGCCTGGAGCTTACTTTAATAGAAAGGTGTGGGGGGGCTGCCCATCTCTCTGTGTGAGGCCCCACCCCCGCTTCCTGGTGGTATTTGTCAGAAGGCATTCAGTTACAGGTACCAGAAACCCAGCTCAGACCAGCTTAAATGAACAGGCGGGAGTGGGGGACACTGGATTCGTGGACTCAGGTGACTGAAATGTCCAGGCCCCCCTGGATCCAAGTGCCTGTGTGATCCCCTCAGTCTACACTGTCCTCATTCTCAGAGCAGTGTCCCCCCTCCCCCGAGGAGGTCCCAGTACTCCAGTAGCTCCAGTTCCCATTCTGTGTGTTCAGTGACTTGGTAGATGCAGGTCTCTTCCACGGCGTCTGGTCTTGGAGCTGAGACCCTCCCTGGCTCTCTTGGGTCACATTTCTTTCCCTGAACCAGGGCGCTGCCATCTAAAGAAGGTGCACTGGTGCTGGGCTGGAGGAAGGGGCGGATGCTCTGTCTGTCCTCCTCTCTTCTGAGTCCCATGTGCTCTTGGCAGTGGGTCTGGTTCTAGCCCAGCTGTGGCAGTGGAAGCCACTGCAGGCTGGGAGTCCTGAGCCAGAAATATCCTGAACTTCCCCGGCAGTATCTCTGGGTTGGTAAGAGGCACTAACATGGGCATAGTGCCTTATGGCCCAAAGCCGCCTTGCATGTGGCATCTGACTCAAGACAGTGAAGAGCCGTCTGGCGTGGTGGTGAGGAGCAGGTGTTTTAGCTCTGTCATTGCTGTCACCTAGCAAGTCATGGCCTCAGCTTCCCCAGCTACAGGACGGGATACTAACAGTGTCTGCTGCAGAGCATGGTGGGGAGGATTAAAGAAGCTAAAATAAAGTACTTTCCCATAGGACGTGCCGAATCATCTACATTTCACAGCAACAGACAGGGCAGGTCCTTTCACTGCATGAATGAACCGAGAGATGAAGCCACTTGGCCCACTTGACCAATTCCAAGGCATGCAGTTAGGGTGGCAGGACCTGGGACGGAAGCCGGGGTCTTTCACCCTGGGGTTTGGGGCTGCGTCCTGGGCCTCCAGGCTGGTGTTGAGAAGAGAGCCAGGAGGGACCAGGTGTGCTGCTCTGTGTCCTGATTCACCGCCAGTGTTTCCCTGTAGCCCTCCAGGGGACCCCTCTGTCAGCCACCCTCTCCCTGGTGATGTCCCAGTGCTGCCGGAAGATCAAAGACACTGTGCAGAAGCTGGCTTCGGACCACAAGGACATTCACAGCAGCGTCTCCCGAGTGGGCAAAGCCATCGACAGGGTGAGTGTGTGGGCAGCCTTGGGCGGGGGGTGGGTGAACCCCAGGGCTGGAGTCTGGGGCTGGGGGTGCTCAGCAGGAAATGAGAACGCTGAGTCACAGGGCCTTGTCTCTTCTCCTTGGCAGAACTTTGACTCAGAGATTTGCGGTGTGGTCTCCGACGCGGTGTGGGACTCGAGGGAGAAGCAGCAGCAGATCCTGCAGACGGCCATCGTGGAGCACCTGTACCAGCAAGGCATGCTCAGCGTCGCCGAGGAGCTATGCCAGGTAACGGCCTCTCCGCGAAGGTGCTAGAAGCAGCCTCTTCTGTGGTTGGCTTTCGATTTGCTTCCTGTCATGCTTTCTATACACTGATTTTAGAAGGGAAATCATTGCCCCTGCCATCAATAGAGGCTAGCGCCACAAATATATACGATGGCAAGTGAAGTCATGAACCTCTAGCTGGGTTCGGTTGCCTGTCAGGGTTGAGGCCTGATACTGCTTTCTTGAAAAGGGAGATTAGTAACATGACAAAGTGGCACTTGTTAAGTGTTACAAACACACGAGCAGTAGAAGTAAGGGTACTTTCTCAATATGATTAAGAGGACTGAAGAATAACTTTCTTACCATGCTCAACACAGGTCTCTAAAATCCTGGGGCTGGGCTGGGTTTTGTAGTCTGCACTCCAGGGAGGCCAGCCCGCAACACTCAGCCTTCCACAACTGGAATATTCTGGAAACACAGTCCTCCAGCGGTGGGATTGCACTCTCCCCACAGGAATCAACACTGAACGTGGACTTGGACTTTAAGCAGCCTTTCCTTGAGTTGAATCGAATCCTGGAAGCTCTGCATGAACAAGACCTAGGGCCGGCATTGGAGTAAGTTAGCCCTCGGGTGGGCCAGTGAGGGGACGGGGCCTGTCTGTGGTCTTCCCATCACCTGGTATACTTGACATGCCTCTAGCCCTTGGGCTTTTGGAGCCCACCTCTCCGTCCCGGCTCCACCAGGATCCCTTCTCCTGCCCCACCAGCTCCCTTTCTTCCCAGATGGGCCGTCTCCCACAGGCAGCGCCTGCTCGAGCTCAACAGCTCCCTGGAGTTCAAGCTGCATCGCCTACACTTCATCCGCCTCCTGGCAGGCGGCCCCGAGAAGCAGCTCGAGGCCCTCAGCTATGCCCGGCATTTTCAGCCATTTGCTCGGCTGCACCAGCGAGGTGAGTGCTCAGGGGGCTGGGCTCTGGGCTGCCGGGCTCTGGTGGGTGTCAGCCTTAGCAGGGGTCAGGGCTTGGGGTGTGAGTCCCTTCCCTGCCTAAGGGGCTGTAACCAGGATGCCTTTCCCCAATCTGAGAACTCTGAGCCCTCCCTCACAGCCTCCCAGGTGAACTCCAGACTCAGGGCTCTCCCCCTGCACCCCGCATCCCCCTCTGCCATACCCTTCCAGCTTCGTCTCAGGTCGGGCACACCCTCCATGTGCCACACCTGCACTCAGCACACGGGGCAATGTGTGCCCCTGCACCTCAGCCCCAAGCTCTCCCACCTAGCAGCGGCCCATTCGTTTCCTTAAGACTCTCGGCACCTCTCCACAGCCTCCTTCCATCCCACCAGGATTTCCAGACCACAGTGACTAGAGTCTCCCCTTCCAGATGCTCGCTGTTAGTAACCACTCCTACCTGTAGTAATTGGTTCTTTAGCTCCACTCCTCCCTGTTTATTACCTCACATTTTGTGAAATCATAAAAACCAAGCATTGTCAGTTAGTAAATCTAGATACCACCTGAGAGCTTTTTAAAAGGGAGAGTAGCTAGTGTTGGAGAAGAAAAACGTGAGCACCAACCTGAGACCCGCTCCCCGGTGCACTTGGAAGGATGGAAGAGAATGTCGGACTGCGGCTGATGCTTGTCCCTGTCCCGCAGCAGCAGCCCCGAGACTCCGCCTCCACACAGGACTTTAGCGGAAACCAGTTTTGCCTGAGGGCATCTCTGCAGGCTGGTCCTGCTGCTCAGGGGCCTGGGAGCTGAGGGGCCCAGCCTGATCTCCCTCTGCCCCCGCTGCCCCCGCCACCTCCGCCCGCTCCCCCTGCTGCCCTGACCCATGCCTGGTTGCCCCACAGAGATCCAGGTGATGATGGGCAGCCTGGTGTACCTGCGGCTGGGCTTGGAGAAGTCGCCCTACTGCCACCTCCTGGACAACAGCCATTGGGCAGAGATCTGCGAGACCTTTACCAGGGATGCTTGTTCCCTGCTGGGGCTGTCGGTGGAGTCACCCCTCAGCGTCAGGTACTGGCAGCCCCGTGGGGGCAGCGCGAGTGGGACAGTAGTTTCAAGGGAAACAGTCTGTGGAGGCCATTCCGTGTGCCAGGGGCAGCACTTGGTTCTTTCAGACCTAAATTGGCTCTCTTAGTCATGCTTCTGGGTAGGAGTTACCGGATTTTCACAGTTGGAGAAACTGAGGTTAGGAAGAGTTGTGGCTTGACGTCACTGCAAGGTTAGTGGTGGGGTCAAGGTTCCCTTTTTGTAAGGTCTTTTGAATAAGGTCTCTGTGCTGCTGCCACCTCAGCCCTGACTTACCCACAGGAGCCTCTGCAGCCTGGCCGCCTCTCTGACCACCGGCCACCGGGGAGATTGGGAAGTGCCTGGGTAGCATGTGTGGAGAACTTTCCCTTGGGAGGCTCCTTTACCATGATGTTCTCAGGACTCCACGAGGCCCTGGGAATTCCAGGTAGTTACGCTTGGTTTACAGATGACAGAAGGCACAGGCCCCAGGTAAGCGAGGACTTGCCCAGGGCCTGATGGGGAATAAAGAGCACGTGGACCTGGTCCCAGAATCCCACCCTGCACCACAGTGGAGAGTGGCACGTCCCCTCCTGCCCCACCCCAGGAGGAAGGATTCTGGTTAAAGAACAGTGTTTCCCAGCCGGAACACCAGGGACAGCTCAGGATGGTTCTCGGGCACAGCATAGGTATTTAGCCCAGCCAGTCAATGCCCCGCCCCTGCTGGAGTCCCTGTGAGATTAGGATCTGCCCAGGGTCTGAGTGCCCTCACTGATGATGACCCGTCACAGAGGTACATGACAGCAGGGTGGGGCGGACAGGCTGGGGCCCTTTCAAGCTGATCACTGTCCCCATCACACCAGTGGCATTCCAGTGGTTTGGATGAGTTGGTATCTGCCCCCTGCATCTTTCTTTTGTCTTTCCCATAGGTCGTCAAACTTGGGAACTTGGGAGTGCATTAGAATGACTCTAGAGTCAGACACACATAACTACCTATGTGGCACTTTATGAGCAACTGGGGAGACTTTCAAGGATCAGTCTGACATGTGCCACTTTAGAACCCCGCCCTAAGACACAGGCCGAGGACGGTGTACCGGGCTCTGGGTCTGGGCCACTGCAGTCCTTGCTCTTTGTTCCACAGCTTTGCCTCTGGCTGTGTGGCGCTGCCTGTGCTGATGAACATCAAGGCTGTGATTGAGCAGAGGCAGTGCACGGGGGTCTGGAGTCACAAGGACGAGCTACCGGTGAGGCCTGGCGCGGGGGGCTGTGGGGGGCAGGCAGAAGGCCCTGGGAAGGGCAGCCACAGCTGGGAGTGGGACTCACCCCTCCTCTGGCCTCCCCAGATTGAGATCGAACTCGGCATGAAGTGCTGGTACCACTCAGTGTTCGCCTGCCCCATCCTCCGGCAGCAGACCTCCGATTCCAACCCTCCCATCAAGCTCATCTGTGGCCACGTGATCTCCCGGGACGCCCTCAACAAGCTCATTAATGGAGGAAAGTAAGTTCCCTGTGCTCTGCCCCATCCTGGCTCGGCTCCCCTGATGGCCAGCCCCTGAGACATTCTCCACTCTCCTCCCTCTGCAGGCTGAAGTGTCCCTATTGCCCCATGGAGCAGAACCCAGCAGATGGCAAACGCATCATATTCTGATACTTGCCTTGAAGGAACTTTGTCGGAGGGGTTTTCCACCCACGAGCCTTGCTCTGTCTCCGTGGGGGTGGTTGGCTTCAGTAGACTGTGGTTCATTTCAGAGCAAATGCTGAGCACCACCATGGACAGAGGCCAAGAAGGGAGAGGAGCCCATCTGTGCGGGGCAGCTGGCTCCTTGGCTGGAAGGGTAGGGACACAGGCCTCTGTCCTCCTGCGGCTGCCCTGTTTCTGTATGCCAGTGACTTCGTAGCAGCCAACCGAGAAGCAAAGCACTTGGCCAGCTACGCAGACATCTTTTCAACCCTGCCCCAGTCAGGTCGCTTCCAGTCCTGCCAGCACCTGGCGCCAGAGCCGTGGTTCTTCCTCACGACTGTATGTATCCATTCCCCACTGTAAATAGTCCGGGTTCAAACCCAGTGCCCTGGTTTTATAAGTGAGCAATATATTCACAGGCCTTCTCCTTACTTTACCTGACTTATTGGCTTCACCGACAGGGAATTACTGCACGCCCACCGCACCCAGAGAACTCAGCGTGCTGCATCTCTGACTGGGTGACAAAAAGGCCCAGGGGTGTCCCACCAGACCCTGGGCCAGAGGCTTTTACACAAAAATATATCCAGTCCTGCACCCTCCTTACTGGGAAGCAGTGCTTGAGGATCTCAGAAGGTGCGCTGACTTGCCCTACGGGACTCACAGCTTGTAAAGGAGACAGTTCAGAATCGAAACTGGATCCAACCCTCCATCCCAAGCTCTCTGCGGTTGACTCCACGGTGTCTGGAGCTCTGTTGCTGTGTGTCCCCACTAAGCCCCGTGCTGGGCCTTGGAGAGCAGGAAGGCACCTGAAGCCTGAGACGCTTGAAGGGCCTGGGTCACTGGGGTCATTATGGCAAGCAGGAGAGCTGGCCTGGGGTTCATCTCCAGCTTCATATGTGTACTTCAGATGTGCTATGTACATGACTAAATTGCTTCCAGAAGTTTCCCAGTGGCATTTCGGCCCCTTAGGGGCAGGGGAAGGAAGAAAGAGGAATGGGGGTGTCCCCAACACCGGCCGCAGGCTTCTGTGCATGGGGTCTGCCGGCGGCCTTATGGGACAGCTCCCATCAGCGGGAGGCGGAAGCCGGGGGTGGGCAGCACAGAGTCTGTTCTCAGCTGGAGTCTGGCACCAGCCCCGCCGGCCCAGCAGCAGCACCAAACACCCTCGGAGTCCTTCGGGTTCCCTGGTGAGAAAGGCTGCTTCCACTCTCTCCTGCCTACCACCTCCTTGGCCCCACCAGCAGCTGCCGCCGAAAAAAACACCCACAGACTCACCACACTTTAGTCTTAGCATTTACTTCCCCCACACTCCATTCTGGGGACCGTCTGCACTGGTGCCGAAGGGAGAAGATGCCAGCTCTGCCTTCTTGGACGAGCTGGCAGAGTAGCCTAGGAGGAAGACGGGCCGCAGGGGGCCCAGGGAGAGGTGCGGGCATGGGCACCCAGGGGCATCGAGCTGGCCCACGGCCAGCCCTGCAGCTTCCAGAGCGGGTGCCCAGGTCCTTCAAATGGGGGGCGGCAGGGCCTGCACCTCCTCTAGGCACTCATCATAAGCCTCCTGGTACTCTTCGTGGGGCTTGACCATGATCACACAGGTGGGGCGCTTGGAGCCCGCGGCTGCACCCAGGTCCTACGGATGAGGGCAAGAAGGGCCATGTGGGGAAAAAGGCGGCACCACCTGTATGCTGGGGAGTCACAAAACCCTGACCCGCTGGCCTCATCCAGCCCTCAGACGTGCAATTCAGTCCATGCCCCATCTGCCAACTTTCAAGCTGTGGGCTGGCAACAGTGGGCCTACAAGGCCCTGTGGCGAGTGTGAATGAACTTCCGGCCTCAGAGGCTGCTGCCCAAGGCAGGGCCCATGTTCTCCTCATCTCTGTGTGAGAATCAGGCCAGCTACCAGTCCCTTGAACAGCAGCCCCCTTCCCCAAGCACTGCAGCCACCTAATAGGACTGACACGGGCTCAGCAACTGCACGGACAGAGCACATCCTCGTACACCTCTTTTCTCATTCCCATGGTCCACGAGGGCAGGGATTCCCAGTTTCCAAAAAGGACACTGAGCCAGAGACCAGCAGAGCAAAGTCAGTCTCAACTCCAAAGCTTGCAATTCTCCACTGTGGCCTGCCTGGACCAACCTGATGCCAGACCCTCTTCAGTTATGACCAAGATTGGGGAGGGGTGGGGGGCGGGCGTGTGTTCCTTACCGTCTTAGAGGGGATATAGACGTAGGGCAGATTCCGGTCCTCGCACATAACTGGGAGATGGCAGTATACCTCAATGGGCAACGTGTCTCCTGCCAAAACCATGATCCTATAGTGAGAGAAACACCATTTCTACTTGCCCATTCCCTCTTTCAGTTGAAAGTGTTACCTCTGGACAGAGAAGATGCTCCCCCCACCCGCCCTCAAGGACCCCAGATGTGAATCTCTCACCTTATGAAAGTGCATGCAAATTTGTTTGGTGATCACTTCCTCTGGGGAGGTGAGCCCTAGTTCTTGGCAAAGAAGTAAGTAAATACCCCACACAGGTGACAAGTGGGATTCCACTGGGACAGGTGAGGTATGGGAGTGACACCAAGGAGTGAGAGCCAGCCAAAAAAGGAATCAGGAGGCAACTCTGGATCAAAAAGCTTAATGAAGAAGGTGTCAGGCAGCCTTTGGAGGGGCTGGAGGAGGGGAAAGCATCTGAGACTGAGAGAATCAGAATGACGGCACATACCCAGGAGCTGGCTGATGGGGGCCTGGGATGGCTTTGAAATCCAGGGCAGTGATGGGGGCAAACAAGGAGGCTAGAGACACTGGCAGCAGCGGAACCTCGGGGCCTTGAGTGCCAGGCTGGGAAGCCTGAGCTTGTCCCAAGAGTCACAGGGAAGCAAGGCTCGCCAGAGAGCCGTCAGGTAGGACTCCTGGCTGGCAAGGTGTCAGGGCTCTGGGGCAAGGGCCTTGGGAATCCTGAAGACACCAAGGAAGAATATTGTCCAGAGAGGGGCGAGAGACAAACACAAGGAAAGAGCTCTTAGTTCCACATACTGGGCCCACTCTCCTAGGTTTCCTTTTGTCTTCCAGGCTGTGCTGCCCGCACCCCTTCAAGTGGCTTTTCAGTGCTGGTGCACCTCACAGCCTGACCCTTGGCTGCAACTTCTCCCTGGCTGAACTGGGCCACAGCCAGGGCATCAGGTGCCATGTGTGTGCGCACAAATCCCAAATCTGTTCTCTCCTGCCTGGCCTCTCCCTTCCAAGCGTCCAGTCTGTGTGGCCATCTGCCTATCTGACAGTTCTGCCAGGGGTCCGGGGTGTGTGTGTGTCCCATATCTAAAAGACACCAAACTCGAGATCTTCCCACGCAAACCCGGGTCCCTCTAAATGGGCCCTCTGCTCAGCTGGAATCCAGACCTCCTCACTCCAAATCCCAAAGTCCTCTCAGATTCATCCTCTTTAATTCTGTTTCAGCCACCAATAACCTAATTGCCATCGCCATCACCTGTCCTACACTGGGGCAGCCTCTTAGCTCAATTTGCTTGTCTACTCTTGTGACCCCCCCCCCCCCCCCCACCCCGATCCTCTCCAGTTGCCAGAAAACTCTTCACAAGGGTAAAGGTAATCATGTCATTCCCTAGCTTTAACCCTCGGTGGCCGGCAGAGCTCTGAGTACAAAAACTCAGTCTACCATGGCTTAGGAAGCCCCAGGAGAAGGCCAGGCTTCTGTCCACCACTACCCTCTCTCCAGCCTGGGCCCAGTATCTTCTGGCAGAAAGCCCCGCGCCCTAGACCAGACTTCCCACTGAGCATCACAGCCCCCAGCGCGACTCCGCTCTTAAGCACCAACGATGCAGCGCATACTTCCAGATGTGAAGCACCGAGAGGTTTCGTCCCGTCCTCGGAAGAGTTTACTGCTTGGCCTGGAGGCCAGAACGAGGTCATGAAGGCATTCTCACTGCAGCCTGCACAGCCCTTCACAATCCTCTCTGGACGTTCCATGAGTGGAGGACGCTGGGCTCGACCCTGTGCGAGCTGCCTTATTCGCGCGCTTTCCCCGGAACTCACTTTCCCGGTGGCGTTCCTTCGAGCCCTGGCGAGTGACGTGTACTGGAGGGAACCCACCCGGGGCCCGATTACCTCGTGCGGAGGGGGCGGACCACCTTCACAGACTTTCCCGAGCACCTCCCGAGTAGCGGGGATACCCGTGCTACCGTCCAGAGTCGCAAAACGCGCGCGGGGGTGGGTGGGGTGCTTACCCTTTCTCGCCTTTGTTGATAAACTTCTGAACCTCCTTCACCCCGCGCCGAATCTGCTTCTGCTTTACGGCTGCAACGACAGAGAAGTCAGTCGGGGGGCCTCGGCCCGCCGCCCGCGCCACCACCGGCCTCCGCGGCGGCCGCAGCACCTTTCTTGATGCACTTGTAGAGCTTCCGCGTGAGACGGCGAGAGGCCAGGGGCTGCGCGATGGGGTTCAGGTTCACCAGCAGCTCGTGGTAAGTGCGCTCCCCGAGGCACGCCTCCGCCTGCGCCTGAGCCTCCGGCCCGTCGGGATCTGCCTTTATTTTGGTCATCGCGGCGGCTGCGGCAACTAGGTAGCCCGCGCCGGCGGGGCTCCACGCGGCCCGGGCCTCAGAACCACTTCCGGGTCACCGCGTCCGGCGAAAAGCCGGCCGTGCACCACAGCCAATTAGGGAATGAAGTCTCTGACTCCAACCAATCGTTGAGGCTCAGCTCCTTACAAACTAGACCCGGGGGCAGAGTCTCGGGCGGAGGGGCGGAGCACTTCAGAGGCGGGACTCGTCCAGGGGACTCGGAGGCAGGGGGCGGGGCCCGGCGGGGGGGCGGGGCCCGGCGAGGGCGGGAAGGAATGAGGCCGCAGGCTGGGGCTGGTCGGAGAGCCCCGCCCCGCACGTACTGGGAGCGGAGGAGGAGGAGGAGGTGGCGGTGGTGGCGGGGGCGTAACCACGTCAGGATCCTCCTGCCTGAGGGGCGGGGTCTGCGACGGAGCGGAAGAATGGGGATTCTAAACCTGGGAGGGATCTGACCGTCACGTGGTCCTGGGCGAGGTGCCGCAGGTGCCAACGTGAAGTGAGAACCTTGCGCGGCCAAGGGCTGCTTCCGTTCTAGCGCGGGCGCTCGCACTGTGTGCTCCCCACCGCCCCACTCACGAACGTCTCTCTTCCCGCAGCGGCCTGCTCTCATGTTAGCCCTGCGAGAGGGTCCCTTCTGCCGCCTTACCTGAAACTGCGGTCCCTGCCAGCAGCCCCTGACCCTTTGTTTTCCTCCTAGTTCCCAGGGCTGCCCGGCTGCCTGGCTTTACGCACAATCCAAGGTCTGGCCGAGACGCCGGCGGGGGCGTGGGGCGGAGAGCGTGAGCCCCCCCCCCCCCCCCGGGAGCACTGGGGGCGCCGGCCCTGGGCTGTGGGGCGCGGTGGGGGACAGCTGCGAGCAGGCGTCCCCTCTGCAGATAACCCTAGAGCGTTAGTAGATGCGGGTGCCTGGGAGGTGAGCAGGCCCAGACTGGCGTGGATCTCGTACGTCTGGCTAGTTTCTTCCACCGTGTCTTGGAAAACTGTACGGTTAGGGATTATATCTTTGCTACGAATTAATTGCCTTTGACCGGGTGTGGTAGGCCTGACATTTTTGCGGTGGGTAGCGGGACAGGCCGGTAAGTGGAACTTCAGGAGTATGCAGGTGGCCCTTGGGAGGATGGGTTTGTTAAGCCAACTTAAAAATTGAACTTTTAACCCTGGAACCAAGTGCAAAGTCGTTCAATAAAAAACAAGTCGGATTTTTCTATTTTGCATTTCAGTGAGAAAAATCGGGAGCCAATCCATCCTAACCTTGGACCCCAAATAATTTTCACAAACGTATGTCAGGGGCGCCTGGGTGACTCAGTCGGTTAAGCGGCTGCCTTCGGCTCGGGTCTTGATCCCACCATCCTGGGATCAAGTCCCACATCAGGCTCCCTGCTGAGCGGGGAGCCTGCTTCTCCCTCTGCCTGCTCAGCCTGCTGCTTCCCCTGCTTGTGTTCTCTCTCTCTCTCTGACAAAGAAAGAAAGAGAAATAGAAACATACGTCAATTGAACAATGCAAATGAGTTCTATAAGCAATGAAAAAACAGTTTCATTTTGGAATTAAAAAAAAATTTTTTTAAAGATTTTATTTACTGGGGCGCCTTGGTGGCTCAGTTGGTTGGGCGACTGCCTTCAGCTCAGGTCATGATCCTGGAGTCCCGGAATCGAGTCCCACATCGGGCTCCCAGCTCTGCGGAGCCTCGGCTTCTCCCTCTGACCTTCTCCCTCTCATGCTCACTCTCTCTCACATAAATAAAATCTTAAAAAAAAAAAAAGATTTTATTTACTTATTTGACAGAGAGACACTGAGAAGGGAATACAAGCAGGGGGAGTGGGAGAGGGAGAAGGCGACCCCCTGCTGAGCAAGGAACCCATGATGCAAGGTTCTGGGATCATGACCTGAGCAGAAGGCAGCCACTTCAAGGTTGGAACCACCCAGGTGCCCCTGAAGGGTGCTTCTCTAGTCCTGGTTCTGATGGTGTTCCTGTGAATGTTATCAGCCATGTCAGACCGCTGATAAAGTGTCAGGGTCACAAAGGGAAGAGAGATACCATGGGAAGATGTGTGCATGGGGCAGGATGAACTCCAGCCAGCAGAGGATTCCATCCCCTGGAAACCTGATTCAAGTGAAATTTTGCTTCACTCACCTTACCAAGGTCTCCGTTGTGAAGGCCTCCCTGTTCGTATAGGGCAGGAGGAGGAAGGAAATCAACACTTATGTGCCAAGCACATTACACAGAATATTTCATCCTTTCCTCACAAAGACACAATTTATGGAGGCTCGCAGGCTAAATAGCTCGGTCCTGCTCACACAAAGTTAGATTCCCATCCAGGTCCACTTGTCTGCAAGCCTACACTCTGTGCCCTGGGATACGTCCTCACTCAACTACACCATGCATTATTTTTTAAAGATTTTTTGTTTGTTTGACAGATTGAGAGGGAGAGAGAGTGTGTGCAGAACCTGGGGGAGCTGCAGAGGGAGAGGGAGAAGCAGGCTCCCCACCAAGCAGGGAGCCGGACATGGGGCTCCATTCCAGGACCCTGAGATCATGACCCGAGCTGAAGGCAGACACTTAACCGGAAGAGCCACCTAGGTGCCCCACCATGCATTTTTTTTTTAAAGATTTTATTTATTTGACAGAGACAGAAAGCACAAGCAGGGGGAGCAGCAGAGGAGGAGGAAGAAGCAGGCTCTGCACTGAGCAGGGAGCCCGATGTGGGGCTTGATCCCAGGCCCCTCATGACCAGAGCCAATCCCAAGGCAGATGCTTAGCCATCCAGGTGCCTTCCCTACCCCACCCCCCTGGTTTTAAAAACCAGGCTCAGACCTCTGTGCTGAGTGTGAAGTGGCTTCTGTGACTTTGCTGGTTTTGTTCTAACGACCATTGGAGCTCACTTGAAGCAGTGTAGACTGGGTGAGACAATATGGCTATGCCCAATGGGCAGTAGACCAGGGCTCTGAAGGACAAGTGACCTTGGGCAATTCATTTAAACTCTCTAGGCTTCAGCCCCTTGTCTGTAAAGTGAGAAAGCTAGACACAGATGCACTAAGGTCCCATCTTTTGAAAAGCTGGGGAGGGTGTTTTGTTTTTTTTTTAACTGTGATGAAATTCACATACCATACAGGTTGCCCATTTAAAGTGTACAAATCAGTGCATGTGTGTGTGTGTGTTTAAGATTTTACTTATTTATTTGAGAGACTAGGAGAGAGAAAGAGAGAGCACAAGCAGGGAGAGAGGCAGAGGGACAAGCAGACTCCGCACTGAGCAGGGAGCCCTATGAGGGACTCCATCCCAGGACCCTGAGATCACAACCTGAGCTGAAGGCAGACACTTAATCAACTGAGCCACCCAGGCGCCCCCAAATCAGTGGTTTTACCATATTTTGTGAGTTGCGCTGACATCACCACAATTGATTTGAGGACATTTTCATCCCTTCACTAAAAACCCCTGCACCCAGTGGTTATTACCCTCTGACCCCCTCAGCCTCCCCAGCTGGAAGCAACCCCTCATTTACTTTCTGTTTCTGTAGATTTCCCCATTCTGGGCATGCCGTCGAAAGGGAATCATATAGTATATGGCCTTTGTGTCTGGCTTCTTTCACTTAGCGTAATGTTTTCAGGGTTCATCCACATTGCAGCAGGTATCAGCATGTGTGAATATCATTACGTAAAATTCCACTGTATGGATGTTCTGCATTTTATCCGTCTGTCAGTTAATGGGTAACTGGGTTGTTTCTACCTTCTGGCTGTTGTGAATAGTGCTTCTAGTTTCCGTGTGGGCATATGTTTTCAATTCTCCTGGCTATACACCTAGAATTCTTCTGTCTATGTTTTACTTTCTGGGGAACCATCAAGCTATTTCCCAAAGTGGCTGCACCATTTTCTGTCCCTAGCAGCAACATATGAGCATTCCAGTTTTCCCTAATTCTTACCAACACTTGATGTTATCTGACTTTTTTATTGTAGTGATTCCAGTGGTTGTGAAATTCAATCTCCCTGTGGTTTTCATTTGGATTTCCCTGGTGGCTAATGATCGTGAGCAACTTTCCAATAAGCTATTTGCATTCCTTTGGAGAAATGTCTGTTCAGATCTTTTGCCCATTTTTAAATTGAGGAAGACTTTTTAAAAAAAATTCTTAATTTTTTATCAACCTATAATGTATTATTAGCCCCAGGGGTACAGGTCTGTGAATCACCAGGTTTACACACTTCACAGCACTCACCATAGCACATACCCTCCCCAAATGTCCATAACCCAACCACCTTCTCCCTTACCCCCTACCACCGGCAACACCCAGTTTGTTTTGTGAGATTAAGAGTCTCATGGTTTGTCTCCCTCCCTATCCCATCTTGTTTCATTTATTCCTTTCCTACCCCCCACCCCCCCAACTTTGCCGCTCAACTTCCTCATATCAGGGAGATCATATGATAATTGTCTTTCTCTGATTGACTTATTTCGCTAAGCATGATACCCTCTAGTTCCATCCACATTGTTGCAAATGGCAAGATTTCATTTCCTTTGATGGCTTCATAGTATTCCATTGTGTATACATACCACATCTCTTTTATCCATTCATCTGCTGATGGACATCTAGGTTCTTTCCATAGTTTGGCTATTGTGGACATTGCCACTATAAACATTTGGGTGCACATGGCCTTTCGGATCACTACGTTTGTATCTTTAGGGTAAATACCCAGTAGTGCGATTGCTGGGTCGTAAGATAGCTCTATTTTCAACTTTTGAGGGACCTCCATGCTGTTTTCCAGAGTGGCTGCACCAGCTTGCGTTCCCACCAACAGTGTAGAAAGGTTCCCCTTTCTCTGCAGAGGAAAACGTTTTTGAAGATTTATTTATTTATGAGAGGGAGAGAGGGTGAGCACATGTGCACGAGGGGGGAGTATGGATGGAGGGAGAGGAAGAGAGAGAATCTCAAGCGGACTCCCCACTGAGCTCTGCACCCCAAGACATGGCTTTGAGATCATGACCTGAGATGAAATTGAGTCCAACACTCAACTGACTGAGACACCCAGGTGCCCCTTGAGCATGAATTTTTGTTTGTTTGTTTGTTTCAAGATTTTATTTTCTTGACACTGAGAGAGAGGGGGCACAAGCAGGAGAGTGGCAGAGGGAGAAGCAGACTCCCCACTGAGCAGGGAGCCTGATGCGGGGCTCCATCCCAAGACCCTAAGATCATGACCCAAGCTGAGGGCAGACCCTTAATCAACTGAGCCACCCAGGCACCCCTGATTTCCATAATTTATTTAAGGAGCCCCTACCAATGGACTTTAGTTTGTTTTTAGTGTTTTTACTATTTTGAGTGAGTTTGCAATTAATATTATACTTTTGGTACTTTTGTGAGTCTTTCCAGGAGAAACTCCTAACACTTACAATTTGCTATCTGCTGTATTATCCAGCGTCCTCTACAGAGGTACGATTTACAATGGCTCCGAACAGTGTCTCGCCAACACTTGCCAAGGTTGGGTTTTCGCAACTTTTTTGAGAAGGAAGGAGCTTGGTGATGATCCAGTAGGGGACAAGTGGTGTCTTGTGTTCATTTACATTTCTTTAGTTCTCAGGGAAGCTGGATATTTCGTATTTTTGTAGCTCTTTTGTGTGCTATTCTTGTCCAGTTTTTCTATAGGGTTTGTCTCTTGCCACTTTAGAAATGCTTTTAGTACTTTTTTTTTTTTTTAAATATTTTATTTATTTATTTGAGAGAGACACAGTGAGAGAGAGCATGAGCGAGGAGAAGGTCAGAGAGAGAAGCAGACTCCCCGTGGAGCTGGGAGCCCGATGCGGGACTCGATCCCGGGACTCCGGGGTCATGACCTGAGCCGAAGGCAGTCGTCCAACCAACTGAGCCACCCAGGCGTCCCGCTTTTAGTACTTTAAGGAGAGTTTTCTAGTGCTCTTGTGGTTTCACTGTTTATATGAAAATGTTTGATCCATCGGCTTTAAAGTGATGTTGGAGCAAAGCTGGGCTCCAGCTTGATTTTCTTCCAGATGGCTCAGCCATTGTCCTGATGCTATCTACTGAATTCTTGCTTGAGCCGTGCATTCATTCGAAATGCCTCTGTGGTGTACTAGATTCTTCTTCTTTTTTTTTTTTTTTTAGATTTTATTTATTTATTTGACAGAGAGAGAGGGATGGAGAAAGAGGGAACACAAGCAGGGGGAATGGGAAAAGGAGAAACAGGCTCCCCAGCTGAGCAGAGAGCCTGACGTGGGGCTCTATCCCAGAACCCTGAGATCATGACCTGAGCCTAAGGCAGCTGCTTAGCCAACTGAGCCAACCAGGCACCCCTAAATAAAATCATAAAAATATAAAATAAAGGGGTGCCTGGGTGGCTGAGTGGGTTAAGCCTCTGCCTTCGGCTCAGGTCATGATCCCAGGGTCCTGGGATCGAGCCCCGCATCGGGCTCTCTGCTTAGTGGGGAGCCTGCTTCCTCCTCTCTCTCTCTGCCTGCCTCTCTGCCTACTTGTGATCTCTGTCTGTCAAATAAATAAATAAAATCTTTAAAATATATATGTGTGTGTGTATATATATATATATATATATATATATATATATATATATATAATAAAGTAAAACCAAGCCCAGAGAAAGTCTCGATACGGGGAGAGATGAAGGGCCTGGGAGTCAAACAGGCTAGGATTTGAATCCCGGGTGGACAGGTTATCAGCTTTTCCCCCGCCCTGGGCACGTTGTCTAACTTCACTGTGCTTCTGGTTTTTCTGCCTTTAAAATCAGATGAGGATGGAAGGAGAGAGATAGCACCAGGAAAGCACCTCCAGGGCTGCTCTCAGGCTTCTGGCTGGCCATGTGTAAGGTTCCCTTCTGGGCCTGATGTTAGAGCACCGGGGTGAGGAAATCTTAGGGACCAAGGCCTGGAGCTCAGGTCCCCACACCCCCAATCCTCCAGCCATCCCTGAGTCCATTAGCAGGGCCTGCTCAGCCCTCTCCCCCAATCTACTCTTCAGAGGGAAAGCTGTCCCACTAGATCTGAAGGGCAGCCGAGGCATGGGTGGGTGGGGTGTGGACTGCAGACATCTGGCTGGGGGCATCTTCTTATGTGCAGGTGGGCCCCTCACTATAAGAACAGAGAGGGGCCGATAGGACTAGAAGAGGTGGGGGTCAGGGATTCCATCCGTACTGTTGCTCTGAACCCCTCCGATGTGAGGGGTGGGCCTCCTTCTCCTTCCTCTCTCACTGATAGGTGGCAGGGCTGGGGGAAGTGGTAGGGAGTGGGATGTATCCATCCTGTCAATAAGCAGGGACTGGGAAAGGACGGACTGGGTACCCAGAATTAGCTTCCTAGGGCTGGCCTCACAAAGCACCACAAACCAGGTAGCTTAAAACAGCACAGACATATCTTAGGGCCATTCTAGAGATGAGAAATTGAAAGCAAAGTGCCAGCCGGGGCAGGCTCTCTCTGAAGGCTCTAGGGGAACATGTGTTCCACACTTTTCTCCTAGCTTCTGGAATTGCCAGCAGGCCCTGGTGTTCCTTGGCTTATGGATGCGTCCCTCCCACCCCTGCTTCCCTCCTCCCCTGGCTTGCCTTCTGGGCGTCTCTCTCCATAGGGCATTTTCCTCTTCTGCTAAGGACGCAGGTCCTATGGGATCAGGACCTGCCCCCATAACCTCATCTTGACTTGACTACATCTGCAAAGACCCTATTTTTACAGAAGGTCATGTGTGCATGTAAGGGGTTAAGCCTTGAACAGATATTTTTTTGGGGGGGTGGAGGGGGAGACACAATTCATCCCAACACTGGAAAGTCCATCATCTGCGTGGCATGATCTGGAGGTCCACGGGCAGCCGAGGGATGGGGTGAGGCTGTGGCCGCCTCGTGGGCCATCTGGCCGGGTTGGGATGGTAATAGGACTGAGGGCTGGGCCTGGAGGGACTCCCGTCACTAGGTCACAAGGCTTCACCACTGACTCTCCCGTCCACTTAACCAGCTGGTGGCCTGGGGCAGGCAGTGACATGTGGCTCTGATTTCTGGCAGGGATATAATTAGAAGGGGAGGCCTGGACTTTTGGAAGCCTGAGGGACCCTGGGGATTACCTAATCCAGACATTCACAGACGGGAAGCTGAGGCAATTCCGTGAGGCGCTCCGTGTTCTGTGTTGGGCGCCTGAGCAGAGAAGGGCAGCCGGGGCTGTGGACCGTGGCTCCCACTGGGAGTGGTGAGGGGTGGCTGCGTACTCAGCCTGCTCCAGCCCTAATCAGAGCCTGAAGCAGAGTCTACTCCAGGCCACCAACACCAGTCCACAAGGTGTTTTTCTCAGCTGGGTTTTTTCTGTTTTGTTTTTTGTTTTTTTTTTGTCTGGGGCTGCCTGGAGGAAGAGGTGGGGTGGGGGAGGGCGGGGTGTCACCCTGTTTCAGTTCTTACTCTCACTTCCACCATCCCGGTTCCTGTGGGTGTCGGGAGGGGCGGGCTTTGTCTGTCACCCTCTGCCGTGGGCTTCGAAATCTCCCAGAAGCTCTCCTCTGCTGGAGATTCTCCTCTGGCGTTTCCTCTCCTGTTCTGGTAAAGCTTGGCGGGGTGTAACTGGGTGTGTGCACGCGTACACGCATGCACCTGTAACCTGCCCCCTTTGCAGGGTCCCATGCCGCCTCCCCAGTGTAGAACAGGATTCTGGAGCCTGTGCTTCCTGAACATTGTCTGTTCCTGTGCTCTTTTTCCACAGCACCCTGGAACCAGCATTGGCACGCCCGCCAGACTTCATGCTGCGGAGCTCATTCTGTTCCCTAAATAGCTCATCCCCAGGCGGCACCATCCTGGGCTCCGGCTGCAGGTCACAACCAAAGCCAGGGCAGAGGGGGCCAGCGTGGGCCACTCACTCACCGGAGCTGGAAGGCTGAGCAACCGGAGCTGACAGACCCTTGGGAGTAGAAGGGATGCTGGGGAGGCGTTGGGTCTCCGTAGGGCACTTGTCATTCATTCCAGAAAATGTACTGAGCCCCTGGAGTCTGCTAGGCTTTGGAGGGAGAGAGAGTGAACTAGAGAGAGAAAGCCCTTGCCTCCCCAGAGGTTCCTAAGAGCTGGGAGAAGATAGACTGGCACCTGGGAGGGGATCTGGGGGAACCTGCTCCCTGCTAAGATTTGCGAGATGCCTGGGGGAGGGGTGCTGGGAATGCCTGGAAGTAAGGAGCTGGGAGGGCAGGGAGGAGGGGCGAGGGCCCTTGAGGATGGCCACCCTCAGTGCTCAATGCAGCCTTGCTCTCTTGTTGGGGATCTGCTGTGTTATGACATAGAAAACTCCAGAAGGGCATACGTGGCAGGGAGTCAGTGCTCAGAAAACACTGGAGTGAATGAACTTCACGCTGGGGGGTGGGGTGCACTGCTGGAGTTTGAATTGGGGAGTAGGTGCACCTGGCTGGCTCAGTCAGAAGAGCATGTGACTCTTGATCTTGGGGTCGTGAGTTTGAGCCCCATGTTGGGTGTAGCGTTTACCAAACAAACAACCCTTAAAAAATAAATAAATAGAGGTGCCTGGGTAGCTCCATTGGTTGAACATCAGACCTTGGTTTCGGCTCAGGTCGTGATCTCAGGGTCGTGGGATGAAGCCCCTAGTCCGCCTTCGTGCTCCGCAGAAAGTCGGCTTGAGATTCTCACCCTCGCTCTGCCCTCCCCCCCCCCCCAGTGCTGTGTGTATGCACTTGCTCTCTCCTGCAAATAAATAAATCTTAAAAATTAATTAATTAATTAAAAAGGTGTTCCTGGGTGGCTCAGTCAGTTAAGTGTTGGACTCCTGATTTTGGCTGTTTCATCTCAGGCTCAGGTCATGATGTGAGGATGGTAGGATCACTCAGCAGGGAGTCTGCTTGGGATTCTCTCTCGCCCTCTGCCCCTCCCCACTCCCTAAAATAAAATAAATAAAATCTTTCAAAATACATAAATAAACTTTAAAAAATGATAAGAGAAACTGGGGAGTGAGCCAGTTGGCTTCATGCAGTTGGAAGATCATTTGGTCACCATGGGCAAAGAGGGGGGTGGACAGTGGAGCCTGGGGAAGGGGGAGAAAGATGAGCCACGAGAGGAGCCCAGGGTGCTGGCCACGAGGCGGGCGGTCAGGGAATCCGCGTGAGCAATGTGTAGGACGGACGCAGCCGACTGCTTGTGGGGGTGGGGAAGAGGGCAGGTGGGTCTGGAGAATTTCTAAAATAGCCCCCCAGAGAGGTCTTGCCCTAATCCCCGGAACCCATGAGTCTGCTGGGGCATCACCGCTGTAAGCATGTTATTCGGCACCCTCGACTGAGAAGCCGAAAGCTTCTCTGGCTGGTGGCAGTGGGCCAATCAGAGAGATTAGAAACGCTGTGAAGATGGGAGCCTTGGGGGAGGACCGGAGAGCGGCAGCAAGGAGCCGGAGGGATCCCAGCCGACAGGAAGGGGGACCCCAGTCCAGCAGGTTCCCACAAGGCACTGAATCCTGCCAACCACGGGCATGAGCTAGGAAGAGGAGCCTGAGCGCCAGGTTAGATCACAGCCGGTGGAAAATTGGACTTCGCCTTCTCCCAGAGGGCTGAGTAGAGCACCAGGCGTGAGCCATTCTGGGTTTCTGATCGGTGAGAGAAGAAATGGATGTGGTTTTTTAAAAGATTTTATTTATTTAGTTGAGAGAGGGTCAGAGGGAGAGGGAGAAGCAGACCACCCGCCCTGAGCAGGGAGCCCGACGCTGGGGTCGATCCCAGGACCCTGGGTACGGTACGTGACTTGAGCCGAAGGCAGATGCTTAACCCCCTGAGCCACCCCGGTGCCCATGGATGTGTTTTTTAAGGCACGAAATGGTCCTATATTACAACAGCAATAGAAAACCAACGCAAACACGCCAGATTTCTGAATGCGTTCACTGAATTAAAAACAAAGGTGGAGGGCGGGGCAGGAGAGGCTGGCAGAGAAAGGGGGGGTGTGTGTCTCATTAGGATCAAGAAAGTATTGGAAAGTATTTCTAATCCTGGGTCATGTTTCCCAGTGGTCTGGCCTGGAAGTGCAGGGAGACCTAGGTCCCAGATTGGGGTGGGGGGGCGCGAAGGGAATGGGGGCCGGGGGTCGGGGGGGGGGTTGTGGGAGGGCACACTAAGCCCATCCCAGCGTGGTCATTGAGGTGGGATAGGATGGAGGAAGCAGGCAACAAGGTCACTGCCCCAGCCCACTGCACTCCAGGGTGGGTCGTAGCCCTCTCTGACCTCCTCCCCCTTGGGTATGCGTCTACCCCTGCAGCTGTGAGGCATTACCAGGACTCCGTTGTGGCCGTTCTGGCTTGTGAATTTTTACGACTGTGTTTGACTGACGGCTGGTTTCTTGCTTTACCTTTGAATGGGGCAGGGAGGCTGTGGTCTGTCTCCTAGAAGGGCTTTTAGGCCCCATCTATTACCCCTTATCCTGCAATAGAGAGGATCTGGGAGGCTCCAGGAGGCAAGCAACCACAGAGCAAACTGGGGGTCTGCTCCCCTCCCTCCTGTGGCCATTAGCTTCCAGCTGGGGATGAAGGGAGGCAGGATTTGGGGAGGAACCGATGGTCCCCTTCCCAGTCCTGTTCTCCTTTTCCACAGACCCCAGTATTGCTGAGGAGGAGCTGGAACCTGGTTCATCTTCCTTTTCAGCACCTGAGAAGGAGGAATCTGTTCTCTTTCTTCCTGGGGGACAGGGAGGAGACCAGCAGGCTGGAGTGGAACAGAAGGCAGGGGGATCTGGAGGGGATGGGTTGAGGGTATCCCTCTTTGATTGGGAGAACTTGGATGTCAGAGTCCACTTGATTTTTTTCTTCCACTTGTTTTTATTTCTGGGGCACCTGGGTGGCTCAGTCCTTAAGCATCTGCCTTCAGCTCAGGTTGTGATTCCTGGGTCCTGGAACGGAGCCCCGCATTTGGCTCCCTGCTCAGTGGGAAGCCTGCTTCTCATTCTCCCACTCCCCCTGCTTGTGTTCCCTCTCTTGCTGCCTTTCCCTCTGTCAAATAAATAAGATCTCTTTTAAAAAAAAACTTTTTATGTCTTTTTTTTTTTTTTTAAGATTTTATTTATTTGACAGAGAGAGAGACAGCCCAAGCAGGGGGACAGCCCAGCAGGCAGAGGGAGAGAGAGAAGCAGACTCCTTGCTGAGCAGGGAGCCCAATGGGAGACTTGATCCCAGGACTCTGGGATAATGACCCAAGTCAAAGGCAGATGCTTAACCAACTGGCCACCCAGGCTCCCCAGAGTCCACTTGATTGACATCGGGGTCAACAAAATGTTCTTTTAAGGGCCAGACACTAAATATTTCAGGCTTTGTGGGGCCTACAATCTGTGTGGCAATTATCCATTATTTATAAAAACAGGCGGTGGGCTGGATTTGGCCTGGGCGGTAGTTCCCTGTAGTTTGCTGGCTTGCATGATGGCCGCGCGACTGGTGGTGGCTTTTGCTGTCCCCACCTCCTGCTGCCATCATTAATGTTATCTGGAACCTAACTGGGGTAGGTCTTGGCTACCTAAATTCCTTACTGGCAACACAGAGCCCTTAGGAAATTTTTTTTTCTTAAGATTTTATTTATTTATTTATTCAACAAAGAGAGAGAGAGATCACAAGTAGGCAGAGAGGCAGGCAGAGAGAGAGAGGGAAGCAGGATCCCCGCTGAGCAGAGAGCCCGATGCAGGGCTCGATCCCAGGACCCTGACACCATGACGCGAGCCAAAGGCAGAGGCTTAACCTACTGAGCCACCCAGGCGCCCCTATACAGTTCAAAATTATACCAAAAAGTTATACGGTGAAAAGTGTCCCTTCCATTCTTGTTTCAGTTTCCTGTTTTTCTAACCAGAAGCAGCCAATGAGAGGCAGTTCCTACAGTGCCTTCCACAGACAGTCTCCGTCTACCTACCTTCCTACTCACCTACCTATCCCCAAATACTGGGTTTTTCCTTCTTTTTACAGAAGTGGTAGCAGACTGTGCACGGCATTTTTGCATCTTGCTTTTTTCAGTTGGAGATGGTTTCTGTGAAATTGCTGACATTTTTGGTAGGCTAGCATTAACAAGTTAATCAAATGTCTGCAGGAGGTTTGACATCTTCGTGATCTTGTCTCTTCCCATTCAGGAACATGAGAGGCCTTTCCATTTGCTCATGTGTTTTGTATGCTCAGCATTTCCTATATTCTTCATCGTTATCTTGAATATCTGTTAAGTGTATTCCTAGGTGTTTTATGTCCTTTCTTCCTTTGTATCTTCTCTCATTCTTGTTAGCATATATAAAAGGCACCTTGCTGAATTCTCTTATTGTTTGTTTAGAGCAGTGTTTAGGCTGGGGTGCCTGGGTGGTTCAGTGGGTTAAGCCTCTGCCTTCAGCTCAGGTCATGATCTCAGGGTCCTGGGATCGAGCCCTGCATGGGGCTCTCTGCTCAGCGGGGAGCCTGCTTCCCCCTCTCTCTCTGCCTGCCTCTCTGCCTACCTATGATCTCTATCAAATAAATAAATAAAGTCTTAAAAAAAAAAAAAGAACAAGAACAGTGTTCTGGCTAATTCTTTTTGAGTTTTCCACGTTTGTAATCATATAATCTGCAAATGGTGATGAATTTACCTACTCTTTTCCTGTTTCACACCTCTGATTTCTTTCTCTTGTCCAACTGCGTTAGCTGCTTCTCCAGAAAAGGTTAAAGAATAGATGGAAGAAGGTATTGTTTCATACTTTAATGAAAGAGCTTCAGGAAGATGACATTTGGATTGTTTTTATAAGTGTTTATCTTACTCTATTTTGTGAAGAATATTTATTAAAAATATATGTTGATGGCTAGGTGATGGACATTGGGGAGGGTATGTGCTATGGTGAGCACTGTGAATTGTGTAAAGCTGATGATTCACAGACCTGTACCCCTGAAGCTAATAATACATTATATGTTAATAAAAAATATATATATGTTGAAGTTTATCAAATGCCCTGTTCATGTATATTGATACACCTGCTCTTAGCCCCCTTACTTTTCCTATTAATATTATCATTATATCAACAGAGTTCCTAATATTACACCATCCTTGGCTTTCTGGAATAAGCCTTGCTTGGTTACGATTTAAAGTTATTATTAGGGATACTCGACTGGCTCAGTCAGTGGAGCATGTGACTCTTGATATGGGGGTCATGAGTTCAAGCCCCACATTGGGTGTAGAGTTTACTTAAAATTTTTTTTAAAGTTGGGACACCTGGGTGGCTCAGTCGGTTAAGCCACTGCTTTGGGCTCAGGTCATGATCCCAGGATCCTGGGATCGAGTCTCGCATTGGACTCTTTGCTCAGTGGGGAGCCTGCTTCTCTCTCTGCCTCTGCCTGCTACTCTGCCTACTTGTGCTCTCTCTCTCTGACAAATAAATAAATAAAATCTTTTAAAAAAATAAAGAATTTAAAATTACTGGGATGCCTGGGTGGCTCAGTTGGTTAAGCATCTGGCTTCGACTCAGGTCATGGTCTCCTCCAGGTCCTGGGACTGAGCCCAGCTGGGAGTCTGCTCATCCCTCTCCCTCTCCCTGGCCCTCATACTCTCTCAGATAAATAAAATCTTTAAAAATGCATTTAAAATTACCAACCTGCTGTTGGATCATATTTACTTATACTAACATTCTTCTTTCTTTCTTTTTTTTAAGTAGGCTCCATGCCCAACATGGGGCTTGAACTCACGACCCTGAGATTAAGATCTGAGCTGAGATGGAAAGTTGGGATGCAACGGACTGAGAGCCACCCAGGCGCCCCTACTTACTAGTGTTATCGCATTAATATTCATAACTGAGCTCAGTCTCTGGTTTTCTTCTATTGGGCATGTTAACTCTGATGCCTCAGTTGACCTCCATGCAGAGCTGTGGACGCCCACCCCAAGACCTCTGCATCTGGAGCTTGGGAGAAAGGGCCGGCCAGGAGAGATAGATTGGTGAATCTCTCACATATAGGTGGCATCTTATGCTAAAACATGGATAATTCTTGAAAACATGCTAAGTGAAAGAAGCCAGGCACCAAAGGCCACAAATATGATTTCATTTAAAGATTTTTTAAAAATTATTTGACACAGAGAGAGAGAGAGGGACAGCACAAGTAGGGGGAGCGGAAGAAGCAGGCTCCCCGCTGAGTAGGGAGCCCAACCCGCTCGATCCCAGGACCCCGGGATCATGACCTGAGCCGAAGGCAGACGATTAACTGACCGAGCCACCCAGGCATCCCTATGATTCCATTTATTAAAAATGTCCAGAATAGGGGCGCCTGGGTGGCTCAGTGGGTTAAGCCGCTGCCTTCGGCTCAGGTCATGATCTCGGAGTCCTGGGATCGAGCCCCTCATCGGGCTCTCTGCTCAGCAGGGAGCCTGCTTCCTCCCCCTCTCTCTCTGCCTGCCTCTCTGCCTGCTTGTGATCTCTGTCAAATAAATAAATAAAATCTTTTAAAAAAAATGTCCAGAATATGTAAATCGAGAGAGAGAGAAGTTGCAGGAGCTGGGGCTGAGGTGGGTGGGGATAGGAATGACTGCTAATGGGTAAGAGGTTTCTTTTTACGTGACGTGAATGTTCTGAACTGAGGTGGTGGTGGCCGGTTGCCCAACCGTGTGAATCTGCTAAAACCACTGAACTGTACATTTTAACCGGGTGGATTTTATGGTATGTCGTTTATATCCCGATGAGAATGTGGGGGGAGGAAAGCAGAAACTGAGAAGCAGGTAGACCCTAGAAGGAAAATTTGCTAACTGGCCGGAGGAGGCTGCTTTTATCCTGGGTCATGGCTGGAAGCCCCAGTGGGAGGCCGGTTCTCACCTTTTCGGCAAAACGGAGGAATGTGAACTGGAGGGTACTTGTTGGCAACGAGATCCGTTCTAGGATATCATTCTTCCTTGCTGGAAGTAGTTCTGACCCATCAGCCAAAGGGAGGGTCAGTTTTAGAAGAACACTTCCCCAGGAGGAAAAGATTTGCTGGTAGGACGCGACAGGAAGACCGGTGGGCCAGCGGGGAGAGCCTAGATTAGCCCAACATAGAGAGGTGGCCAGGCAGGCCCTGGGCGGGACGAGAGCGGGACAGGAGGACGTTCTGGAAAGACAGACACACCCACAAAAGGACTGGCCGAGGTCTGTGATGGTGTGTCTGGAGGAGGCAGGATTAAGATGTCGGTGTCCGGATGGATGAGGTTTTTGTCTTGAGAGCCGATGCGGGGGGACGGAAGGACATGGTCCTGGAAATCTGGCCCGCGTCTCACTAGGAGTGGCTGTTGGGATCCCTGCAGGAACGAGGCCTTGGCCCAGCAGCAGGAGAAGGGTCCTCGCCAGCAGGGAGCAGAGCCCGTGCGCATGCCCGAGGCACCCGGTGGGCGTACCGGAAGTGGGCGGGGCGAGCGGGGCAGGGTCCGAGCTGTAAGTGGAGAGCGCTGCTGGGGAGGCAGGCGATCTGGGGGAGGCCACTGGCTGTGGTGAGGAATGTGGGACGCTGTCCCAAGCAGGTGGAGGATTGCACTGCCAAAGTGATCCAGAAGCCTCTGAGGTGGGGCTCCGGTATTGGAGGTGGGGATGGGTGAAGGTGCTGGGAGAAGGCGACAGGTGGGGCGTCACCTGCACGAAGTACTGCGTCTGGTGAGTGGGGCCCGGTGCGCAGGTGCCGCGGGCGGAGGTGTGAAGACGGGAAACTAGAGACGGGGAGCCTGGAAACGCATCACCAGCTCCGTGGCCGGCGCTGGATTTTCATGCTTATACCCATCTGAGTGCTGGCCCGATTTTCAAATAAAGGATATTGAAGTCTCCTAGAGGACAGTGACTTGCTCTGGATCCCAGAGTTGGGATGCTGGGTGGGAGGCAGGATTTGAACTGGACCCCCTCATTCCAAAGCCGCATCTGGCGCTTCTGTTTTGGAGTATTGGAATTTAAGGGACAGGTGGATGGCCTAGAACAGAACTGGGCAAATATCACCCCTATAGGATCAGATAGTAAATACTGTATTTTCTGCCTCTTCTGTAGGGGCTTTGGCTGGCTCAGTCAGTAGAACATGCAGCTCTTGATCTCAGGATGGTGAGTTCGAGCCCCACTTGGGCATAGAGATTACTTACAAAGGTGGGGCGGGGGGGGGTGGGGAGAAGAGAAGAAACATGTATCTGTATGCTTTTTATTGACAGGCTGTCTTAATTTATAGACTCTCACTTCGAAATGCATAAAATTTATGTGTCATGAAATACTATTCTTTTTTTTTAAGATTTTATTCATTTATTTTACAGAGAGAAAGAGAGAGAGAGAGAGAGCACACAAAGCAGGGGGAGTGGCAGGCAGAGAGAGAAGCAGGTTCCCCACTGAGCAGGGAGCCTGATGTAGGACTCGATCCCAGGACCCTGGGATCATGACCTGAGCTGAAGGCAGCTGCTTAACCAACTGAGCCACCCAGGTGCCCCTATTCTTTTGTTTTTGAGAGCGAGAGAGCACAGTGCAGGAGTGGGGTAGGGGTAGAGGAAGAGAGAGAATTTTTTTAGTTATGATTTTTAAGATTTTATTTATTTGTTACAGAGAACATGCACAAGCAGGGTGAGCAGGATGAGGGGCAGAGGGAGAAGCAGGTTCCCCTCTGAGCAAGGAGCCTGATGCAGAACTCGATCCCAGGACCCTGGAGGCAGACGCTTAACTGCCTGAGCCCCCTAGGCATCCCAGAGAATGTTAAACTATACATGTGTTTACATTTGTGGCTTGCATCGTATTTCTGTGATACAGCACTGCTCAAGGAGTAGGCTGGGGGGTGGGGGTGGGATGGCCCCTTCATTTGTGTTGAGGGAGGTGGGGGGGAGGCGTGGCCTGGCTTTGAGGACTGCAATGTTGGGCCACGTGGGGCCATTATCCCCCATGGGGATTTCATTAAGGAGAGGTGTAGGGGCAGGGTTGGAGGCGTGCGGGTACCAGACGGGGGAGGCTTCTTCAGGACTCAGTTTGAGGTGCTGCTGGGGGCTTCAGGGATCAGCATGAAGGAGCCATTTTGGGGGGCAGCCATGAGAGTATGTGGGCCAAGGCAGCTGGCAAGAAGTAGAGGGTGGCCAAGCAATGGGCCATGTGGATGAGTGTGGTTGGAGGAGCTCCCGTCTCCTGACCCCTCTGGACGGTATGAGCTTGTCCGGGTTGGAGCCTAGGCCAGGCCCCATCCTTGGAGGAGTGGCTCAGCCAGTTCACTGGCCAAATGTGGAAGGAGACGTTAAGACATAGCATTCACACCCTGAATGCTGGAGACTCTTCCTCCGTCCTCAGCCACTGGCCACCTCTGCCCTGGGGCTCAGTGGGCACAGAGGTGGCTGCCAGGCCTGTGGGTCCCTGTGTCACCCTGTCCACACCCAGGAGCTGGCTTTGCCTTGCCCTTGGCTGTGGAGGGAGGTGGGAGGTGCCAAGAAGAGGGTACCGGTCTGTGGCTTCCTGTTTCTGGGTGGAGAAGGGAAGAGTTTCTGTGTCCGTGTCTGTGTTCTTGGGGCCGTAGGAGGATGAAAACCTCAGCGCGCCCTTGGTCTCTTGCCTGCAGCTGCCTGGGGCTCGGAGCAGCACCCGGGGTATGGACAGGACACGACAGAGAGAAGCCCGGGTTCCGGGCCTGGTGCCATCGGACGGTTAGTCCCTGCCACACTCCACTTCCACACGGAATATTTGTCTTCCTCCAGCTGCTATGTTGCAGTCCTAACCCTCAACGGGCTGGTATTCAGAAGGGGGGCACTTGGGGGGCGGTTAGGGCATCCGGGCGGGGCCTTCCACCCTGTGAGGACGCAGGGAGAAGACGGCCATCTGTGAGCCAGGAAGCGGGCCCCCACCAGCCACTGAGTCTGCAGGCGCCTTAATCTCGGACTTCAGGCCTCCAGAACTGTGAGAAAGAAATATCTGTTGTCAGAAGCCACCTACCGTACTTTCCTGGTAGCAGCTTGAATGGACTGAGGCCCTTTCTTTCTACGACCGTTGGTTTACTTCTCTGTTAACAAGGGGCTTGGACTTGATCTTTGAAATGGATCGTCTCTTGATCCTTTGCTAGCCATTGCAAGAAACGGGTGGTTCTGGTCCAACTTTCCAGCCTTACTGCCCACCCGCCCCTGTTCCTGCACCCAGGGTCATAACTACATATAGACGCAAAGTTCTGCCCACTCACCCTCCTTAATTAACAAAAACTTTATTTTCTTAAGATTTTGGGGCGCCTGGGTGGCTCAGTTGGTTAAGCCGCTGCCTTTGGCTCGGGTCATGGTCTCGGGGTCCTGGGATCGAGTCCCGCGTCGGGCTCTCTGCTCAGCAGGGAGCCTGCTTCCCCCTCTCTCTCTGCCTGCCTCTCTGCCTACTTGTGATCCCTCTCTGTCAAATAAATGGGTAAAGTCTTTAAAAAAAAAAAAAGATTTATTTAGGGGTGCCTGGGTGGCTCAGTCAGTGAAGTCCTCTGCCTGCTGCTCCCCCTGCTTGTGCTCTGTCTTAAAAAAATATTTTAAAAAATGATTTTATTTATTTATTTGAGACAGAGAGAGAGGGAGCACAAGCAGGGGGGAGGAGCAGAGGGAGAGGGAGAAGCAGGCTCCCCAGAGCAGGGAGCCCGCCGCGGGGCTCGATCCCAGGACCCCGAGATCATGACCCGAGCCGAAGGCAGACGCTTAACCCACTGAGCCACCCAGGCGCCCCACCTCCATTTTTTTTTAAAGCTTTATGTATTAAGTAATCTCCACACCCAACATGGGGCTCGAACTCACGACCCTGAGATCTGACATCCAGCATCTCCTGCTCCACTGCCTTGCCTGAGCCATCCAGTCTCCCAGTCCTTCCTTTTTTTTTTTTTTTTTTAAAGATTTTATTTATTTGTCAGAAAGAGAGAGAGGGCGAGCACAAGCAGGGGGAGCTGCAGGCAGAGCCGGTAGAGGGAGAAGCCGGCTCTCCGCCAAGCAAGGAGCCCGATGCAGGACTTGATCCCAGGATCCTGGGATCATGACCTGAGCTGAAGGCGGTGGCTTAACAGACTGAGCCACTCAGGCGTCCCTCCCTGTCCTTCTTAATGCCTCTCACTGCCCCTCCTTTCCTGGACCCGTGCCATTGGAGTCATCAGTGACTTCCTGTTTCCTGTGGATAAACAGATCCCCTCGTCATGGCACTGTGTCAGCTCCCCTCTGTTGGGTGGGGCTCCTTACAGTCTTTGAACCCTCTGTGCCTTTTGAGCACTGGACCTTTGCTGGGTGGGTCTCTCTGCCTACACTCACTTCCCCCCATCTCTGCCCAGAGAACCCCCATCTAGTGCTCACGGTGCAGCAGGGGATCTGTACGTCCCACCCAGCTCCCCGACTCGGCTCCGTGTCCCTCCCATGTGTCTCATCACCCTGTGCTTCCCCAGGAGAGCCTTCATCTCTCCTGAAGCAGGGGCCGGGGCCCCAGGTGGCCTCTGATGGGGGAGGCCAGCAGGTTACCAGGACAGGTGCCTGGTGACCTTCCCCGAAAAGTGGAGCAAGCGAAGGAAGGTTTTCCTCTCATATCTCCCTTCGTCCACCATCAACCTGCAGTTGTCGGAAGCCTGTCGTGAAGCAGGTGGGGGGCCCTGGGTGTCCTTGCCTTCCTCGTGCAAGCAGCTGAGCTCATTTCTCAGTGCCCTTGCCTGACGGCCTGACAGAGCCCCAGCCACAACCGTGGGGGTAGAAGCCATGGGTGCTGCCAGGGCCCCCAGGACGCCCACGGTCCTTCCCGCCAGCTGCATGCGCATGATAAGGCACGACGGGTGCTGATGCCCCAAGATGGAGGGGTCTGTGTGCTTCAGTGCCATGTGGAGGAGAGCCACTTCTCTGCACATGACAGAGGAAGAGAGGCATGTTGTTGGGGCTGAGAGGGCAGATCGGCGGGGGGAAGGAGGGTCCCTGAGGCTGAGTCACCCATGCTCTGGGGAGAGCTAGTAGCAGACATGTTCTCTGTAGCCAAGGACACAGCGGAGGGGCTGGGCCCAGGGGGATGGCGGGTGTCCCGTCTTGGACATGCTGAGGTGGAGATGCTTGGTGACATTTCAGGAGGAATGTTCAGGGGGTAGTTATCCTCCAGGGGTTAGAGTTCAGGAAACCAGTCCTTCCTGAGGGCAGTGGGCATGCTGATGGGGGGGGAGATGGGGGGAGGAAGCCCAGGTGTTAATAAATGAGTGAATGGGGGCCATTCTTGCAGAACCAGAAACTGAGGTTCCAGGAGAGAGCGCCACCCCATAAAAAATAGATCCTCCTGGGCTGGTCTGTTGTGAGACTTCTGAGCTGCAGCAGTGCCCTTCCCAGTTTCGTCGGCTGTGCCCCGGACCTGTCTGCAGTGGTGGGTCCTCGATCTGTCCCTGTTCCAATGCCTGATGCCCGCAAAGCTTTGTGATAGTGAGAGGATGGTTCTAGTCCTGGGCGTGGGCTGGGGGCTGAGACTCTGGTTTCCGAGCTTTTCAGGGGATTAGGATGTGAAGGCAGGCGGGGCGTTCCCTATAGGCAGCCCCAGGGAGCTCCTGAGGACACTGCAAGGGTCAGGTCTGTTCATGAGCCACGTGTTCCACTGATGCCTGATTCCAGAAGGGTGGCCCAGACATTTCTTACTGGTGGGCCCCAGGCGGCTGTTGTAAGAACGTGTCTGCGAGGAGCAGGATGCTGCCAGCTGGCGGAGATCCCCCCAGATCTTCCAGGTCCGTTCAGAGGATTTGCCTTGAGAGTCGTAGGGGAACTCAGCAGGGGCAGGAGTCTTCCCCTCGGTCTGTTGCTATTGTTGGTAGTAATCTGAGCTGCTCTCCTTTTTCTCTTTCTTTCTTTCTTAAAGGTTTTATTTATTTATTTGACAGAGAGCAAGCACAAGTAGGGGGAGCAGGAGGCAGGAGGAGAGGGAGAAGTAGGTTCCCCCGCGGACTCAATCCCAGGACCCCAGGATCACGACCCAAGCTGAAGGCAGATACCAAACGACTGAGCCACCCAGGTGTCCCCTGCTCTCATCTCCACCCACTGCCTGCCAGGCCCTGTGCTAGACCCTTGGCAGATCTTTCCCCAGATCCCGGTAGGGGTGCGGCAGGCAGGTATCGCCATCCCTGTTTAAAGATGAAGAAGCCTGGGCTTCATGGAGTCCTCATGAGGGACTGACATCTCAGATGCTTTCACAGTTGATGAAAGTGGTAATTTTAGGGGGCACAGCAGCAAGATATCGGGAGCTGGCGGGGGCTGAGGTCAGCCGGATGGCACCTGCTAGGGGGCAGTGAGTCTCTGTTCCTACTTCTCCTGGCCCAGTGTGACTTCATCTGTTTTCCAGAAAAAAAACGGAAACGTGACGTGTCGAAATGTCATACTTTGTCCATGTTGGCAAATAATTTTGTAAGATGTTCAAAGCAAGCAAGCAAGCCGGCACATGTGAGAGTCTGATTCGGCCAGCAAAGAGCCAGTTTATAATCCCAGCTTAAGAGACTGTCTATTCAGGGCGCCTGGGTGGCTCAGTGGGTTAAGCGTCTGCCTTTGCTCAGGCCATGCTCTCCAGGTCCTCGGATCGAGTCCCACGTCTGGCTTCCTGCATAGCAACGAGTCTGCTTCTCCCCCTCCCTCTGATGCTTGTGCGCACTCTCTCTGTCAAGTAAATAAATAAAACCTTTTAAAAAAACAACAAGAAAGAATTTATTGTTGAAGCCGCCCAGCCAGGGCTGACTTAGACACCTGGTTTGTAGACCCGTCCCTCCAACTCGGCCCTGGCATCATGGTGTTTTCCTTCTGTCTCTCTGTCAATGTGTGTCTTCTCTTCTCCCACCCCACCCTGCCAGGGAGGCTGGCGAGCAGCGTGGACTTCCGTGAGCCCCCGACCCCCACTCCGCCCTGCTCTCTCTTCCTCTCGCCTGAATTTGGGGTTAGAACTTCATCCTCAACGTGCTGGGAAGCCCAGCCAGGGTTTTGGTGAGGACTGAAGACGCAACTTGCATTTTAGGAAAGTTTCCCCCAGCTCGAGCCAGACGCAGTCCTGCCGTGGGGGGCAGGAGCCCCAGGGAGCTGAGGAGTGTGGCCTGGCCATGACAGTCACAAAGCACTGGCAGATAGCTCCTGCGACTTCCAGCTTGCAGGCTCAGCCGAGAAAAACAAAACACAAAAGGAGAACACGATTCATGTACAGCTCACTCTTGAACAAAATGGGTTTGAACTGTGCGGGTCCACTTACACACAGATTTTTTTTTTTAGATTTTTTTTTTAAGATTATATTTATTTTTTTGAAGTGGGGACAGACCAAGAGAGCACAGCAGGGAGAGGAGGCAGAGGGAGAGGGAGAAGCAGACTCCCTGCTGAGGACCCCCCGAGAGCACAACCTAAGCTGAAGTCAGATGCTCGACTTGACTGAGCCCCTCCGGGTGCCCCTTTTATAGATTTTTTTTTTTATAAATATACTATGTACTGTGGATGTATTCTCTTCATTATGACTTCCCTAATGATGATTGTCTTTTCAGTAGCTCACTTTATTGTAGGAATGTGGTATATGATACATAGACAAAATACTTGTTAATTGACTACATTATTGGTAATGCTTCTGGTTAACAGTAGGCTATGAGTAGTTAAGTTTTGGGGGGAGTCAAAAGTTATATGCAGATTTTTGACCTTGTAAGGGGTCAGTACCCCTTACCCCCACATCGTTCAAGGGTCAACTGCAATTTTTAAGACTTTCAAAACGGATTTTGTGTCTGTTCTCTTTCTTCTAGGTTGGTTATTTTTTTTTTAAAGACTTTTTTTTAATTTATTTGACAGACAGATCACAAGTAGGCAGAGAGCCAGGCAGAGAGAGACAGGAGGAGGAGGCAGGCTCCCTGCTGAGCAGAGAGCCCGATGCGGGACTCGATCCCAGGACCCTGAGATCATGACCTGAGCTGAAGGCAGAGGCTTTAACCACTGAGCCACCCAGGTGCCCTAGGTTGGTTATTTTTAAAAAAACATTTTAGAGCACCAGCAGAGGGCAGGACAGAGGGAGAAGTGCGCTCCCCACTGAGTAGGGAGCCTGGCTGGGGCTCAGTCCCAGGACCCTGAGAACATGACCCAGTGGAAGTCAGACACCTAATTGACTGAACCACCCAGGCGCCCTTAGGTTAATGGATGTACTTTTTTTTTTTTAAGATTTTATTTATTTATTGACAGAGATCACAAGTAGGCAGAGAGGCAGGCAGAGAGAGAGATGGGGAAGCAGGCTCTCTGCTGAGCAGAGAGCCCAACGTGGGGCTCGATCGCTCCATCCCAGGACCCTGGGATCACGACCCGAGTGGAAGGCAGAGGCTTAACCCACTGAGCCACCCTGGTGTCCCTAATGGATGTACTCTTACACATAAGTCACCCGACAGCCTGAATTCCCAAAGCCAGGAAACTATACTGCATTGGCCCCTTAAGGCCATTTCAGGGGATAACTAGGCTCCTTGCTGATTTGAGAACCTCACTGTCATAAAAGATGTCCTCTCTTCAGGGTCTGTAACTGGGACCCAATAACTAGAGAGGGAGCCTTGTATCATAGGGACTTCTTGCTGCTTCCGAGGAGCCCAGTGCCCTGTCCATGTCAGAGACACTGTTGGAGACGACATAAAAGCATTCTGTGCTGAGACTGAGCCCCTCTTGTCTGCAGTTCTTTAGGGTTTATAAATTTTTTTTTAAGATTTCTTTTGGGGTGCCTGGGCGGCTTACTTGGTTAAGTGTCATCCTTTGGTTCAGGCCATGACCTTTGGGTCCTGGGATCGAGTCCCACACTACGCTCCCTACTTAGTGGGGAGTTTGCTTCTCCCTCTTCCTCTGCCTTTCCCCCACGGCTCATGCTCTCTCTCTCATTCTCTCTCAAATAAATAGACAAACTCTTAAAAAATACGTATTTTTTGAGAGGAGGGGGAAGGGCAGAGGGAGAGGAAGAGAGGATCTCAAGTAGACTCCATGCTGAGCTTGGAGCTGGACCTGGGGCTCGATCTTATCACCTTTAGATCACAACCTGAGCTGAAACCGAGTTAGACTCTGAACTGACTGTGCCGCCCTGGTGCCCCATAAATTACTTTCTAAGCTATTGCTTCATTTAAGCCTCAGAATAATTTAATCTGATAAGACAATTTAAACCACGGAACTCAGGAAATCAGAGACCCCCTCATCCTACAGTAGCCAGAAGCCCTGGAAACAACGCAGAGTTGCGGGTGCTGGCTTGTGATTTCAGTGTTTTCATGTATAAAGTATGGATACCCTCACACAAAAATTATTTTGAGACTCCGATGAAGCAATGTTGGGGAAAGGATTTTGCAGACTGTAATGCACTGTCCAAATGTCGTTCTCCTCAGACTGGAAGTGTCATGGAAGGTGTTTCCCAAGTTGTGTGAAAGGCATCCATGTGGAAAAGAGCAGGAGCTTGAGTGAACGTATGTCCTCATCAGTAGTTATGTCCTGTGAGTGCATCTAAACTATTTGACTTTGAACTTAATTGCCTGTATTACCTTCACTGCTGGGCCACCTGTGTCCATCATCCTGTGTGCGGCATCCCTCCCTGGCCCTTATTTCTGTGGGTGGGCACGGGCTGGCGTGGAGAGTGTGTGAAGGACTTTCTGCAGGCAGGCATCAGATTTCAACAGTGACATGACCCCAGTTTTATGGAGATACTGAGTTTCAATTGTGGAATCTGGCCTGGAAGTGACACAGTCAGGTGGGCCTTGGGGTAAACCGGAGGGTATTTGCGCCCCCCCTGGAGGGTGGGTGCCCCTGCTCTGGCCGATGGAGACCTTGGGGGAAGGCAGCACTGTGTGGCCAAATCTTCCCGTTTTCTGTAGTCAATTGTTTTTTCCGAATGTGAAACGGTCAGAGTTTTCATCCCTCTGCAACTTCACTGGCTGGCGGGATTCGGGAGTGAGCCTTATTAGGCCAGCGCTCTGGGCTTCAGTTTTCTCTTTTATAAGTTTGTGATGGTATCGCCTTCCATTGGGTTGTTAGGAGACCAGATGAGGAAATAGAACCCCCAGTCCCCCACACCGGGCCTGGCTGCAGGAACTCGGCGGGAAACGTCAGCCACTTGTGTGCTCTTGCTATCTGGTAATCCCCAGGCTTCAGAGGTTGTAATCCTGGTCCATGTGGGGGCCGGTCACGATTAAAAGGAATCATGGGATTACGCCGGCCTTTCAAGCTTGGTGATCAAGATCAAACAGAGGGGGTTTGTATATTAGAAAACGAGAACCATCCCTCTCCGCCTCCAACTTCATGATCTGAGGGACGCGGTATATTTTCCTTAAAAAGAAATTTCAGGAGGAATACAGGAACTAACTCAAACGAAAAACGTCAACCCAAAGTGTGACAACGAGGCTGATCGTCTAGGTGGTGCCGGACGACCTGGATCGGGGAACACCGCGGTGCCACCGTTTCTCCCGCCACATCCTGCCGGAGCACCATTGGCACCAGACGCCCGGCAGGCTCCACCCCTTCTCCGCTGCTAGCCGCTGGGGGAGGCGGCAGAAAGGGCGGGAGCGCGGGGCCGTGAGGGCACCAAGGTCAAGGGGGAGGGCGGGCCGCGTCCCGGTCCCTTCGAGCGGTGCCGCGGACCTCGGCGGAACCCTGCGCGCCCGATCTCGGCCGCCGAGTTCTCCCACTTCCAGCCGGGCGACCTTGGTTTGCGAGACTTCCTAGAGCCCAATTTCCTCTTTTGGGAGAACGGAGTGCGCGAAGCTACCGATGCTGGGATGGGGCGCTCCGGGACGAGAGACTGCGGCCTCATGGGGCGGAGAGGGGAGGTCTCCGGCCCCTCGGCCGCGGGGTTCCGGCTGCCGGCGCTGCTCAGGAGGAGACTATGGTCGCACCCGGCTCCGGCAGCCGTCCGCCCGGCCCTGGCTCGCGCGGGTTCTAAAATGAGGACAAAGCCCGCCCGGATTTAGCGTGCGCGCGCCGCTTCGGCCAATGGGGCCCCGGCGCGGGGTTGAGTGACGGGCAAGCGCAGCCAATGAGCACGCGCCTTGTTGCGAGGTGCGCCCGGCCCCGGCATTATAAAGAGCGCCACGAGTCGGCATTGTCAGGCGGCGGCACCGCGCGGGTTCCGGCGAGCCTGTTGGTCGGTGGGCTCCGTGCGGCGCGGCGGCGAAGGAGGGCGCGAGGTCGCGGCGGCTCCGTCGGCGGACGGAGGCGAGGCGCGGCAGCGCGGGCGTGAGCGCGGCCGAGCCCGCGGCGCCTTTCCGGCGGGTGGGGACGAGCGGGCCCCGCGGCGTCATCGGCGGCGAGGTGAGCGGCCGGGCCCGCGGGCGGCGGGCGGGGGGAAGCCTGGGCGGGAGCCGCGCGGGCCTGACGCGCTAGGGCCACTCGTTGCAGGAGCCGCCGCGCCCCGGCCTAGCATGTCGGAAGCGGGTGAGGAGCAGCCCATGGAGACCACGGGCGCCACCGAGAACGGACACGAGGCCGCCCCCGAAGGCGAGTCGCCGGCGGGGGCCGGCACCGGGGCCGCGGCGAGCGCTGGAGGCGGGAGCTCGGCGCCCCCGGCCGGCAACCAGAATGGTGCCGAGGGTGACCAGATCAACGCCAGCAAGAACGAGGAGGACGCGGGGTAGGTTCGGTCGCGGGCCGACCCGGGCGCCGCCTTTGTTCCGGGGCCGCCTTTTGTTGGCGCCACGCGGCGGGGGGAGGGGCGGGCGGGCGGCCGGGGCCTGCTCGCGGCCCGCCGCCCTGCCCCTCCGCGCCAGCCGCCCGTCGCGCCGCCGCTAGCGCCGGAGTTTGCAGGAGTTTGTTGGGTCGACTTTGGCGCCGCCCTAGGGCCGCTCGCGCGGGGCCGGGGGGCGGGCGGCCGGGAAGGGGGAGTGCGCTCGGACCTGGGGCCGAGCCGGCCTAGGGCTCCGCGGGGCTGCGTGGGCGGAGTTGGCGCGCGCCCCGGCCGTGGCCCTCCCCCCGCCCCCCACTTCGCGGAGGGCGGAGTCACGGTCTGAACGCGGTCTCAGGCCCCCGGAAGCCCGAGTTCCTGGAGAGCGAGCTCTCAGGGGGCGGTGAGGACGGGCCGGGCCGGCGGCCTTCTGTCTTGACTTGCTTGTTAGGCGGATGACTTCCAGTTGTGAAGGTTCCGGGCTTCTGCCCCAGGCCGCGGTGCCCTCCCTTCCGCCGCCCCGTCTGGGACTGCACCGCCTAGAGCTTCTCGTGGCTCAGGGCTGTGTGGGAGGGGAGTCAAGATTGGTTGACACTTCCCCAACGTAGGCCCCTCGGGGGCTCTCAGGGCAGACCCGCGTTCGGGATGGCGGCTTTGCTTACCCGCTAGCACTGAAGGTGGTGGTGTCAGGGCCGGTCCCAACATCACAGCGCTGTTGTAAGGCTCGTTGGCACGTGTGTCTTTACCATTTCAGAAAAATGTTCGTTGGTGGCCTGAGCTGGGATACCAGCAAAAAAGACCTAAAGGATTACTTTACCAAATTTGGAGAGGTCGTTGATTGTACAATAAAAATGGATCCCAACACTGGCCGGTCAAGAGGGTTTGGGTTTATCCTCTTCAAAGATGCAGCCAGTGTGGAGAAGGTAAGCTGGGCGCTTGATGTCAGCGGCATGAAGTTTGTTCTAGCATAGGGTTCTGAGAGCGCGATAAGTTTGCGTGTTCTGTAGGTGCTTGAGGGCTTTGGGAAAAGCAGAGGTGAGGAACTCTGTTTTGTTTTTGAGGGGATTAAAAAATACAAATTAAGTGGGCCCAGGAAGATTATAGTTGGTGTTTATTGCTTTTTTGGTGTCACTTCTGGGCACTGATTAAAGCAGATCCTTTATCCTGAGGACTAGAATAGAGTCCAAGGTTGCTATGAATGAACTAGGTATTTTAGGTCTGTTACAGAAAACAAAACAAAGGCCCAGAAGTATAAGTAGAAAGAGCTCAGAGCCAGAAAGGGCTGGATTCCAACCCTAGCAGCCCACCTCCAGCCTGCCTCACTGCTGCTTAACTTGTGAAAGAGAGGCTTTAAACTGAGCCCATGCTCTCTGGGAAAGCAGTGGGGTGGGGGGGAGTTGGGGGAGGTGTCTAGGGGCTCAGATAAGCTAGCTGTACTTGGAAGTTTGGAGATGAAGTTGTGTTGCTAAGTCACGTAGGAGTGGAGTATGGGGGCCGGGTCAAACACTTCGTGTACCAGTGTTGGGGTCTTCATGGCTCAAAGAGAAGGGGCTTGTTGAAGGTGGTGCTGTTGAGTTTGAAGCTCATTTTCTTCTGTTGGGACAGGTCCTAGACCAGAAGGAACACAGGCTGGATGGCCGTGTCATTGATCCCAAAAAGGCCATGGCCATGAAGAAGGACCCCGTAAAGAAAATTTTTGTGGGGGGTCTGAATCCTGAAGCCACTGAGGAGAAGATCAGGGAGTACTTTCGAGAGTTCGGGGAGGTGAGTGTGGAACCCTGGGAGTTGCCTGCTGATGGCCCTGAGGTTGCTCTCCCTGGTCCTAGGCAGCCTTGGCTGGCTATAGCTCTCTCTGAGGCTTTTTCATTCTGGCCTTCTTGGGTCTTTTCTCCTCAGAGTTCCCTGTAGGCCCTGGGGGTGGGAAGAGGCATTGGTTCTGAGCTTTGCCTATGTTTACAGATTGAGGCCATTGAGCTTCCAATGGATCCAAAGTTGAACAAAAGACGAGGTTTTGTTTTCATCACTTTTAAAGAAGAGGAACCTGTGAAGAAAGTTCTGGAGAAAAAGTTCCATACCATCAGTGGCAGTAAGGTAAGGTGTCTCCAGCTCTGTATCTGGCCTTCTGTTGGTGGAGAGCTGGCTCTTACAGGTGTGCCTCAGGAGTTGGGCTACCTCTCCGGGGCAGTCTGACCCTGCTGGCTGTTTGCAGTGCCTGCTATTCAGATTGGGGCAGATGATCCCGTCCTTCAGGGAGTTCTGGGCTGGTAGACTTGGCAGAAACCCAGGATGTGTGGGAGGCAGGAGAAAGGGTCTTTTCTCTGGGCTAGAATATGTTCAGTAGCCCCTTTGATTCCTGACTGAAAGCTAGAGGTCGTGGTGTTGAGTCCAAGGTGAATATGGCCTGCACTAAGTCTCAGAAGATTCTAGAACTTCTGTCATTCATGGGTTTGTTTCCTTTGGGTAAAGTTGTTCCTCCTGTGGAGCTTTTTCCTCTCTCCTGTCACAGCCAGATCTTTTGCTTCCACCTGCTCTGGCTCTGGATGTTGGTTTAGTCTGTTCCCACCTCAGATGAGGGTTCTTCCAAAGCTCCCAGGTTTTAGTCCGCGTGTGTCCGTGGTCAGTTTTGCCTAAGAGAGCGGTGCCTCACGGTGAGAAGTGCCAGCTCTTCCCTCTGAACTCTGGCCAGTAGTAGGGTGGGGGGGTGTCGGGGTGTCTTTCGGTTCAGGTGTTCTCCAGGAGTCGGAGGAGGCAGTTGAGGGTGTGGCTGGCTGGCTGGGTGTGGCAGGTCTGAGCCCAGCGGCAGCCAGATAAGGTGGGACAGGTAGGGGGAGGGGCTTCTGGAAGTCTTAATCCTAGCTGGGATGCAGGATTGGGCCCTTAAATTTTACGTCAAATGAGTTGAAGTCTAGGTGCAGCAGCTGGGTGAGGGCTGTTCCCCTAGACGGTGAGTGACATCCCCCGCCCCCCGCGCAATGTGAAATGGCAGGAAGTACCTGTAAGGTAGTCAGTTGCTACTGGTGGTGGGTTTTGAAATAAATGTATTCAGCATTTTTAATTAAACAGAAGACATCAGATGGAATCACTTGGGGAAGGTTTCCCGGTTTGTTAGGGTATGCTTGGATGGTGACACATTGTAGAAAACGGTATTTTATAGGTCGTATTTAGGAGAGTGTATGTGCAAAGGGTACTTCCTCTAAAAAGTAAACTTCTGATTGACTTGGGCAGGAACACTGGGTGGGAGGCTCTGACCCTGATCCCATCCGCAGTGGGCAGATTTTTGAGCAAAAAGGAAACTCTTTGGCTCCTCAGAGGACACAGACATCTGGCCCTTCCCACCAACAGGCCAGTGGTTGGGAGAGGGGAGGGGAGAGCAGCGAGGCCCCGCCCTGAGGCTCAGTGGCTTCCTTCCTCAAAGCCAGAGGTCAGGGGCGCAGCCTCAGCCTGTTGGGAGTGGGATGCTTCATTTCTTCTGTAAAGGAAAGAAAAAAAAAAATTAGAAAGTTTCCCCCCACTTCTTTCTCTCTAAGGCCCCTGATCTGAGAAGCCAGCTTTGAGGCCTCTTTCCCAGGAGGATGGGGCTGGCCTCAGAGCTGCCCCCAGGTGTGGGATCAGGCTATGCTGGGTTGGTCTCGGCTGGGTTGGTCTCGGCCTCGGCCTCAGGCTTGCTGTGCCTCCTCCCAGTTGTTTGATCCGGGCTGCCATCAGCAGGCCTGGAATTACAGCTGTCACCCCAGTAAGTTCTCTGGGGAAAGGTTTTGGCCCAAAGGCCCTAGTGAGTCCTGATCCAGAGATTTTAGTTGTGGTCCCGAGAGTTTTTAGCCCAAATGTGGCTTCCACTTAAGCATGTTTCATTTTGAATTTTTTAATAAAAGATTGATTTTATTTTAGAGACTGAGTGCACACGCGTGTTGGGGGGAGGGAGAAACTTTAGCAGATTTCGCTCCGCAGGTAGCCCCATGCAGGACTCAATTGCCTGACCCTGAGATCATAACCTGAGCCCAAAGCAAGAGTCGGGACGCTTCACCTGCGTCCCCCAGGTGCCCCAGGCAGATTTTATATTGAGCATTTAGTCCCCACGGGCCATCTGAGTCTCCATCAGCAAAGGTCTTTGTCCATGGCCCTGTCCCAAGCTTGTCGTAGCGGTCTGACCCATTGTCATCTCTTCTGGCAGTGTGAGATCAAGGTGGCCCAGCCCAAAGAAGTCTATCAGCAGCAGCAGTACGGCTCTGGGGGCCGTGGGAACCGCAGCCGAGGGAACCGAGGCAGCGGCGGCGGTGGCGGCAGCGGAGGTGAGTGGAACCTGGCTGAGCAAAGACGGGGCCCTGCCTGCATGGAGCCCCCGTGCCTGTCTGGGGGAGTTCTCGCTGGCCTCCGGCGTTTGGTGCACCAGGCCGGGCGGGTCATGTTGGCGCCGCTGTGGCTGCTGCTTGGTGTGGAAGAGCCTGGCTCTTGTGGCCTGGGGCCCCAGGGCAGAGGGGCTTTTGCATTGCAGTCAGGGTGCGGGGGTGGCCGGCTTGGGGGGCGCGCTGGGCTGGGTGGCGGGCCTGAGTCTCGGTATACCCGTGGGCGGGTGGGCAGAAGGTAGGGCAGGGCTGTGCCGGGCGCTTTACCTCCTTCTGTCCAGGCCCCTCGGACTCCAAAGCCTGAATGTCCTCCTTTTTAGAGCCGAGCTGCCAGGGAGTGTGGGGGTGAGGAGAGGGAGATGTGAGAGAGTGAGCTCCCGCTTATTTGCCCCAAGTGCAGTTAGCCGGCAGGGCCCTCTTGGCCCTCAGAGCCCCAGCTTGGGCCTCAGATGCAGGGCGGGGTCCAGGGCCGCTGACACCAGGCAGCAGCCCCCTGGTTTCTACCTGAGTTACCATAGTGAGCCCGCCACCCGAAGGGCAGGATTTCCTCCATCCTCGCTCCTGCGTGTGCTAAATGGTCCCTGGGCCCCTGGGCCCTGCTCCCCCCACAGGTCAGAGTCAGAGTTGGAATCAGGGCTACGGCAGCTACTGGAACCAGGGCTACGGCTACCAGCAGGGCTACGGGCCCGGCTATGGCGGCTACGACTACTCGCCCTATGGCTATTACGGCTACGGCCCCGGCTACGACTACAGTAAGTAGGAGAGAGGGAGGCCCTGGCCGCTCACCCCCAACCCTGGGAGGCAGGACAGACAGTGCAGGGGCCACTGGCAGCAGGGGCTTTGGAGTCGGACAGGCTGGGCTTGGGGGCCCGGCGCGGCCACCATGGGAAGAGGCACTTGAGCCTCTGGGCCTCAGGAAGGCGGGGCGCGGCCCCCTCTGTGCTGGCCAGGGGTGCGGGCTCCTGTGTGGCGGTACAGCAGGCGCCTGGCTCTGGGAGGGCTCGGGCAGACGGCATTGCGACCCATGCATGGCCTTCTCGTCCCCAGGTCAGGGTGGCACGAACTACGGGAAGAGCCAGCGCCGCGGCGGCCACCAGAACAACTACAAGCCGTACTGAGGCCGCGGCCGGACGCCCACCCGCACACGCTCTGTCCGGATCTCGAGTGAACACAATTATGTACCAAATTTAACCTGGCGTACTTTCTATGGCCTGTCCCATGTGCATCTTATTTAAAAATCTCCCCCTTGGAAATCACTCTCCTGTTGACTATTTCCAGAGCTCTAGTTGTCGTAGGCAGCGTGTGGGGGTCTCTGAGGCCAGGGCGGCGTTGGAGGGCTAGTTTTAGGCCCAGGTCCCCCAGGGCCGGCTGGGAGGGTCCGCTGCCCGCCACTGCCCGCAGCCTGGACCTGTGGACCCTGGTTGTAAAGAGTAAACTGTATCTTAGGAAACCAGTGTCACCTTTTTTTCACCTTTTAATTTTATATTATTTGTGTCATACATTTCCTGTTAATGGAAGTGTTAATTTTACTGTACTTTTTGGTACCTTTTGGGAATCTAATGTATTGTAAGGTATTTTACACGTGTCCTGATTTTGCCACGACCTGGATATTGAAGCTATCCAAGCTTTTGAAATAAAAATTTAAAAACCCCCAAAGCCTGGGTGAGTGTGGGGCATGCTGTGAAGAACGGGGAAGGGCCAGGCACTCCTGAACCTTCGAAGCTTTAGTGCGTCCATGACCGGACAGCAGTCCTGGCAGGTGGAGCCTGGACGCCGGGCACTGCTGGGGCGCTGCTTGTAAGGATGGGGCCTGCCTAGGACTTGAGCCCTTTTAGAGGAAGTTTTAAAGGACTTCTGACTGGAGGCAGCTTCAAGGGGGTGAAGGAGGTACCGTGAGGGGTGCTGCTCCCAGAGCAATGGGGGCTGCGGCAGCTGCAGACTCCAGTCTCTCCTGGGCACCCAGAAGTGGGACTTGGTCTCCTAGCGGAGGACAGTGGGAATGTACCCAGGAAGGCAGTATCTTAGGGGCCAGCTGGACTGGACACAAAGTGCCCCCTCCTGGGTGGCCCAGAACAGTTTTGGCCCCTGTGGCAGAGTTGAGCTGCTGGCTGGACTGGGGCGCCCCAGGGCTGGTGGTTGAGCCCTCAGACTAGCAAAGACTTGTTTTCCATTCCTTCTAGAAGGAGAACTGGCTTGGGGAGGAAGGCGCTAGTCCTGCCTTCCCCCGCAGCTATGGCGAGATGTTTCTGAAGAAAACCTGGTGAGGAGCGAGGTTTGGCTTGCTGAGGGTGAGGGCCATGGCCATGGGTCATGAGGAGCAAGGCCTACTCACCCAAGGAAGGAGGACGCGAGTGCCAGGGCAGATTCAGGGCTGGAGCCTCAGTGTCTCACAACTTCTCACCTTTTTTTCCATGTCTGAAAAACAGCACAGAAGCCCCCCCCCCCCCCCCAAGTGCTTAGCCTTTCTCTAGCATCCAAGCTTCTTGGACTCCTTGTCCAGCCCCTTGACCATATGCACAAACCACAGGGTCAGCAACACTCCCAAAAGGACAAAGCCAGACGTCAGTCAGGTTGCCCCAAACATTCAGGCTCAATGGCAGTCCCTCTGCTCAGGAAAGTAAAGGCAAGTCTGTGCCTGCTCAGCCTCTCCTCCCGCGGGCTCCCCGCAGACACCCTCCTTCCTCCAGGGAACCCATCTGCAGAGATGGAGGAGAGGGAGGGGTGCCTGCCAGGAGGTGGGACTTTGCCCACTGCCCACCCCTGCCCATGCAGCATAGCAGAGACCTGTCCGCTTCCGTTGTTCCAGGTGGCCTGGTGAGTGCGTTTAGGGCAGACCCCACACTGATCCACATTCCTAGGGGGCTGGAAACCTAGGGAAGAATTTCCTTTTGCACTTCATCAGTCCTGGGTACAAATCTCAGTCCAGCACCTTAGCTGCTGAGGGGGACACTAGCCTTCAAGGAAGGCACAATGTTCCCGCCACATAAATCCCTGCTGTGTCACTAGGTGATTGCCTTGCCTCGCGTCCACGCTGGTGCTACTCAGGCAGGATGGCTACTCCGGGCTCAGGAAGCCCCTCCACGCCACAGCTCCTTGTTCCCTGCGCGGTCTCGAAGACTCCTGGCTCACCGTGGAGTCTCCTTCCCAGGCATCCTGGAAGGTCCTCGCTCCTGGCCGCAGGTGGGGCTCAAGAGACCTGGTCAGCTGCTCCTTGGGCCCCCAGCTCACCTGTCAGGATGGTATCCATCTTTGCCACCACGTGTCGCGCGTTGTCCTCACTGAAGCACATTGGGGGTTTAAATTTCAGGACGTTCCGCCCAGGGCCGTCTGTGCTCAGCAAAATGTAGCTCTCTTTCAGCCTGTGAGGATAGGACACGGCAAGGCCCTGTGGCCCAGCAGCCAGGGAACCCTTCACAGAGCCTCAAAATCTGTCCTGGCTTCAGCCAACCGGCCCCTGGGAGCCCCACCCCAGTCCAGGTCCCGCAGGGACACAGCACTGGCCACCTCCTCCCGAACTGCCTGCCTGCCTGTCCTTGTTCACCCAGCACTAAGGGCTCCTGTGTGGGGTGCCCTGCACCTGGCCCTGAGCCCGCCACCCTCCATCCCCACCCCTACCCCACGCAGGGGCCTCCACTCATCCAGCCCTGGAGTCCCGGCCTGAGCCAAAACAGGCCGCGGCTAGGCCGTGGCCAGCCAGCATTCCTGCACCGCACCGATGCTGCCGGGCTGGTACAGCGAACCCCTGTGCCCCCTCCCTGGCTCCAGGGACTTCTCTGCCAGCCCCGGTTCTGCTTCCTGCCCCCGAGTCATCTGGACATCTCAGAGGACTCCGCAGTTTTCATTTCCAGTTCTTTCTAGGAAGATAGCTTCACCTCCTTAATAGTAGTGGTACCTAAGGACATTAACAGTCCACGTTTGCACTTCAACCTGGGAAGGTCCCTTGACCAGAAAGAAAGGGTCTGAGGTGATTGTATTTACATTCTGACCCAGACTTCCATTCTCTCTCATTTATTCCCTGGGGCAGGGGTGGGGTCCTCCAGATGCCCTCACCCAGACAAGGAGCAGGAAGCCTGTCCGTACCAAAGAAAACCGGCTGCTGTGCCCACGGGGAGCCCCAAGTCTGGCTCTGCCACGGGCCCTGGCATGGCCGTGAAAGTAGCGGCTTCCCGCCAGCCGGGCGCTGTGGGATGTGGCGTTATGGTCTCTGAGCCCCTGTGGCGCTCGCATCCTCTGCTGGGAACGGCCCACACCCATCCGAGGCCCTGCCGCCAGGCACTGGCCACCAAGCGGACCTGGCCACTTTATCAGTGTGTGGTGTCGGGGTGGGGGTACCCAGAAGGGGGGCCCCTTCCCCGCTCTGGCCCCGATGCCAACTCCTGCAGGCAGCCCTCTGTGGCCCTGAGGGCCCAGGGACACAGTGGCAATGGCAAAAGCAGGACAGCAGCTCCTTCCCAGTCAGGGGACGTTGCAGAGGCAACTCGGTTCGAGAAATAGTACCTGGACACCACGTAGTTCGCCTCCTCAGTTGCTGGTGTCCTGGTCGCTGTGTCTTTGATCAGGTCCACACCAATAAAGAGCCCGATGCCCCTGGAACGGAAAGGCGACATCTTAGGAAGCCAGGCCGGAAGGGCCGTGGGCCCTTGCTCTCCCCCTCTGGCTGGGCCTGCCCAAAGCACCAGTCCTGTGCCTCCGCTTCCTGGGGAGCCTGAGGGCTGCACAACCCTCGGAGGGTGGAGGGTGGTGACCCAGTGCCAGAAAGTGACTTTGAGGAGAGGGGCCCCAGCTGTGACAGAGGAAAAGTCGGGGGCCAGGGCCGTCTGCCCCTGGTATCTCCTTCCCTAGAAGCGCCATCTCGGGCAGCAGCACCCCTCAGAGCTTTAGTTCCTCCTCTGTGGAGAGAAAAGTCCCCACCACCCTGGGTGACAATGAGGTGATGAAACCATGCTTGGCCCCGGGCTGGTGTTCAGTTAGCAGGTAAGGAGTGCTGCCCAAGCCTACCTGATGTCCCCGATGATGGGATGCTTGGCTTTCTGCTGTTGGAGGAGCTCCATGAGGACACTTCCCACAGAGGCAGCATGAGCCCACAGCTGCTCCTTCTCTAGAACGTCCAGGACGGCCAGGCCCACGGCGCAGGACACCGGGCTGCCCCCAAACTGAGTCAGGGGACAAAGGGCGGGTCAGAGGCCCAGAGAAGTGGGCCCTGCTCCAGGAACGTGAGGGCTGCAGAAGGCCACACACATTCCAAGGGCAGTGACAGGCACAGGCCTGAAGCCCACAGAACTCCGAGTACTTGGGGATAGACGGGGTTCTCCCGAAGCCCCCACGGGCTATCCTCTCGCCTTTCCCAGTGCCAATGTGACTGGGACTCAGGGAAGCCACCCCAAGGGGTATAGAAAGAGCCTCAAGAGGCAGAATTGGAGGAGAGGGTGTACTGTGCATTCCTACAGAGCTGCCTTCCGCTGAGAGGCTATAAGGTTGGGGGGGCGGCGGGGGGAGATGTCCCCTCCGGACACCTGGGAGCTCTGGTACCCTTCCTCCCGCGGACCCTGCAGGTGTCCAAAGGGGGACCTGTGTCACAGAGAGGAAAGAGTAAGGGTGTCTCTTGCAGACCATCTTTTTAATTTTTTAAAACTATATTTAAAAAGAAAACTTCACTGAAGTAGAGTTTACATACAATAAGCTGCAAATATCTACAGCGAGCGCATATAGTTCAGTGTGATGAGACAAATACGTATACCCGTGGTGCCCCCACCACAATGAAGAGACAGGACATTTCCATCCCGTCCCAAAGATCCTTGTGCCCCTCCACTGCTGGCTCAGGCGACCACTGACCTGCTTTCTGTCACCACAGTTTTGCTGTTTCTGGAATGTTCTCTCTTGTGCCTAGGTGCTTCTGCTCAGCATGTTTTTGTGATTTCCCATCTTGTCCTGTGTCTCAGTAGCATGTTCCTATTACTGGTGCATGGAATCCCACTGTACGGACACACCATTCTTTGTTTCTCTAATCTCCTGTTAATGGTCCCTTGGATTCTTTTGATTTTTGGCTATTACGAATAAAGCTGTTTAAGAATATTTATAACAAATCTTGGTGTGAACAGATGTCCTCATTTCTCCTGGGTAAATATCTAGGAGTGGAATTGCTGGGTTGTAATCATAAATGCAGACTTGGCTTCATAAAAAACTGAAACTTTCCCAAGGTGCTTGTATCGTGTTATGTTCCCACCACTAGCCTACAAAATTCCAGGAGAGCTCCCATCCTCAAAATGATTTGGAATTGTCAGTCTTTTTAACTGTAGCCATCCTAGCAGGTGTCTGGTTGTGTCCTGTAGATCATCTTCAAACTGGGTGAGCAGAGCCCCGTATCTGAGATCATAAAAAGCTTCTGAGGGGATTCCGCCATCAGGCAGATTTCTGACATGTCCAGATTATGCGTGGAATGGACACACAGGATGGACTGAGGCTACTTACTGTATAATACCATGAACTTGTTAAAAGGTGGAGTGTAGGTATTAATAGCATCTTTTGTTTAACCCACTGAGCCACCTAGGCGCCTCAATAGCATCTTTTGTTTAGAATCATGACATGGCCAAGGCAATGAATGCCGAACTACCACAGTAGGTAGGTCGTTGTCCCAGGACCACCCCAGAGGAGCAACAGGAAGAAAATGAACAAGTTCTGACAGAGTCCTGGGAATCCAGAAGGTCATGTCTACATAGAGGGATATGTGTACGCCCTGTGCCTTATGCATGATTGGGAAGGACCTGAAAAGCTCTAAGCTCTGGCCATTGGCTGCCTTGAGGCTCCGCAGAAGGAGGAAGGAAAGGCTGAGACAGAGCTGTAAGCTGCTGGGCTGAGTAGTCAAGGCATGGAGCCTTCTATCTCACACACATGGGACCACTTGTCAAAGGCATCGAAGGAGCTATCTGTCCCATCACGAGATGATCACTAAGCCAAACTAGCAAAGACTACAAACTTTACACAGTTCAGAAAAGGCACTATACAAACAATAATAAAAACACCATACGGAGGGAATACGATTTCTAAAGCTGACAGAATATATTACTTAACATGTCCAGTTTCAAGAGAAAATCATGAAACTTCCAAGGAAAGAAGAAAGCATGACCCATATATGGGGGTGAGGAACAGTCCCATAGACACTGTCCCCGAGGAAGCGGAGATAGCGATCCTCTTAGACAAAGACATTAAATCAGATGTTATGCTTGTATTAAAACAACTAAATGAAACCATATTGCAAGAACTCAAAAGCAAAGCATGAAGACATTGTCTCAGCAAACATGAATGTCACTGAAGAGAAATTTTAAAAAAGAACTACAGAGAAATTCTGGAGTTGAGAAGCACAGTAACTGTAATGAAAAATTCACCAGACAGGCTCAACAACAGATTTGGGCAAACAGATGAAGGAATCAGCAAATTTGAAGATAATGTCAACTGAGACTGTCCAGTCTGAAAACCAGAAAGAGGAAATGAATAGAGCTTTGACAGCCTGTGGGACACAATGAAGCAAACCAACATCTGCATATTGGGGGGGGGGTCCCAGAGGAGAGGAGAGGGAAAGACACCCAAAGACAAAGAGGGTGGGAGAAATGGTTAAAAGTGGTCAAAAGGCAACACATTTCCAGTTATAAAATAAGTAGGTCATGGGGATGTAATGAACAGCATGGTGACTACAGTTAGTAATATTGTATTATATATTTGAAAGTTGCTAAGACAGACCTTTTTAATTTAATTAACCAACATACAGTACACAATTGGTTTCAGATGTAGAGGTAATTCACCAGCTGCATGTAACACTCAGTGCTCATCATATCATGTGCCCTACTTAATGCCCATCACCCAGTTTTCCCATCCGCCCCTGCCCCCAACAACTCTGTTTCTTAGAGTTAAGAGACTCTCATGGTTAAGAAAGATCTTCAAAGTTCTCTTCCTAAGGAAAAAAATTACTATGTGATGATGGATCCTAACTAAACCTGTGATCATTTCACAAGATACACAAACAACTGAATCATTATGTTGTGTGAGACTAATAGAATACTGTATGCCAATTATGTCTCAGTGGATAAAAGACAAACCTGCAGTAAGCAAGAGACAACAGATTTGTCTTGTGCAGGAGCTGGGCGACAAGATTAACAGCTGAGTCCTCATCAGAAACCATGAAGGCCAGACGCAGTGGGATGACATATTTTGTTTTTTTTAAAATTTGGGATGACATATTTAAAGTAATAAAAGAAAAAGACTGCCAGTCAAAAATTCTACATAAAAGCATCCTTTCAAAATGGGGAAACTAAGACAATTCCAGACAAATAAAAACTGAATGTGTCCCAAACATATACTTCACAAAAAACACTAATGGTATGTCTTCGGACTGAGATGAAAAGACACATCGGATAGGGACACCTGGGTGGCTCAGTCGATGAAGCGTCTGCCTTTGGCTCGGGTCATGATCTCAGGGTCCTGGGATCGAGTCCCGCATCGGGCTCTCTGCTCAGTGGGGAGTCTCTGCTTTTTCCTCTCCCTCTGCCTGCTTCTCCCCCTGCTTGTGCTCTCTCTCTCTGACAAATAAGTAAATAAAATCTTAAAAAAAAAGACATCAGATAATAACTCAAATCCACATGAATAAAGAGGACTGATAAAGACACAAAGAGGCTGAAAGCAGAAGGGTGGAGAAGGTACACCATGCAAACAGGAACGAGAAGAGTCAAAGTAGCCATACTAGTATCAGACATAAAAGACGTGCGGATTACAATTGCATTAGCAACAGAGAGAAACATTCCATAATGCCACGAGTCAATCTATCAAAAGGATTTGATAACCATTACAAATTCATTTGTACTTAAAAACAGAGCCTCAAAATACATAAAGCAAAAACTGACAGAAGTGGAAGCAGAAACGTACCATTCAGGGACCAAGGGAGACTTCAGTCTTTCATTTTCAGTAACTGACAAAACTATACAGGAGATCAACATGGAAACAGAGGACTTGAAGGACACTATAAGCGGACTAGACCCAACAGACATATACAGAGCACTCCAAAAGAGCAGAAAAAACACTCTTCCTAAATGCACCAATGGATCAAAGAAGTTGCAAGGAGATTTAAAAATATAGATGAATGAAAATGAAAACATACCAAAACTTACAGGATGCAGCGAAAGTAGTACTAATATGAAAATTTATGTCTGTAAACATGTATGTCAAAAAAGAAAGTTCTCAAGTGAATAATCTAACTTTCCACTTTAAGAAAACATAAAAAGAGCAATCAAATCAAAAGCAAGCAGAAGGATGGGAATCCTAAAGATTGAAGTGGAAATAAATAGAAATGCAGAAAAACAATAAAAAAGAATCAGCAAAATCAAAAGTGGGTTCTTTTTTTTTTTTTTTAAAGATTTTATTTATTTGAGAGAGAGAGAGAGAATGAGAGAGAAAGAGCATGAGAGGAGAGAGGTCATCAGGAGAAGCAGACTTCCTGCCAAGCAGGAAACCTGATGTGGGACTTGATCCTGGGACTCCAGGATCATGACCCGAGCCGAAGGCAGCTGCTTAACCAACTGAGCCACCCAGGCACCCCCAAAAGTGAGTTCTTTGAGAAGATCAATAAAATTAACAAACTTCAGCTAGATTGATCAAAATAAAGGCTCAAACATCTAAAATCAGGAATGAAAGAGGACCCATGACTACCAAACTAACAAACTTAATGAAGCCAAAAGGATTATAAGGGAATCATATGAACAAATGTACATCGACAAGTTAGATCACTAAGATGATATGCACAAAGTCCTGAAAAATAAAAAATATTGACACTGGCTCAAGAAGAAACAGAAAATCTAACAGACATATGCAAGTAAAAAGAAAAGAATAGTAATAAGAAGTTCCCACAAAGAAAAGCCTAGAACCAGATGGCTCCACTGGTGAACTCTACCACAATGTTTAAAGAAGAATTACCGCCCATCTTTTGAAAAGCCTCCCAGAAGACAGAATGGGCATAGACATTTCCTAGCTCATTCTTTGAGGCCAGCATTATACCCTGATACCAAAACCTGACAAAGACATCAAAAGAAAACTACAGATCAGTATCTCTTAAGAATACAGATGTGGAGGAAAGGTTCAAGACAGAAGTATAGTAAGATCCTGAGCTCACCTCCTCCCAGGGACACAACAAATAGACAACTACATACAGGATCATTCCCTCTGAAGGGGACCAAGAAACTGGATGAACAGACCCTCTGCAAGAAGGGACAGCAATGAGACAGATGGCAGAGACAGAGCTACACCGGGGGCAGCATTTCACAGGCAAGAGGGATCTTAAAGGCACAAAACGTTTTCCCTGAGGAGTGAGAGATTTGAGCTCCACATCAGGGACTCCAACCCTTAGATCCTGAACAAAAGAGACAAGATCCCCAAACACCTAGCTTTTAAAAACCAACAGCGAGTACATCTCAGAAAACTCTAGAACTATAGGGAAATGAGAACTCACTCTTAAAAAGCTTACACATAGATCAACCTGACTCAGAACTTTACACTCTAGTGTAAAATACCAGATCGAATGGTACATGAGCTGCAGGTGAAGGAGTCCCACTTACTAATCTTGGAGAGTCTGTTGGAACCATAGGAGGCAGCTGGGCCACTCTGCAAGGACTGACACAGTGGTGGCAGCCACTTTTGCTATCCTCTTCTGCTGTTCTGATCCTGGCACTGGTGGGTACCATTCTGGAATCCTCCCTCTAGACTGCTAATCCTAGCCAACTACGTACATCAGCTGGGCTTCACAGCTGAACGACAGCATGCTCACAGCAATACTAGCCAGACAGGGGACCAGCCCCACCCAACAGCGCACCCACAGTAGCTGCAGGCCTGCTACAACACGAGGCGGCACACAGCCCACATAGGGGACACCCCTGGAGCATCTGGCTTTCGTGGCCAGGAGGGACTTCACTTCTGGGCTCCACAGGACATCTTCTACATAAGGCCACTCCTTCAAGATGGGGAGATGTAGTTGAACTATCTGATAGATACAAACAAACACAGAGAATTGAACAAAATGAGGAGACAGAGGAACATGTTCCAAATGAAAGAATAGGACAAAAACCTCAAAAAGAATTAGATAAAATGGAGACGCTTATCTACTCATCCACCCAATAAAGAGTTCAAAGTAATGGTCATACAGATGCTTACCAAACTTGGGAAAAGAATGGATAACCATGGTGAGAACATCAGCAGAGAGAGAGAAAATTAAAAAAAAAAAAACCAATCAGCGCTGAAGAATACAATAATAAAAATGAGATATGCACTTGGGGGAATAGACAATAGATTAGATAATACAGAAGGATGGATCAGTGATACGGAAGACAGGGTAATGGAAATCATCCAATTAAGAGAGTAAAAAGAAAAAAAACTAAAAAAGGAGGATAGTTTAAGGGACCTCAGGGACAACATCAAGTGTACTAACATTCACTGCCTGCAGTTCCAGAAAGAGAAGAGAGAGTAAAGGGACAAGACACCTATTTGAAGAAATAATGGCTGAAAACTTCCCTAACCTGGCAGAAGAAAGAGACATACAAGTCTAGAGAGCACAGAAAGTCAAAGATGAACCCAGAGACCGTACCAAGACACATTATCATTAAAATGTCAAGAATTAAAGGTAAAGATAAAAGCAGCAAGAGAAAAGGAACTTGTTATGTATAAGGGAACCCTGATAAGACTATCAGCTAATTTTTCAGCAGAAACTTTGTAGGCTGGAAGACAGTAGCACAGCATATTCAAAGTGCTGAAAGGAAAACAAAAAAAACCTTACTATCAAGAACACTGTACCTGGCAAGGTTATCATTCAGAACATAAGCAGAGATAAAAGAATTTCCCAGACAGCAAAGCTAGAAGTTCATCATCACTAAACTGGCTTCACAAAAAATATTAAAGGAACTGCTTCAAGCAGGAAAGAAAAGACAATAACTAGAAATAAGGAAATCTATGAAAGAAAATATCTCACTGGTAAAGGCAAACACACAGAAAAGGTAGTGGATCAACCACTTATAAAACTGAAGATTAAAGACAAAAGTACTAAAATCAACAACATCTCCAACAATAAATGAATACACAAAATAGAAGTAAAATATGCTATCGAAGACAAAATATATGTGTGTGTGGGGTGGGGTTTATTTATTTATTAAAGATTTTATTTATTTCAGAGGGAGAAGGAGGAAGGGAGGGAAGGGGAAAGGGGGAGAAGGAGAGACAGAGCAAGAATGAGCACAGGAGGGACGCCTGGGTGGCTCAGTTGGTTAAGCAGCTGCCTTCGGCTCAGGTCATGATCCCAGTGTCCTGGGATCGAGTCCCACATCGGGCTCCTTGCTTGGCGGGGAGCCTGCTTCTCCCTCTGCCTCTGCCTGCCATTCTGTCTGCCTGTGCTCGCTCTCTCTCCCTCTCTCTCTGACAAATAAATAAATAAAATCTTAAAAAAAAAAAAAGAATGAGCACAGGAGCAGGGGTGGGGAGGTAAAGAGGGAGAAGCAGAGTCCCCATTGAGCAGGGAGCCCGGTGCAGGAATCAATCCCAAGACCTGGAGATCTTGACCTGAGCCAAAGGTAGACACTTAACTGACTGAGCCACCCAGGTGCCCCCAAATGTGGTATTTTTAGAATGAATCTGAACTTAACCACCAACTGAAAACAGACTGCTATACACAGATTGTTATATATGAACCTCACAGTAACCACAAACCCAAACCCTGGCATAGATAACAAAAAATAAACAGACAGGAATCTAAACATAACACTAAAAAGTCATCAACTCAGAAGGGAAGAGAGTAAGAAAAAGGAATAGAACTGGAAAAACAACCAGAACACAGCAAACAAAATGTCAGTAAATACATACCTATCAATAATTACTATAAATGTAAATAGAATAAATGATCCAATCAAAAGACACAGGGTAGCTGTCTTTTTTTTTTTTTTTGAGGTTTTGTTATCATTTATTTGTGAAGTTAAAAACAAGCAATAAAAGGTAAAAACTGCCATACAATTTTTTGTTTTGTTCTCAGTTTCAATGTCCTCTTAAACAGTGGGAAACCCAAGACCAGTCCCGGGATGGGGGGCAGGAGGGGCTGTAGGGGAGCTGAGCAAGGCAGTGGGGAGGAGACAGGAGGAGAAGAGGCCAAGGGGATTGACCTGGGGTGGGGGTGGGTGGGGGAGGGGGCCTGCAATAGCAACACCTGGTCCGAGGAATGTTTCAACTCTAACTAAAAAAAAAAGAAACAGGAGAAGTGACTTTTTTTCCTTTTTAAAAGTTTATTTTAAAAACATGAAGGTGGGGGGGTGTCTGAGTGACTCAGTGAGTTAAGCCTCTGCCTTCGGCTCAGGTCATGATCTCGGGGTCCTGGGATCGAGCCCCGCATCGGGCTCTCTGCTCAGCGGGGAGCCTGCTTCCTCCTCTCTCTCTGCCTGCCTCTCTGCCTACTTGTGATCTTGGTCTGTCAAATAAATATATAAAATCTTAAAAAAAAAAAAACCAGAAAACCAAAAACATGAAGAGGGCTAAGGGTGAAAGGAAGAAAATGAATTGCTTTCCCCTGAAAGAGGCAGCTTCAGGAAGGGATAGAGATTCATACACATACACACACACACACACACACACACACGAGTGTGTGTATATATGTGTATACACATATATAATATATATAATTTTATAAAATATATACAATTATATATATAATTTTATAGGTTTTGATTTTTGTGTTTTTAATATTTAAAAACAATTTTTTGGCGGAGATATATTTCTATCTTCTATGGCTGGCTCAACATGAAAGATCCCAATTTTGAAAGAAAAAAGCATGAGACACACAGAATGAGGGAGAGAGTGAGAGCCCAGCATTGCCCAAGGCCATGACCTTGGTGGCAAGGTGGGTACCCTGTGTCTTTTAATTGGATCAAGTCCCACATCGGGTTCCCTGCTGCTCTCTTGGCTTCTGCCTCTCTCTCTCTCCGGAATACATAAATAAAATCTTTTTATTTAGAAAAGAAAATAAAGATTTTATTTATTGAGAGAGAGAGACTGTGAGCATGAGCAGGGGGAGGGGCAGAGGGAGAGGAGGAAGCAAGCTCCCCGCTGAGGAGAAGCCTGACATGGGGCTCGATTCCAGCACTGTGAGAACATGACCTGAGCAGAAGGCAGACACTTAACCAACTGAGCCACCCAGGCGCCCCAGACAAAATAAACTTAAAAACAAAAACCGTAATGAGAGACAAAGAAGGGCATTATATAATGAAGGGATCAATCCAATGAGAAGATAAAACACTTGTAAATATTTATGCTTCCAACAGAGGCGCACCTAAATATATAAGGCAAATATTAACATATGCAAAGGGAGAAACTGCCAGTCATACAGTAACAGTAGGTGGACTTTAACACCCCGCTCACCCCAGTGGATAGATCATCCAGCCAGAAACTAAGGAATCACTGGGCTTGAATGACACATTAAACCACATGGACGTAACAGAACATTCAGAATATTCCATCAAAAAACAGCACAATACACATTTTTCTTAAGGGAACATGGAACGCTCTCCAGTACAGATCATAAGAAAGGCCATAAAACAAGTCTCAATAAATTTAAGATGAATGAAGTTACAAGCATCTTTTCCAACCACAACAGTATGAAAGTAGAAATCAATTAAAATAAAAGAATGGGAAGAAACACAAACACATGGAGGTTAAACAAGATGCTGTTAAACAACCAATGGGTCAATGAATAAATCAAAGAGGAAATAAAAAAACACCTTGAGACAAAAATGAAAACACAATGGTAAAGAATCTATGAGAAACAGCAACAGAAATTCTAGGAGGGAAGTATATAGTGAGACAGAATCATATCAAGAAATGGGAAAAATCTTAAATCAACAATCTAACCTCATACCTAAAGGAATGAGGGGAAAAGAAAAAAGAGCAAACAAAGCCCAAAGTTAGTAGAAGGAAGAAAATAAAGATCAGAGGGAAGTAAATAAAATAGAGATTAAAAAGAAAAAGAAAAGATCTATGAAATTAAGAGCACGTTCTTCAAAAAATAAACAAAATTGAAAGATCTATAGCCAAACTTGTCAAGAAAAAAGAGAGAGGACAAAAGAAAACTAGAAGTGAAACAGAAGTTACATCTGGGCGCCTGGGTGGCTCAGTGGGTTAAAGCCTCTGCTTTTGGCTCTGGTCATGATCCCAGGGTCCTGGGATCGAGGCCCGCATTGGGCTTTCTGCTCAGCGGGGAGCCTGTTTCCCTTGCTCTCTCTCTCTGCCTGCCTCTCTGCCTACTTGTGATCTCTGTCTGTCAAATAAATAAATAAAGTCTTAAAAAAAAAAAAAGAGAGAAGTTACAGCTGACACCACAGAAATACAAAGGATCACAAAAGATTTTCATGAACAATTATACGCCAATTAACTGGACAACCTAGAAGAAATGGATACATTCCTAGAAACATCCAATCTTCCACAACTAAATCAGAAAGAAGCAGAAAACCTAAACAGATTATCATTAGTAATGAAATTCAATCAGTAATCCAAAAACTTCCCAAAACCAAAAGTCTAAGACCAGACAGCTTCACAGGTGAATGCTACCAAACTTTTTATTTTTATTTATTTATTTTTAAAGATTTTATTTATTTGACAGAGAGGGAAAGAGAGAGAGAGAGAGAGTGTGTGTGCATGCACAAGCAGGGGGAGCAGCAGGCAGAGGAAGAGGAAGAAGGCTTCTCACTGAGCAAGGAGCCCGATGTGGGACTCGATCCAGGACCCTGGGATCATGACCTGAGCCGAAGGCAGACTCTTAACCAACTGAGCCACCCAGGTGCCCCTCTACCAAACATTTATAGAGTTAACACCTATCCTTCCCAAAATTTCAATTTATTCCAAAAAACTGATAGGGAAAGAATGCTTCCAAACTTACTTATGAGGCCAGGATTATTGTGATACCTAAAATCAAAAACATTGTAAAAAAAAAATTACAAGTCAGTATCCCTGATGAACACAGATGCAAAAATTCTCAACGAAATATTAGTAAAGCAAATTCAGCTAACACATTAAAACGATCTGACGCCATGATCAAATGGGACGTATTCCCAGGATGCAAGGATGGGCCAACATCTGCAAGTCATTCCATGTGATGCACCACATTAACAAGACAAAGAATAAAAATCATCCAATCAGCTCAGTAGATGAAAAAGCTCAGTAGATGAAAAATTCAACATCCATTCATGATAAAAACTCTAAAAAAGGTGGGTATAGATGGAACATAATAAATATAAATAAATATAATAAACATAATAAAAGCCACCTATGACAAACCCACAGCTAACAACATCCTTAACAATGAAAAGTTGAAAGCTTTTTCTCAAGATCAGGAACAAGACCGGAATGCCCACCCTGCCACTTTTATTGAACACAGTACTACAGGTCCTAGCCGCAGCGACGGGGCAAGAAAAGGAATTAAAAGGCATCCAAGTTGGAAAGGAAGAAGTAAAACTGTCACTATTCACAGATGAGCTACTACAATATAGAAAAGTGTAAAGCCAGCACCCATAAACTATTAGTTTAAAGGAATTCAGTAAAGTTGCAGGATACAAAGTGCAGAGAAATCTGTTGTTTCTTTCTTTTTTTTTTTAAGATTTATTTATTTATTTTAGAGAGTGAGAGAGAAAGAGGGAAGGGGAGGGGGAATCTTAAGCAGACTCCCTGCTGAGCCCAGAGCCTGATGTGGGGCTCAATCACACAACGTGAGATCACGACCGTAGCCAAAACCAAGAGTTGGGTATTGAATGCCCCTGTTGTGTTTTCACCTACTAGTAACAAACCATTGCAGAAATTAAGGAAACTATCCCATTTACAATTGCATCAAAAAGAATAAAATAACTAGGAATAAATTTAACTGAGGCGATGAATCACCTATACTTTGCAAACTGTAAGACAATGATGAAAGAAATTGAAGAGGACATGAATCAATGGTAAGATATACTGTCCTCATGGATTGGAGGAATTAATATTATTAAAATGTCCAAAGCACCAAAAGCAATCTACAGATTCAATGCAATCCCTTTCAAAATACCCAATGACATTTTTCGGAGAACTGGGACAAATAATTCTAAAATTTGCATGGAACCACAAAATTTGCATGCAACCTCGAGAAAGAGGCACAAAGCTGGGAGTATCATGCTTCCAGGTTTCAAACTATACTATCAATTACAGTAATCAGTATGGTTCTAGCACAAAACCAAACACATAGATGAATGGATCAGAAGAGAGAGCCCAGAAATAAAATCACACTCACATGGCCAATTAATCTACAACAAAGGAGGCAAGAATATACAATGGTGAAAAGACAATCTCTTCAATAAATGGTGTTAGAGAAAATGGACCACTTTCTTATATCCTATATAAAATAAAGCTCAAAATGAATTAAAGACTTAAATGTAAGACCTAAAACCATAAAACTCCTGGAAGAAAATAGGCAGTAACCTCTTGGACATTTGTTTTAGCAATACCTTTCTGGACAACAAAGCAAAAACAACTGGGACTACATCGAACTGAAAAACTTTAGCACCGTGAAGGAAATAATCAACAAAACGAAAAGGCAATTTACCGAATGGGAGAAGACAGGCAAATAATGTCTCATAAGGAGTTAACACCCAAAATATAAAAGAACTTAGAAAACTCTGTATCACTTGTTTTTTAGATTCCACACAAGTGTGAAATCCTGCTGTATTTGTCTTTCTCTGACTGGCTTACTTCACTTAGCATCATGATCTCCATCTCTGTCTCCATCTCCACCAACATGACTTCCATGCTGTTATAAATGGCAAGATTTCATTCCTTTTGTATAGCTCAGCCGCCAAACACACACACACACACACACACACACACACACAAACACACACCTTTATCCATTCATCAACCTGGAGATGGGCTGCTTCTGTATCATGGCTCTTGGAAATAATGTCGCAATGAACACAGCAGTGCATAGGTCTTTTCCGATTGCTTTTACTTTTCTTCAGATAACTTGCTAGAAGTGGAATTGCGGGTCATATGGTAGTTCTACTTTAACTTTTTCAGGAACCTCTGCACTGTTTTTCCATACTGGCTGCACCAAGGTACCTTCCCACCAATGGTGAGTGCATGAGGGCTCCCTTTTCTCCCCATCCTTGCCCACATCTGTTATTTTTTGTCTTTCCAACAACAGCCATTCTGGCAGGTGTGGGCAGCGATCTCACTGTGGTTTTGATCTGCAACTCCCTGATGATGAGTGATGTTTAGTATCTCTTCATACGTTTACCATCTGTATGTCTTCCTTGGAAAAACATCTGTTCAAGTCTTCTGTCCATTTTTAAACTGGTTTTTTGTTTTGTTCTTTTTTTTTAAGATTTTATTTATCTATCTGAGAGAGAGTGACAGAGAGCATGGTCAGAGGAAGAAGGTCAGAGGGAGCAGCAGACTCCCCGTGGAGATGGGAGGCTGATGCGGGACTCCATCCTAGGACTCTGGGACCATGACCTGAACCAAAGGCAGTTGCTTAACCAACTGAGCCACCCAGGCACCCTACGTTGTGTAAGTTCTGTATATATTTTGGATATTAACCCCTTACTAGATGTCTGATTTGCAAATATCTTCCCCCATTCATTATGTTGCCTTTTGTTTTATTGATAGTTTCCTTCTCTGTACAAAAGAGCTTTTTAATTTGATATAATCCAATTTGCTTATTTTAGCTTTTGCTGCTGGTCAACTTCCACAAGGTGCCAAGACCATTCAATGGGATAGAAACAGTCTTCTCAGCAAATGGTGTTGGGACAAGCAGACATCCACACACAAGTGAGTCAAGTTACCCCCATCCCATCCATATGCAAAATATTAGGTCCAAATAAACAAAAGACTCAAATTTAAGAGCTAAAATTAGAAAATCCTTAAAAGAAGGCAAAGGTGTAAATCTTCATGACCTTAGATTAGGCAGTGGTTTGTTAGATAAGACTCTAAAGCACTAGCGAGCAAAGAAGAAATAAACTGGCCTCCAACAAGAGGAGCTTTGTTGCGCTTCAGAGGAGACTATGAAGAAAGTGAAAAGACAACTCAGAAATGGGAGAAAATATTTCCAAATTATCTCTTTGAAAAGGATTAATACTGATAAAGAACTCTTACAACTCAGCAAAAAGAGACAAGTAACCCAATTTAAAAATGGGCGGGGCACCTGGATGGCTCAAGTGGGTTAAAGCCTCTGTCGTCGGCTCAGGTCATGATCCCAGGGTCCTGGGATCAAGCACCACGTCCGGCTCTCTGCTCCGCAGGGAGCCTGCTTCCTCCCCTCTCTCTCTCTGCCTACCTCTCTGCCTACTTGTGATCTCTCTCTCTGTCAAATAAGTGAAATCTTTAAAAAAGAAAAAAAAAAAAGCCTCTGCCTTTGGCTCAGGTCATGATCCCAAGGTCCTGGGATGGAGCCCCACATCGGGCTCTCTGCTCTGCGGGGAGCCTGCTTTCTCCTCTCTCTCTGCCTGCCCCTCTACCTGTGATCTTTGTCAAATAAATAAATAAAATATTTTTTAAAAAACGGGCAAAGGATGTGAGTAACATTTTCCAAAGAACATATGCGAACAGACAATAACCACATAAAAAGATGCTCGACCTCACTAGCCACGAGGGAAACGCAAATCACAATGAAATACTATTTTGTGCTCACTGGGGTGGCTATAATAAAAGACGGGAACTTACAAATGCTGGAGAGGATACAGAGGAGTTGGAGCGTACGAGGGTACACGGTTGGTGGGCACGTCAAGTGGTACAGCTACTTGAAAAAAGTCTGTCAATCCTCAGGAAGTTAAGCCTAGGGTTGCCATATGATCTGGCGATTCCATTCACAGGGACATACTCAGTAGAGCAGAAAATACGTGTCCAAACAAACACACATATGCAAATGTTTACTGCAGCATTATTCATAATGGCCAAGAAGGGGAAACGACCCAACAGTTCGCTAAATGAAGAAGGGATAAGTGAAATGTAGCACACTCATACAATGGGAATACCATTCATCCCTAAGAAAGAAGGAAGTACTGATTCATGCTGGAACATGGATGAACCTTGAATGTATTAGGGCTATGTGACAGAAGTCAGACACTAAAGGCCACTTTGTGATTCCATTTATATGAAAGGTCAAGAATAGACAAATCCATCAAGACAGAAAGAAGGTGACTACCAGGACTTACAGAGAGAAGACGACGAGGGGGGATGACTGCTAATGGGGCTGCATTTTTGGTGATGAAAATGTTCCAGAATTAAGACAGTAGTGGTAGTGGTGGTTGCACAACTTGGTGAGTAACCAAACACCATTGATTTGTACATGAATTTGAACCTACTGGATTTGTATTTAAAGTTTATTTATTTATGTGTTGAAGTCATCTCTACACACAACCTGAGGCTCGAGTTCATGACCCTGAGATCGAGAGTCGCATACTCTTCCGACTGAGCCAGCCAGGAGCTCCTGACTTCATTTTTATTTTTATTTTTTTTAAAGATTTTATTTATTTGACAGAAAGAGACACAGCGAGAGAGGGAACACAAGCAGTGGGAGTGGGAGAGGGAGAAGCAGGCTCCCCGCCAAACAGGGAGCCAGATGCGGGAATCGATCCCAGGACAGGATCATGACCTGAGCCGAAGGCAGACGCTTAACGACTGAGCCACCCAGGCGCCCCCTGACTTCCTTTTTAAAAGTGTGAATTATATGGGTATGTAAATTATATTTCAACTGAAAAAGAATGGATGGTTTCAGCTTTTTCCTACATCAATACTACACGTAGGGTGACAATGAAATATACTTTTAATGTGTTGGAGGAACAGAGGACCTAGATTTTATATTTAGCTAAAATATTTAAATATGAGGCCCTGATAAAAATATTCCTAGGCAAGCAAGATTTTAGAAGGCAATATAAAGGCTTGCACTGAAAATAACTGGGATGAAATACTTTTTTGGGGGGTAGATATTATTTATTTGTTCGTTTGACAGAGAGAGAGAACATAAGCAGGGGGAGAGGGAGAGGGAGAAGCAGCAGGTTCCTCTGAGCAGGGAGCCCAATGTGGGGCTCGATCCCAGGACCCTGGGATCATGACCTGAGCCGAAGGCAGACGCTTAACCAACAAATGCTTAACTCACTGAGCCACCCAGCAGCCCAGGATGAAATACTTTTAATACAGACACTAAAATAAAATAGGAAGGATTAAAAGAGACAGAAAAGTATGATACACTTTAAAAAAGATTTTATTTATTTATTTGAGACAGAGAGAGAGCAGAGGGAGCAGCAGAGGCAGAGGGAGAACCAGACTCCCTGCTGAGCAGGGAGCCCGATTCAAGAGGCACCTGGGTGGCTCAGTCGTTAAGCATCTGCCTTCGGCTCAGGACATGAGTCCAGGGTCCTGGGATTGAGCCCTGCATTGGGCTCCCTGCTTAGAGGGGAGTCTGATTGTCCCTCTCCTTCTCCCTCTGCTCATGCGGTCTCTCTTTTTCTCAAATAAATAAATAAATAAAATCTTTAAAAAAAAAAAATAAAGATTCATGGGGTGCCTGGGTGGCTCAGTGGGTTAATCCTCTGCCTTTGGCTCGGGTCATGATCTCAGGGTCCTGGGATTGAGCCCCACATCGGGCTCTCTGCTCAGTGAGGAGACTGCTTCCTCCTCTCTGTCTCTGCCTGCTTCTCTGCATACTTGTGATCTCTATCTGTCAAATAAATAAATAAAATCTTAAAAAAAAAAAAAAAGATTCAATTCCCAGGTTGCCTGGCTAGCTCAGTAGGGGGAGCATAGGACTCTTGATTTCAGTGGTAGTGACTGAGATATTACTTAAAATCTTAAAAAAAAAAAATTTTCAATTCCCAATGAACATACAGAAATAAAAAATATGTATATCGTCAATATATATGAAGTAAAGCAAAAATTGATAGTGTTACAAGGAAAAACTGATCAGTTTCTCATCACTGTGAGATCTCTATGCACAGCTCTCACTTATTAATAGGTTATGTAGAAAAAATCCCCAGCAATAATATAGAAGATTCAAACAATGCAATTAACAAGCTTGACCTAAGAGACATTTTACAGAGTTCTGCATTTAGGGAATATACATTTTTCTTAAGAACATGTAGAATAATCAAGTAACAAATCACCTCAACACATTTCACAGAATAAGTAGCGTGTAAGACATGACCTTTGACCTCAGTGTCAGAAGTTAACAATAAAAAAATCTAAAAAACCTAGAAGTGAATAATGCAGTGGTCCTTATACTTTTTTTTAAGTAGGCTCTATTCCCAGCTTGAAGCCCAATTCGGGGCTTGAACTCATGACCCTGAGATCAAGACCTGAGCTGAGATCAAGAGTGGGACACTTAGCTGATCGAGTCACCCACGTGCCCCGGTCCTCACAGTTTTGACCTTAGGATCCCCTTAAAATTGAGGGATCCAACCTACACAATCAACAAAGGACTAATATCAAGAATATCAAGAATAGGGGCACCTGGGTGGCTCAGTGGGTTAAAGCCTCTGCCTTTGGCTCAGGTCGTGATCCCAGGGTCCTGGGATAGAGCCCGGCATCGGATGCTCTGCTCAGCGGGGAGCCTGTTTCCTCCTCTCTCTCTCTGCCTGCCTCTCTGCCTACTTCCTCCTCTGCCTCTCTGCCTATCTCTGTCAAATAAAATAAATAAAATCTTTAAAAAAAAAGAATATCAAGAATATGTGTGTGTGTGTGCACGCACGCGTTCCTCTGTATACACACACACACACACATAAACAAATGCACATACGGAGGAACACAAAACTCCCACAAATAAATAAGAAAAGCTCTAGTAACTCAATCAAAAAATGGGCAAAAGCAAAAACAGGCATTTCACAGAAGAGGAAACATATGGCCAATATACATATGAAGATATCCAAAATAGATAACAGAACTTATAAAACTCAACACCCCAAAAACAAATGATCCAATTTAAAAAGGGGCAGAAGCCATTTCTCTAGGGAAGACATCCAGATGGCCAGCAGACACATGCACAGATGCTCAACATCACTCATCATCAGAGAAAGGCAAATCAACACTACAGCAGGTGTCCCCTCCCACCTGTCGGAATGGCTAAAATCAACCCAAGAAAGAGGTGTTGACGGGGATGCAGAGAAGAAGGAACCCTCATGCACTGCTGGTGGGAGTGCAAAAAACAGTATGGAGGTTCCTCAAAGTCTTGAAAATAGAGCTACCCTATGACCCAGCAATCGCACTATGGGGCAGTTACCAGAAGAACACCAGAACCCTAACTGAAAGGGATACAGGCGCCTGTATGTCTATAGCAGGATTATTTCTAACAGCCAAGATAGGGAAGCAGCCCAAGTGTCCACTGACTGATGAAAGGATAAAGAAGAGGTGGTGTATATATATGACATGGAATATTATTTATCTATTAAAAAAGAACAAAATCTTGCCATGTGCAACGACATGGATGAAACCAGACAGTATGAGGCTAAGCGAAATAAGCCCAAGAAAGACAAAATATCGTATGATTTCACTCATGTGGAATTTAAGAAACAAAAAAAAAAAAAAAAAAAAGAGAAAGACAAGTCAAGAAACAGACTCTTAACTACAGAGCACAGACTGCTGGTTATCAGAGGGGAGAGGGTGGGGAATGGCCAAAATCAGTGAAGGGGACGGAGGCGGGCGCTTGTGAAGAGCTCCGGGTGACGTATGAAGTGTTGAATCCCTACACTGTACATCTGAAACTAACAGCACACTGTGTGTTAACTGGAATTACATTAAAATAAGAGAAAAAAAAAAGCCACCCAGAGAGATGTTTCACATAATCTGAAGCCAGGGAACGCCATGTCAAGACCACTCTCCGATTTGAGGGGGTACTACTCTACACCCCACTAGCCCAGTGAACAGTAAAAGGTGTTTGAGAGGAAGCAGACCCAGAGAATCTCTATCCGCCACTGGTAGTTAACTTGTGAGCTACTTTGGAAGACAGACGTCACCATCTCTTAAAAACAGGGAGTGAACACAGACCATGATCCATCAAGTCCACTTGAAGGTCTATCCTGAAGAAAAACTCTTGCGCGTGCACAACAGAAACTTATAAAAATAGTTTAGAGCAGCGAAAACCCCGGGAACTATCCCAAAGCGCATCAGCAGGAAGGGACACGTAAGTCACAGCACGTTCACACAGTGCAGTATCAGACAAGCCATGTGGACTCAGTAATATGTTAGGTGGAAAAACAAAGCCCCTAAGAGAACACACAGTATGACACACTTTTTATAGGGGTCAAAACTAACTCTAAGGTACAATGAACCCAGAGAAGATTATCGGGCTGGATGGGAGGGCGGGGGTGGGGGGGAGCAGCCATATAGGTAGATGCAGGTTACAGTCCAGGGCCCAACTTTTACTTGAAACGATGGCTTCTTGGATGCTTGTGAGGTTAATCAAAGTAACCAGTTAACCGGTTCACAGAGCGAGGACGGTGCAGGGACAGAGGTTTCTGTAATCTAACTATGTGAACTTCAGGTCAAGACAAAGAAACAAAACAAGCGGGCTCACGCTCCACTGGTCGCTGTTTCACCAGCACAACACGCGCCCTCCTGCCCCCAGGGCTGCTCCTCCCACACCTCCTCTCTCCTTCCCACCCCACCCCCAATCCCTCCTGGCATCCCGTGCTCTCTGACAGCAGACATCACACCCCTTCCAACGAGCCCTTCTCCACGCCTCCCTGATCCAGGTCTGTCTTCCCCCAACAGGGAGCTTGTGCTGGGCAGAGGCTCTGTCTGCGTGTCCCCTGCGCGTCCAGTGAGGATTTGCTGAACTGTCAACCCTCACACTTCACGACCTTCTCTGCCAACTCCTGACCACCTTGCCTAATCCCGACACGTTTCCGTCTCCAATTCAAACTGGCTCTTTTTGTGGGAAGTCACAGTGAGTACTTCTTCCCCTAAAACACCCTCCCTTCCTATTTCTTCCCTGTGGCCGGTGCCCAGATCTGGGCCTCCTCCTCTTTTACCTGCATCTCTGGTTCTCTCTCCACACTAATCGCCTGAGATCCTTCTAACCCCAGTGAAAACCCTTCCATGGCTCCTCACTGCCCTCGAGACCAGTCAGTGACCACCATGCTGCTCTCACCCACTGCGTGTTCTCTCAGCCGGCAAACAGGCTTCTCCTCCAACACAAGGACCCCTTTCACTTAGGGAAAGCTCTCCAGCCTACCCCAAGGCCAGGGGGCCATGTCCTCCTTGAAGCTCCCACTGGAATGTCAACTCTGCTCCCAGACCATCCGCCCCTGAAGAGGGGGCGCTCCGCACACATCTGCCGTCGGCTGAGGCACAAGGCCTGGCGCGGAGCGGGTCGCCCCTGCTGGGACGGAGGGACAGCCTCTTGTATTCTTTCTGTATACTTTACAAGGCACGATCTCTTGTGACAGCTTTTGGATTGAGGCTAGTTTTTAAGGCCGTATGTTTTTTCCTCTGACCTGTGGTAACCCCCAAGGACAGCATTTTAGCAGTCTCCGCTTGGGGCACCGTGCTAGGCCGGGGGGCCTTTGCTCACTGACAAGCAGGGTGGGGCCTAGCAGAACCTACGGAGCTCCTTTGCCCTAGAGCCTTTACTCACCGTGTTGAAATACTCGACGCCGGTGGCTTCAAAGGCCCTTGCCACAGCTTGGGTTGTGGCCACACAAGCTACCGGGTGACCATTGCCAATCGACTTGCCCATGGTGACAATGTCGGGGACAAAGTCTTCTCCCTGCAGCTGGAAGGCCCAGAAGTGCTTGCCTACTCGGCCAAAGCCCACTTGGATCTCGTCTGCGACAAAGAGCCCTCCGGCCCTGTGGATGTGCCTGTGGCAGAGGACAGATGGCTGACGGGGTCTTCGGTAAGAGGGATCAGACCGGGAGCTTTCGGGGTCTTGGACTCTGAACCCTGGCTCTGACAGCAGTGAGGTGGGGGCATTAGGCAGGTGGCAGGCTTTCCTGGGGCCACCATTTCTTCTCAAAATTCTGGCCAAAAGGCCAGGCTGAGGCTGGAATTTGGAACAAAGGTCGGGAAGCCCCAGGACAGCCCTGCCCTCCCTGAGGCACCCCCGCCCAGCTACTCACTCTGCCACTTCGGGGAAGTAGCCGGCCGGGGGAATGATCTGCCCTGCAACACTGGGCAGAGACTCCACAAAAAAGGCTGCGATCTGCGGAGGAGACAGAATGCTGGGGACACCGCTGGGGAGGCATTGGGTGGTATGCTAGACGCATCCTGCCGGTGCTGGCTCAGCGCTGGCTCCTAGCAGGACGAACGAGTCCCCAGCATCGCTGTGTGGCCCCTTTGGGCTCCAGATCACAGCTGGTCTGTGACCAGGTTTTCTTTTGGGCTGCAAACCAACTCTTACCGCATGGAATTCTCCAGACTCCTTATACTTAGCACGTCCCAGATGAAGGCACTGATTTCTCCCTCATCAGCCTGTTCCTTCTCTGCTCCTACCTGGGGCCTCCCATCACCCCACTGAGAGAAACGCGGCCCCCCTCCGTGATCCATCGGTCAGCATGGCCTCTGCCTCTCTACCGTCTGTGCACCCCCTGCCTCCCCTCCACCTGGACACACCTGCCTCGACCTCCTGCAGATGTCACCTAACAGGATGCCTCCTGCAGTCAGTCCGTCATCCAGCGGCCACCAGGACGATCCACAGCTCAGTCACTGAACTCATCACTGTCCTGTTTAAACCCCTTCAGTGACCCCATTTCTCCCAGCCATGACCTCTAAGCGGTGTCAGGTCTCGGACCTGTTGCAGAGACTATGGCCCAGGGGAAGGGCTGATGGGGTAGGAACCAGCCACCCCTGCTGGCCCAGAGCCATCACTTTTCTGGTTTTCTGTAAGCGGAGGCCAAGCATCTGAAACACACACGCCAAGCTCCCCTGATCTGGTCCTGCCCATCATTTTGGCTTCATTGCCTGCTTGTCTTGGCCAAACATCCTGCGTTCAGCTGTCACCGCATCAGCGAGGCCTTCCAGAAAGCCCTGACACCACTCGCTGACTCCCTGCCACTGCTGTGGCCCCGGCCACGGCTCCCCCGGAGCACACACCCCTCCAGTCTCTGCCCCTGCACTCCCTGTCCACCACAACACCCTGCGTGTGGCCTCCTCCCGGCGGTGCGCCGGCTCCACTCACGGGCATGCCCTCCACCCTCGTCTTGTCACTCTCCCTCTGAACACCCTTCAGACCTTCCTGGTGGCCTCCAGCCCCTCGACATAGCCCTTGTGGTCCCTTGCCACAGGGGTCCTGCCTGCCTCTCCGGGCCTGTCTCCTGCCAGCTCAGCCGGGCCCCACACCAGTGAGGGTCCACCCCTGCAGGCCACCCCCCTGCTCAGCATGCCTTTCCTCTCCTCCCTGCACCCCTGGCCACTGAGTGCCACCCCCCACTCACTGCAATCAGGCAGCACCTCCGCCAAGGACCCTCTTCACGCCCACACCAGTCCAGCCCTGGCCCCTGGCCCCTGGCCCCGTCACATCCAGTACAGGTCTTTAGCTAAACTCTCTGCAGAACACCTAAACCTTCTAGATTCCTCAAAGGTGGGCTCTGGTTCCAGGATCCTCAGGGCCCCGGTGCTTGCTGTTCCACTCCTGGGGACTGTGCACGTGTGTTACCTTCCTGCCCTTCTCCTGCACGCTGCTCACCACGCGCTGCACCTCGCTGGCGTACGCCCCTGCTGGATCGGGGTGGTCCTCCCGGTAAAGACCCCGGTAGGTGTCTGGGAGAGGTGCCTGTGGGGAGTGACAGCGTCGTGTCACCCAGGCTCGGGGGGAGCACCGACCTGGTGCCCGCTTGGGCAGTGCATACCACATGGACCCACTCCTTCTGGCCATCCAGGTCCCGGAACTTGTACGGGCTGATGTCGATCAGGGAGCTCAGGTGACCGTGATAAGCGCTGAGGAGGAGAAGGGGGAGTGGCTCAGGCCCGGGTGGCCCATATTCCGTGGCCCGGCCCCAACAACAGTCTCCCCACCTCAGGAGCCTCAGGGCAGACCAACGTGACACAGCCCCCCAAGTCCTAGAGCTGGGAACCAGCACAGGCCCGGGAGCCCGGGAGCCAGACCTCCCGCGAGGCCGCTTACTAGCTAGGTAATGGTGACGGATCATTTGGCCTCTGTGGCTTCAGTGCTCTCCTCTGTGAAGTTGGGGGCGGGGGGGTGGGGGTTTTCTCCTACAGAACTATAATGAAGCCTGAGTGGGGTAATGTTCCAGCCCTGGGCCTGGGCCTCGCGCACAGCAGACACTCAGTGCCGTCAGGACAGTTTTAATACCTAAACTGTGGGGCCAAGTCTCACTTCCTTACAAAGCATCCTCTACTCCCAGAAGAGAGGCCCTGGGGGGGTGGGGAAGAGCCCCCTGGTGCGTGTAGGGATGTCTCTATGGCCAGGTCCTCATGCTTCCCTCCACGAGCCCAGGCCCCTCATCCCCTACCCGAGGCACTTAAGGCTAGAGCCTCGCTCACCCCCAGTTAAGTGGTGAGCCCAGGCTTCTGGAAAGGGCACTTACTGGTCTAACACCACCACGTCCCAGTGTCCCGTGTACTGGCGGGCCAGCCTCAGGGCCAGGTCATTGGCTTCTGACCTATGACAAAAAAGGAGGGCACTGCTCAGACAGCTGCCCACAGGTTTCCTCCTGGATACGTGCTTCCTACAGAGAAACCCGGAGGGAATGAGGAGCCCTTCCAGCAACAAGAAGATTCTCAGGACACCATGTGTGAGTCGTTCGACTTCATTCATTCAAAGAAAATTTTATCAAATGCCTTCTGTGTGCAATGAGCTGGGGGTGGGGAGCAAGCAGTAAGTCAAACAGGTCCTGGCCCTCCTGGAACTTACATTCTACGGTGGGTCTTGAAAGCCAAGCCAAAACAAAATCAAAACCAAAACCAAAACAAGGAAAGAATGATCACTTTGCTAAATGCCCCCAAGAGAACCACACAGGGCCTTCCTTTAGATAAATGGGTGGGAGAGGCTGAATTGTGTCCCCCAAACTTCCTATGCTGAAGCTCTAACTCCTAGCACTGAAGAATGTGACTGTATTTGGAGACAGGGCTTTCAAAGAGGTGATTCAAATGATGCTGGGAGAATGGGCCCTGGGCCCTGAGCCAGTCAGACTTGGGTCCTTCTAAGAAGAGCTGTGGACAGAGAGACACCACGAGGTGTGCAGGCACGGAAGATGGAGGGAAGACACAGCAGGAAGGTGGCCAATCATAAACCAGGGAGAGAGCCTCAGAGAAGCCAAAGCTGCTGACCCCTTCTTCTTAGACACTGGAGAGCAAGAGTAGGGGAAATACATTCCTGTCACTTAGGTCTCCCAGTCTGTGGTGGTGTTTTGTTAAACGGCAGCCCAGCCAAATACAGGGGTCAGAGAAACTCTGTGGAGACACCACCTGAACTGAGGCCCCAGGGGAAGGTTCTAGGTGGTGTGAGCACCACGCTCAAAGGCCTTGAGCAGGAAAAGTGCTCAAGTGTGCTCAGGGAACTGAGATGGCACAGGCTGGGGGCAGCACAGGAGAGGAAGTGGGGAGAGACTCAGAGGCCCTGCACACAGGGCCCTGGAAGGTGCTGGGTTTCTTATCAGTGCTATGTCAAGCTACTGAAGAGAGTTTTTGTTGTTGTCTGAAGATTTCATTTTCTTAGGTCGTCTCCACAGCCGACGTGGGGCTCGAACTCACAACCCCAAGACTGAGTCACATGCTCTACTGACCAAGCCAGCCAGGTGTCCCTGGAGAGTTTTAACTGGAGAAAGGACAAGATTTAGTTCCCACCTGGGGAGGAAGCCTCTGGCTGTGTGGGGCTAATACAGTAGGAGATGGGGGGAGAGCAGAAAGATGGATGGAGGTAGAAGACAACCCGGGCACATGATGGGGGCCTGGGAGAGGGTGTGTGGGTCCTGCCTGGAGCAGAGACGTAGATGGTGCCGCCTTTACGAGGTGAGACGGGGTGGGGGTGGCAGTAGTGGGAGGGGGATATCCTCCTGGGAAATCCCAGGAGAGCCAGGGCCACAGTCCCACAGCGGGTGTTGGCAGAAAACAACCAACTCCTTTTGGACACATCAAGTTGGAGATGGTCCAGAAGTGGGTGGCTGGAACCTTGAGGCTGGAACACATGGGAAGCATCTGGGCCTGACACAAATTCGGGAATCACCGCACGCAGACGCTGTGTAAGCCCATAGAAATGGAGGAGATCGTGGAGGGAGAAGGCTCGGAGAGACAGCTGCTCAGCACGGGCCCTGAGCAAGAGAGGAGCATTCGGCCGAGGAGACAGGAGACGGAGGCGTGCCTAGAAGCTGGCAGAAACCCCGGGCACGAAGCGTCCTGGAAGCAAGAGAAGAGAGCGTTTCCAGAGAGTGCTCACGCCGGCTCGATGGCTGAGAGAGTAAGATGAGGGCAGCAAAGAGACCATTGGATTTGGCAACACGGAAGTCACTGGAATCCAGTCTGAGTGCGGTGGAGTTAACCAGCAAATGTCCCAGCCCAGGAAGCTCTGGCTCCTGGGCCCAGCTCTCCACTCTTCCCGGAGATGCTCTGATTCCGGTTTTGCCTTCACCCCCGTGGATGACCCCGGGCAACCCGGATCCTTTCTCTGAACTACTGTTTCCTCAGCTGCAAAGTGAAGATGGGAAATTTCACTTCCTAGAAGTGACCAGAGACTGGTGCGTGAAGGGGAAAACGATGATGCCAGTACTTATCGTTATGATCCAAGTGCCAAGGGGTGGGGTTTGTGGGAATGTGTTCTCCCAGGCAGGTTAGGCTGGTTCTGTGCACACATCATCATCGCCTGACGATTCTGCCTCCATTGCCACTCTGGGTGTGAGCTACCATCACCTGTCACCACTGGTGCCTAACCGTGCCCATTCTCGCTCCTCCTTGGCCCCAGTGACATCACTTACCTGATTAAAACTCTCTGACAGCTTTCCCAATGCTTAGGATCAAAACAAACTCCTCACTTAGAGTGTGTCCGCTTGCACCAGCTCCTCTCCCTTCAAGTCCTCAAGTGTGCACAGGCCCTTTGCACAGGCTGTTCCGTGTGCTGAGGAACCCTGACGAGGTCACTTCCAAAAGGGGGGGCAGCTTCCTTCCTGTTCATCAGCTCTGTGCCTGACGGCACTCTTTCAGGGCAGCCTTCCCTGACCTTCGCCGCATGCCCAGGGCCCCCCACTGCTTGACCTCATCACGGTCCTTACTTCCCCTCCAGACAATGACCCCCCTTTTAGGAATTCTGCACTTCTGTGAGGGACCCCTCAATGTTTCTGTTCCTTCAGATGTTTCTGTTCCTTAGGGAGTGACCTAAGGGGATGTTGGCTGTAGCCCCCCAGGTGTCTGTGCCGATGTACTCCTAAAGCACAAATCAAGAAACCTATAACCCAGGTAAGCCCCAAGGACGATCATGGAACAGAGGTTATGGCATGCCTAACGAAGAGACCAGAAAACTGGATCCAACAGAGCCAGGCCGAGGTCTACAGGCTCAGCGGGGGCAAGGCTGCCTCTCCCCCAGCACACACTGGGTCCACCACACAAAGTTTCGCCCATGCAGTTCTGTCTTCACCATCTCACCCTCTGGCCCAGGGTGGCGGAGGGAGAAGGGGAAGGGATGGCAGAAGTCCACTTACCCAGAATTCAGGAAATAAAACACACAGAGCTTCTCCGGCAGGGTCTCTGACAGCCTCTGCGCGTAGTCCACGATGTTGTCGTGCAGGTAGCGGCTGTTGGTGTTGAGCATCTGGTTCTGTCCGTGCGCGGCCCGGACCACGAGAGGGTGGCAGTGTCCGACTGGGGGAGAGCCACCGCTGTCACACAGAGGCTCTGCTTGGCCGGTTCCACCGGACCTCCCCCAGCCCCAAGCCATAAACCTAGCTGGAGAAGAGCAGTTGCAGGGGAGAGATGGGGAGGGAAGAGGGACGCCTCAAGGTGGGGAGGGCAGAGAGGCCTGTTCTGGAAAGGAAGACCTGGAAAAGGTGTCCCTGAGATTCTGGCAGAAGAAACCCTATCTAGAAAACTCATGTTTTTAGGGAAGCTTCTTGAGGCCTGCTTGACAAAGATGGGAACATGGGGAGTGTCCACAGGCAGGCTTGACTTCCACAAGTCATCAGGGGCTGGAGGAAATGCTGATGGCCAACAGCCGCGGATTATAACGGTGAACACGTGTTGGCGGCTCGCCATGTGCCAAACACACTCAGAGCTAATTATCGGAATTAACTCACGGGTTTCTCCAAAACACCTTGAGGCGAGTAGCTCGTAGGATCATGTCTATTTTGCAGATCAACAAAATGAGGCACTGAGAATTAAGGAGCTTGCCCAAGTAAAGTAAGTGGAGGGCAGGGATATGAACCCAGGTAGTCTGGACCAGAGCCCCCACTTCTAACCTCTACTTCATTAACCCCTGATGTGTCTGTTGGGTCACAGACTCCCTTTCGTTCCACCAGCTCTGGCAGCCCCACCTGGATAACTGAATTCCTACCTCAGTTTCCTTGTCTACCCCTGAGAGGGTCCTTGGGGCTGACGCCCTGCTGTGATCCCCCAGCGCTTGGCTGGGGCCCTGCTGTGTACCTGGTCATGGCCAGGTTGACTGACGCGCTCTGAGCTCACCATCAGTCCCATGTGGGACTGGACATGTTTCTGACTCCTGCGTGGTTTAGCAGAGCTCCCGCTTGGAAACTCTAGAGTAGTCACACCAGAAAGGGCTCCTCTGGTCAGCTCGGTCCAAGTTCTCCACAGCTGTCTGCAATCTCAAGACCCCCTGGGACCAGGTTCACAGCCTCAGAGGGTTCCCAGCCAGCCTGAGGGATGATACTAACCATGAGCCACATTGTTGATACAATCGAGGTATTCTGCTCCCTCTTCGTCATACAAGTACTGTCCCTGGCCCCGGACAATCTTAATAGGATCCTCCGGGTAAAAGAGTCTGCAAGAATCGCTGTGGGGACAGCAAGAAGTGGACAGCCACGTCTGAAGACCAGAAGGGAAAAGTCCACCCACCACAGTTCCCCCCTCCTACCCTCTCCCCCATCCCGTTTCTGGAAGGGACAAAAGGTCGAAGGGCACAGTGGTGTTTCCCTGCTTCTAGGCCCCTACCGGTGGCTGGAGAGGAGGAAAGTGACGTACCCATCGGTAAGAATTTGCTAAAATTGAAACTGTTTAAGTCCTGGGAAGGCTACATGGCCTTGCTCATTTCTGCACAGGCCCAGGGAGAGGTGGCTGCCCCGGACCCACGGGGCTCCTTCAGGCAGTGTTTCTTCGCTGGGATGGGTGTGAAGGAGGGCGCCCCCATCAGGTGGCTGGCGCCCAGCCCTGAGCGGTCCTTGCCCCCGACGGTCTCCGCCGCCCCGCTCGGTGTCAGCCCCAAGCTCTAGCCAGAGGCTGCCTCACGCCCCAATGCCGCGCAGAGTCCCCGTCTCGGGTTACGGGTAGCCTTTCTCTAAGGCTTCTTGGGCGACGCGCCCCCCACCCTATGCCCACCCTTCGTCCGAACTTTCAGCCCCTTCCCGGGTCACCCTCAGGCCAGGCCCGGGAGGTCCCGGGGGCGGGCCAACCCTGGGGGAGGGCGTCCCGGTGCCAGGGCAGAGACCTCCTCCGAGGGGCAAAAGCTGCCCACAGCCGGGAGAGGACGCGGTGCGGGAAGTGGCCGCGGGGGCCAGCGGGCCGGGGAGCGGGAGCGCGCTCTAGGCCCGGGGCTGGCGTTCCTGGGCTCCGCGCCGGACGTGCGTGCGTCGTGCGTGCGCGCACCGCCCCGCGCCCCCGTCTCGGTACCTTAGCAGCCGCCGCCTCAGGGCCAGCGTCTCGGCCTTCCCCCGCACTACGGCGGCCATGGCACCCGGCGGCTGGTCGCGCGGGGACGCTGAGCCCAGAAGGCTCTCGCGTCCTCGGCCGCCAAATCCCGCCCCCGCCGCGCCCGGGCCCCGCCCCCGCCGCGCCCGGGCCCCGCCCCCGCCGCGCCCGGCCCCTGCGGTTTCCCTCGCTGGGGAGGGCTCCACCATGACCCAGACGCTTCCCGGTATGACAACAGAGTTCTGAGCTCAGGGCTCAGTCTCCGAGTCGCCTTTCTGGTGTGTAAAATGGGTTCCCCTGTGAGCGTTAACTGGGAATGTGTGCCAGGCACCCAGCGGAGGCCTGGTTCACAGCAGGAGCCCCAGGGTAGGAGATGAGATAGTCAGTGCTGGGGCCGACCTAGGGCTTTCAGGTCTCAAGGAGGAACAGCAGGAGGGCGCAGTGTCACTGCTGGGACTGACCGAGGGGGTCATGGCACCTGCTGCAATCCAGGCAGGGTGAACGGAGATGCATCAACGCTAGGAGAACACACGCAGTGTGGAGGCAGGACGAGGGTTGGGAGGCCCGCCGGAGACCCAGGGGCCCAGAAAGGACAGGGACTGTGCTCCCAGACACACAGCTTGTGGGCAGCCGAGGCTGGAACGCAGTTCGGTTCTGTCTGACTGTCGGTCCAGTGAGTCAGCAGCAATCGCTGAGAATCTGGGCTACCAGAGAAAGAACCCCAACTGGAGTGGGGCTCCGGGACTTTCTGCCTTGACGAACCCAGAACAAGGGACCCAGGTTGAGGCCTGAGCTAGCTGAGGAAGGGGAGGTTCCTGCTGTCCCTCCTGCCGCCTTTCCAGTCTCAGCCCTCTGCTTTGCTCCCTCATTGCTGATTTCTTCATCTCTTCCCCCCACGCAGTAAGGTAAGCCTCCTCTTCCACCTCGGTTCATCTGGAAAAGGGGAGCATCATCCTTGTGGTTAGTCAAACCCCCGTGGGGCTCAGTAAATGTGCTTCCCTCGCTTCAGAAGGGGGTGGCCTGAGGCAGAGAGACACGAGGCTCTCAGTCCTTGAAGCTCAGCTGGAACCTCGAACGCATCATTCACTCTCCATGTCTCCTGCCCCCAAGCCGAGCTCTTGGAGAACTCCACCCCCTGCGTACCTTGAAACTTGTTGAAATTTGCAGACCTGATGATACACAGTATGAGGCCACAAGGGGGTAGCAGTGGGCCATGAATGGCCTTGTCGGGCCCTAGGTGCAGGGAGGCCTGGGGAAGGGGGAACATGGGGTTTCCACCCCAGGAGGATGGGCCTGCCAATCACCCAGGATCACGACACTGCCTAGCAGACCCCATGCCCTGCCAAACAATTTGGAAGGACAAACTGGAGGCTGTCCGAGAACCCAGGCCTGTCATCCTGTCTTGTCTGTGCATCCCTGGGCAGGTGACTAACTTGCTTAAGATCCTCAGATCCCTCATATATCAAGTGGAAACAGGGACATGGATCACATTGGTTCTGTTCTGCACAGGACTGCTTATGGGGTCCAGTGAGTTGCCTGGATGGAGGGAGGAGCATATTACAAACTGTCGAGTAGGTTCAATTTGGGAGGTTTCTAGGCCTTGGGTCTGTCTTTCTAACTTCAAACCCTGTCCTTGTCCTCACCCCGAACAATCCTCTGGTTTGTTCCTCTGGTTTCGGGGGTGCCTCTGACCCAGGGAGCGTCCCCTTCCTTGTCCCTCCCTACCCAGAGGGGCCCAGGGGCAGTCGGCAAGGACAGGCACACCCGGACACACACTGGGGTTTATTACACACAGCGATATCCATCTATACAGAGAAGGGAGGCGAGCCTCTGGGTGGGAGGTGGCCAGCTGGGGGACCCTTGTCTGAGGTGGGGAGGCCTCTCCTCAGGGCACCGGGCCCTCTTCGTCTGCATGGCTCATCTGAAAGACCAGTTCTGGCAGGCTGCCCAGAGTCCTCTCGGGTGGAGAGTTGGGGCCAGTGAGACTCAAACTCTTGAGCCGCAGGCCGGTCTCCTTGGGTTGGCAAAGTCCCATCATGACTCTCTTCTGGGTGCTGCGAGAGGCACAGGAAGCAGCAGCCCCTCCCATCTGGGACCTGCCGTTCTCCGAACTCGCGGATCACGGGGATCAAGAGGCTTCTCCGCAGCTGGGTCCACAGGTCGTGGTGGGAGAGCTTGGGCCTCTCCTCCGGGCTGGAGGCCACGTGTTCTCACAGCAGGCTGGGTTCCCGAAGCCTACTGAACTCGCTTGGGAGCGTGACCCGCTGGGGGCTCTCCCCATAGCTCCCAGCATCCAGCTGGGCAGGAATCTTGTCCTGGCCTGGGGAACCCGGGCCCCAGAGGGCCCCGAGGGGTGGGCAGCTGGCTGGGGCTGAGGCCAGAGGCCAGAGAGGCGGGGACAGCTGCATTTACTGTCCAAGCCCTGGGCCTTTCTGGATGGAGCGGGCCCCAGGGCTCCGGAGTTTCTGGGGGTGTTGGGGGGTTGCAGTCTCTCTGCTAATCAGGTGGCTGAGGGCCCAACCCAGCATTCTTGCAGCCTCTCTTGAGCCAGGCGCTTTCACCTTCGTCTCCTTCCTGGGGAAGCCAAGTCCCATGGCTGCCCCCCGAGTATGCGATTCCCGTGGACTGGCCTGCTTTCCTGCCAGCTTCAAAGGCTGATTTCTGGGGCTGGGCCAGGCACCCTCTTGAATGTTATGAGGGCCACATGTCGTGCCTCCCGTGAGAAAAAGATCAATATATTACTGTTTTTTGTTTTTTTGTGTTTTTTTACAAAAATTAAAAACGTCCACACGTATCTGTACAGGTTGTGAGCTGGGTGCGGGGGTCACTGGAAGAGAAAGGAGAGACCCAAAGGTGAGGAGGGAGGCCCCAGAGGCCCCGTCCTGGTCTGGGCATTCTGTCCTGCACATTTCTTCTAGAACAGGCGTGCCCCCAGTCCTCTCATCCCTGGGCAGGGCTTCCACCCACTCTCAGTGGGGCAGTAAGGACAAAGTTCCAGGGTGTCTGGATGGCTTTGCCCTCGCTGGGCCAGGCACGGAGTGAGCCCTGAATGACCACCAGGGGGCGCTGTGCACAATCACCCAGGATCACAGCCCCAAACCTTGGGCCATCTGATGGGGCAGTCAAACCTAGGGTCGCCTCATCACGGGCAAACCCAGCTACTTAGGCACTGTGTGGTGAGCTGCAGATAGCAGCCCCTGGGGGTCCCCCTCAATGTCCCCTTTCTCCCAGCCTGTCCTAGAGACTCTTTCCTGCGAGTTACCTTATGCCAGCAGCCAGGCACGGGCAGTCCATCGGGGCCCTGGAAAACAAAAAGGTTTCAGTGATGGGGCTGGGGGACTGGTCATCTCCCTACACTCCATACAGTCTTGCCCTGGGTGTCGGGAGGAACGGCCCTGGGAGCTGCCACATGAGGCCCCTGGACCCCACCAAGGCACGGCCCGAATGTTTGTCCCCTGAAGAGTTGGGTCACGAGCCTGGCAGGCCTCTCACTGTCCTTGCTAAGGACAAAGCCCCTACAGGGCTTTGCTTGTTGGGACACTGAAGCAGGGGACAAAACCGTGCCACCGGGGAGGATCGGGGATTGTGCTACAATCTGCTGGCTGGGAGATCGCCACTCTTGACACTAGCTCCGGCCGCACACATTGGGGGCCTGAGGGCTCTCGGGGAGTTTCTTCAGGACCATTTGAAGGGCAGTCCAGGAAGTAGGATGCCCGAGGCCTGTCCTGGTCCCTGGGCCTGGGTATGAGAGGCAGATGGGGCACGCTGAGGCTCGCAGGGTAGAAAGCGAGGTGGGGGGTAGGGGTCATCTGGGGTACCATTAGAGCCAACGCTGGCTTGCTGGTTCGGGGCACTCAGACTCCAGGGAGGGTGGGGTGGGGTGGGTTGCCTCAGGCAGCCCGGAGGGCTGGGGGAGCTGGAGAGGGACAGTGGCAGACACCTCCACCAGCCTAGAGTCCTGGGGGGTAACCCTGGCGCGGGAAACACTTCACTCTGGAGGTACCCCCAGGAGCACAGCCCCCAGAACTGCCGTGCATCCACCAGGGGCACAGGCCAGGGCCCGGAGGGAAGTGGGGAGGAGGGGCCAGAAGGAAGGGAAGGCAGGATGGGGGGCGGTCAGAGCAGTGGGCACCCCAGCCCAGCCCAGCACCCAGCACACAGCACACAGCAGGCCAGATCTCATACCGCGGGGCAGGGCCCCCTGGAGCCCGGCGCCCCTCGCTTGCCTCCACATTTGGGATTCTCCTGTTTCAAAGACAAAGGCTAAATGACCCAGGGCCTGGAGCTGCAAGGCTAGGCCCACTGCGTCCTGCCGGTGTCCCCATACTTTGTGTGTATGCCTACCATGCTGCTCTTCTTGTCTTTTCCTCATTGACTCATCAAGCCCCTGGAGTACAGATTAGCACCCCTACTGCCTGGATGGGGGACTGAAGAATGAGGACCGCCTCTGGGATCCCTCACTCCGAATCCCCTTTGGAAGGCGGCCGACGCGCATTGGGGCTGGGGTGGCCGGGCGTGGCTACCTGCTCAGTCTTGAGTCTGAAAACACCCTGCTGTCTTTCGTGTCTCTGCTGAGCTCCCCAGGAACCCTCCCAGCCCTCCGGCGAAGGGAACTGAACTGTGGTTCCTTCAGGCCTGTGGTCTGGGGAGCCTTGAGGAGCTGATGATGTACAAGAGAAGGAAAGGAGGAAGGTGTTGGGGGGCAGGGAAGGATTCTGGGGCGCACAGAGGAGAGGTACGGACTTGGAGGGGCCACCCACACCAGTAAAAGCCTCCTCCTCGGGACCCACACCCAGAGGGCGAAGGGTGTCCTAACCCCCTTTTAGGCCAAGGAAGCTGAGAAAAGAGGGGTGGTGACGCCAGCAAGGACTCTGCCCTGGGGCACAGCCTCCATCTCTGGGGAGCGGTGTGGGTCCCCCTGAGCCATGCCCATGGAGGGGAGTCAGGACCAGAGCAAGGGGAGCCTCCCTGATGGCAGGGACAAGACATGGTGGTCTCTGGGACTTGCAAGGGAGCTCTGAGGACAGAGAAGACACCGGCCCGAGCCCGGCCTGAGGTGGCGAAGACCTGGGTTGGGGCTCCCACTCTGCTCCAACACGTACCACAGGACACGGCTGGTCCAGGCCCGGCGGTCCCGGCTCACCCTTCTGGCCCTTCACGCCTTTCCGGCCTGGGACACCTCGCTCCCCCTGCACAAGGAGGGAGACGGGGATGTGGCCGTGGCTGCCAGGCCCAGGACCCCTTTTCCACCCCTCAGAGGGATGGGCCTCCAACTGGCAGCCACCCCATCCTTCTGCCCCCCCCATCCCAGCCTCCCTCTGCTCTGGCTCCTCTCCTGCTGGCCCCCCTTCTCTCCACCGGCTCCCTACCTTCTCTCCACGTTCGCTCCGGTCACCTTTCTCTCCTCGGGGTCCAGGGAACCCCTGGCAAAAGGAGTAACATGAGGTCTGAGGTTCGCTCTTGCTCTATGTTCCTCTCCGTGCCCCTTCCATCCGTCACTGCCCCGCCCCCATGCCTGGTCAGGGTACAAACTGGGCCCACTCCAGCTCCTAGGGGACACGTAGGCTGGGTGCAAGGCTGATTTAGAGATGAGCATGCATTCAGGACACCAGCGCTGTGTCCTCCAGAGGAAACACCACTGGGCTCTCTGGAGACCCCCTCAGGCAGAGCCGCTGGCCAGGGGTTTGCTCTGACGTTCCTGTCCTATGTAGCTGGCGCGGGTCCAAGCGTGGCTAGGGACAGAGACCCGGGGAACTCGTGGGCGTTTGTGTCACTATCTTTGCCAGACTAAGAAACGGTAAACTCTGTTCTCTGACTTTGGCTTAATCTCTTAAGCCCCTCCCCGCCCACCCACCTATCCATCCATTCTTCCGTCCACCCCTGCCACCAACATTTCTAAGCATCCTCTAGGAAGTGGGTTGTTGCTGGACATGGAGGACAGGACAAACAGATCTGATGTGTCTACCCTCTCCCCCTTTTTATTTTCTGGATCTCAGACTGTTTTGAGATCTTGAACTTGCTGGCTAGGGACAGGCTGCCCCTCCCTCATGCCTGCTCTTGCAGGTAGCAAAGGCCTGGTCTGGGAGGAGGTTTCATACGTAAACCAACAATCCCCCACCACCCCCTTGATCTGCCTCTCACGCACAAGCCGATACTTCCCCTGCCAGGAATCATCCCCAGGCCAGGTGACCGAAGCCTGGGCCTCCCCTCCAGCCCAGATCCCACTGGCATTGTTCATACTCGCCTGTTCTCAACTGTTTCCTGGGTCCGGCCTGCCTTTCCTGAAGAGACTCCCATAAAACTCTGTCCTCCAACCCCTTTCTCACCCCCCACCCCCGACCAAACCTGGTGCTTCCCCATGGGGCCCTGCATTGCAAGGTGAGCCCTTCCCTTAGGAAACCTAAGTAACCCATTCTTCCCTCAATGGTGACCTCTCTGGGTCATCACTCGGTCACCTCCATAAATTAAAAACTCACGGGAACAAATGGGACACTTCCCTGACGGTCTAACAGGGCAGGCAAGAGGGCAGAGAGGATGGTGGCCAATGCTCAGGGACACAGGATGAAGCAGAGACCAGGGGGTTCCCCGGAGAGGGGCTGTTCTAGCCAGTTGTGAGGCTGGGGAGCCCGAGCAGAATCCCCACGGCGGCTTGGCCCGGTGGAGCGGGTGCGGGGCCAGTGGCTTGCCGGGTAGAGCAGGTGGGCCGGCCTTGAGATGCCACTCTGAGCTGTGAAGGCAGCCGCGGCCACCCCCCACCACCTCCCTTGGTCCAGAGCCTGAACAGGATCCGGCATTGGCTTCTTCTCCAGACCCATCTCAGGGATGGACCACCATCCTCCCGATCAGAAACTCTGTGTGTCTACAGTTGCTCTCCAAGGGGTCACTCTCTCCTTCAAGTCCAGGGAGGACACCAGAGTCCCTGCAGCCCTGATTCTGGTCACCATTCCCCTGTAATAGCTACCGGATTTTCCTGGGGACCACCCTCCCTTCTTAAAATCTGCTGACTCCACCCCCAGCTCCAGAGGGAGCACGTGATCCGGCCTGGCCAATCAGGGCACTGCATTTCTTTTGGCCAAGTTGATCTTTCAGCACTGACCCAACTGGGGCCGGTGAGAACTGATGAGACTTTTCTAAAAGAGAGACTGAAGCACATAGTCTTTCTCCAGGGTTTGGGTCTGGGAGGATGTGAGTCTGGGGCCACTGCCTCCATCCCATCACCACATCTAATTTGAAACAACACCCCCACAGCAGAAGCACGGACAAGGAAGCAGGAGAGGCTGGGTTGTGTGGATTGTGTGTTGTCCCTCTGGGTTTTTAAATTAGGAGTTAGTTTGAGCCAGTTTTCTGTTTTCTATTGCTGGCAACCCAAAGACACTTGATCCGATCAACTTTGGGCTAATACTTCCTCTCCTCTCCTTCCCACAGTAATGTGCTAGCTGAAGCTTCATCTTCTCTCACCAGGATATTGCAATCCTGCTCTCCTTACCTTCCTGTCCCAGTGCAGCATCTTTCCATTCAGTTATCCATCACCCTTTCACCCATCATCCATCCATCCATCCACCATCCATCTGTCCTTCATCCATCATCCATCCATCCATCCCTCATCCAACCATCCGCCCATCATCCACCCATCCGTCATCCATCCATCCATCATCATCCACCTACCCATCTTCCATCATCCATCCACACATCTTCCATCTGCCCACCATCCATCCACCATCCATCTATCCACCCATCCACCAACCATTCACCCATCTCCCATATACCCATCATCTATCCACCCATCATCCATTCACCCACCATCCACCCACCCATCTCCCATCCATCCATCATCCACCATCCATCATCTATCCATCCACCATCCAACCATCATCCATCCATCCATCCATCTACCCACCCATCTTCCATCTACCCATCCTCCATCTGCCCACCATCCACCCATCATCCATCCATCCATCTTCCATCCATCATCCACCATATATCCACCCATCATCTACCCACCCATCATTTATCCATCCACCATCCATCCATCATCCATCTACCCATCTTCCATCCATCCATTATGCATCCATCCATAATCCATCCATCCATCCATGACCCACCCACCCATCATCCACCCACCATCCATCTACCCATCCTCCATCCGCCCATCATCTATCCACCATCCATCCATACATCTATCCATCCATAATCCATCCATCCACCCATCTTTCACCCACCCATTATCCATCCATCATCCATCCATCCATCCACCCATGAAGTACCTACTCTGGGTTGTGAACTAGACTTGGCACTGGGGACACAGGGGGAACCAGTCGGTTTGCAGTCCCAGCCCTGGGGAAGGGGGTCACATCCGAGCCCAGCAGATCAGGTTATTGTATGGCCAGTGCAAGTGCAGAAGCTATACACAGGAGCCTGATCACAGTGAATGATGAGATACTTACATCTAGTCCTGGCTCCCCGGGTCTTCCCTGAGGAGAGACAAAGAGGACATGTCAGGGGCCAGGGAGGGGTTGCTGGGAGCACTACTGCCGGGATGCTCAGCCTTGTGAGTTGTCCACAAGCCTGATTTATGGCCCTGGGATGGTGTGGTGCAGGGGGTTGAGTCCCCGGAGCTGAGTGACACTGTAAATGTGCAGCTGTACTTGGAGGGCATCAAAGGAAGGTCATTACCTTCTCTCCTTTGGTTCCCGGCAGCCCAATAAGACCTGGCGGGCCAGCTGGCCCCTGGGTAGAAAAGAAACAGGTCAAGAGGCATGACAGTTATAGGAATTAGTGCCCCAGAGAGATAAAAAAGGCTCATGATGACACTCACAGGCAGGCCGCTGGGGCCTCTGTCACCTGACACACCCTTCTCTCCCTTTGCTCCATCCAAGCCCTGGAAGCAAAGAGGAGACATCAGTCACGGGGGAAGGGCTCAGACAGTAGGACAGGAAAGCCTCGGGCCTGAGTGCAAGCTGGGAACTGCAGGGCAGAGAAACAGACACCCCAGTTTCTTTTTAGTGCAAACCAAAGCCCACATATGGGCTTCCTTGCACCCATTTCACAGATGAGTAAAGAGATGCAGAGCAAGGGGCAGGGACAGGTCCAGCTGCACAGCTGAGCGGCAGCAGGGCTGAGGACCAGTCGGGTTTCTGAGCTGGCCTCCCCCACGCGAGGCACAAGGGCAGGCCACACTCAACGGTTTTAATTTAAGAGCAGAGGACATGACATTAGGTAATACACACCAAACCCAAGACTTCATGTCCAGGCTATGGGCAGTTGAGAGACAGATGTGTGAGTGGGGGGCACGGGGGAAGCGGGTCGGGGGGGTGAGGTGGGGTGGCCCAAGGAGGCGGAGGCAGCAGACAAGTGTGCAGGCAGAGGGACAAGGTGGAAGAAGAGTCCCAGTGTGGGGCTGGGTGGGCACATGGTCCCAGGACATCAGGGAGGTTGGGCTCCAAGGGATCCAGAACCTTCAGGCTCTGGGATAATCCAGAGCTGGTTTGGGGCCAAGTGTGGGGCCCTCCCTGCCCATTAGCAAGGCTTTCTGGAACTATCCAGGTTGGGCATCTGCAGTGAGTAGAGGGATTTCCAGAACTCACCTTGGGACCCTGGATTCCCTGAAGGCCCTAGAGGAGGAGGAGAGTGGTCACAGAAGCTTAGAGGCCACTCACTGGCCCCATGGCCCTGACCTCTGTGGCCTCCCAAGCCCAGACCCAGGCTCTCCTGTATTGCTTGATATGACCCCCTCCCCACCAGAAATCCTGTCTTCCCCTGGGTCACAGCTCCAAGCCTGGGCTCACCACCCTCTGCGGATGTCAGCTACTTCATATGAAATGGTCTTACCATGGGGCCTGGGGGACCAGGGGGGCCGGGGGGCCCTGGTGCCACTATGATCTGGGCCTAGGAAACAGTCAAAGATGGGTTAGTCATCTAACCCCCTGTCATACCTCACTAGCCCATGGTTGAACACAGTGGACATTGCATGAGCACTTCTGGGGGGTGGGGCAGCTGGGCCTTGAGCCACTGGGCTGAGTCTCTTTCCTGCCCCCAGAAGGCCACTGCCTGGTGGGGGGGCCCAGGGGCTAGCCTTCGGGGTTCTCAGACGGGCCTCAGTTGGAGGACACAGCCCGAGGTGCCCCCCTCCCACTCCCTTGCTGCCCTGGCTTTGGTCAGGCCAGGTGGCCTTTCTGTCCCAAGGCTCAGAGCCCCAGCTGGCTTGGGCCGGGAATTAAGGGGAGACCTTGGTCCTCAGCAGCCCCCCTTACCAGGCTCTCTCGTAGACTGTCAGATGCCGACTCTCCCTTCTCCCCCTTGGGCCCGTCGGTGCCCTGCAGGACAGGATGGCCTTCAGCCCTTTCTGCCCATCACCAGACCCACCGCCCGCCGTAGGTGCACTTCCCCTGCCTTCCCCATGGGGCCCCCAGCGGGAGCGATGAGTTGGCATTTACAGCTCAAAACAGTTTCCCCCAGATCTGTGACAGACACGCTCTGGGCACCCAGCAAGGGGGTTTCTGGAGAGCATAAACTGTCTCCTGTGGGGCAGGGGGCACCCAGGGGCTCTGGAACCAAAGACCTCTCTAGCTGAAGGAGCCCTGTGGACACTAGATGGGAAAAGGGGCATCTATCCCCTAACTAGCTAGCTACTTGAACCTGCAGCTCTTCCCGTCTAGCCACCATGACCGTGACAGTGGGCACTGAATCACATGGCCAGCCACCACTCTTGGCCCCGTCGTGCAGGCCCTCCTGAGTGGGAGATTATTATCCCCATTTTAGAGGCGGGGAAACCGAGGCCCAGGGAGGTCAGGACACTTGTGCAGTGTTCCAGAGCCAGCAGGGGACAGAGGAGAACGCAAACTTGAGCAGTCAGCGGGGGCTCTAACCACCTGCCGGCTCTGTTCCACCTTGGTGGGGGGTGGGGGGGCCTTGGGAAGTCCTCGCACAGAAGAGGAAGAGAATGTGGAGGCTCAGAGAGTCCAAGCTGCCTTTCAAAGGCTCAAAGGCTTGCAGCCCCTGGGCTGGGCGGAATTAGTAGGGCCCTAGCGGTGCCCCCCTCCCCCATGGCTGCTGTTGGGGAAACACGCTGGCCTTGGAACCCCATGGGGGCAGAGGAGGGTGGACCCCGTGCCCCACCTACCGGGAGGCCTGACAGGCCCATCTCGCCTGTCTCCCCTTTGGGTCCGGTTGGCCCAGCCTCTCCTGGGTCTCCTTTGGCTCCTTTGGGACCCTGCGAGCCATAAGAACAGGGGGTCGGTGGAACTCAGCAGGCATGCTCCCTTCCCTCACCACAGGGGGCTTCCCCAGAGCTTACTCCTGACCAAGCCAGACTCCCACCCCCACTTCTTCATCCTGGGTCCCTGGCTCTGACCCAGATGATGAATGCACTGAGGGGCTTGGATGAAGACAGGCATGCGGGGGACCAGCGTGGGGAGGGGTAGAGGGAGTGAGACTGGGCAGCCCCTGTAGGGGCCCTTGGGTCTTGGGGTGGAGGGTCGACCCTGTGCTTGCATCTCAGGAGCCGGTGGTGGGAGACCCCAGACCCCACGCACAACCAACCATCCACCCAATGCCCCTCCCAGCCACTCATTGCCTCTCTCAGCCAATCACAGAATCACGCATCCAAGACGCGGCACGAAAGCCACGGCCATGAACGTCCAGTGATGCCCTCGACCCCATGCTGTGCACGTGGGGACACACCAGTGTGCACTTAGAGCCATACTCATAGGACCCAGAGCAACAGGACCGACGTTAGCTAATATTTGAACACTCTGCCCTAGATCGCGCCCTAAGTGTTTTACACACAAATGATTATTTAAGGCTTACACCTTGGGACCGTCCTCCCCTCCAGGTGAGGACCTGAGGCTGCCAGAAAGCGAGCAACTTGCCCGAGGTCTAAGGGCAGAACCAGGACAAGCACCCTGGCTGCACACTCTGCCCTGTGCTAACCCTGCGCGCGCGCGCGCACACATACACACACACACACACACACACACACACACACACGCTCACACGCAGCCCACCACTAGGCACCAGCATCGCCAAGCAAACAAAAGGCCCAGAGACCTTCTCTCCGTCGATTCCTGGGGCACCAGGCAATCCCAGCTCACCCTGGAAGGGAAGAGAAAGCAAGGGGGGTTATGATGTCCCATGGTCCCCGAGAGGGCCTTGTGGTCCCTAAAGTGGGCGAAGCCTAGGAAGGTGTGCCCTGGTCCCCAGCCGCCTCCTCAGCTCCTCCAGGCAGATGCAGACCGGGGCTATAATTTACAGTCTAGGGGGTGAGAGCTTGGGAAACTGAGGCTCGGGGAGATTCAATGACTCGTGGCAGGACACACGTTCCAGGGCAACAGCCGGGACCAGATCTCGCCTCATTTCCAGGTCTCCTGAGCCAGCCAGGCAGCGGTTGGTAAGTGATGGGTGTGGGCCATAGGAACGGCTCTGTCTGTCATCTATGGGACCTGGGGTTTACATGTGGGAATGAGGCCTCCAGGGAGGAGCGAGGGCCAGGAGCAGGACATCCAGCTTGGTTAGGCCACTTTCTCTGAACCCCCAGGAGTCAGGCCGGGTTGCCAGGAGAGAAGTGGAGTAAGCATGGCAGAGAGGAGAGGGGAGGTGGGTGCTGGAGTTCGGGGGCTTGGAGGGGGCCACACAATGGACCCATGAACTCACCTTGGCTCCAGGGATCCCTGGGGGCCCTGGAGGCCCCTGTGGCCCCGGAGGCCCCTGTGTGTGAAAGTCAAACTGGTCAGTATGTACACGAGTACCCCCCCACCACCCACCAGGAGCCGGGGCTCTGGCTGGCCTGCAGCAGTGTCAAAGCCCCTCACTGGGGGCACCTGGGTGGCTCAGTGGGTTAAGCCTCTGCCTTTGGTCCAGGTCATGATCCCATGGTCCTGGGATCGAGCCCCACATCAGGCGCTCTTCTTGGCAGGGAGCCTGCTTCCCTCTCTCTCTCTGCCTGCTTGTGTTCCCTGTCTGTCAAATACATAAATAAAATCTTAAAAAAAAAAAAAAAAGCCCCTCACTGACTGCTTCCCACCCAGTCCCCACTCTTGTCTTGGTGGGGGGAGGGAGGTGTCACCACAGACCAGGTGGAATACCACGGAGTCCACTGCGATGGTGGGTCCAGAATCCCCTGCCTTCAGAGCCAGTATCCCCCAAACATAGATTTCGTCACAACACTCCCCTGCTCACTCCTGAGGCTCTTTGGGGGCAGGCCTGGCTGCCGTCATCCTCCCCCAACAGCTACTAGAAGACGTAGCCCTCCAGCCTGTGCCCCCTGGGGAAGGTGCCAGGAGGGCCTGCTGGGACTGGACATCAGGAAATGGTCTGTCTCCTGCCCCTGAGCAGAGAGCTTCCCTTTTCACTTTGGCCTCTGGGGAGCTCAGGGTAACATAAGCCATATTCACGGCAGCTCTTAGCATCTGGGGTAGGGGGTGCTCAGCACAGCTCTGATTTCCTTATCAGACACACCTGGTGAAGCTGGGGTCTTTGTGCTAAGCTGTCCCCCGACCCTTGTGTAAAGAAATGCAGGACCGGGGCACCTGGGTGGCTCAGTGGTTGAAGCCTCTGCCTTTGGCTCGGGTCATGATCCCAGGGTCCTGGGATCGAGTCCCGCATCGGGCTCTCTGCTTAGCGGGGAGCCTGCCTCCTCCTCCTCTCTCTGCCTGCCTCTCTGCCTACTTGTGATCTGTCTGTCCAATAAATTAAAAAAAAAAAAAAAAAGAAAAAAGAAATGCAGGACCGATACACTAAGTATGTGGTTGTCTCCCCAGGAAAAGAACCAGGATGCATCCTGGTCCTGCCACTAACCTACCTTGAGGGCGTCCAGAATCCTGCCATCATAGTCTATCACCACCGTGTCTCCTTGCTCACCCTTGAGGCCCTGGGGACCCTGAGGCAGAGGAAGAGTGAGAATTTCAGGGTGGGGCAGAGGTGGCCGCATGTGTATCTGAACCCGGGACCCTAGGAACCCTGCCCACACGACGGAGGTAAAGTCCGTGTGCCGTGTGGTGGCTCGGCTGTAACCCGATGGGACCCCCGCGAGCTCATCCTCCAGGATCTACATGGGCACCCCAGTCCCTGAGAGACGCTCCAAGGCCTGGAGAGCAGGTGTCCGGGGCCTGGAGCCAACAGAAGAACAGGCTCCTGCCTTGTCTGGCTGCCAGTCCCGTGGGAACCCAAGTCCCCTGAGGTCTCAACCCGGAGTTCTCCAGGGAAAACAGAAAATCTCATTCTTTTTTTTTTTTTTTTAAAGGTCTTTTTTTTTTTAATTATTATTATTTTTAAGATTTTATTTATTTGTCAGAGAGAGGGAGAGAGAGCACAGGCAGACAGAATGGCAGGCAGAGGCAGAGGGAGAAGCAGGCTCCCTGCCGAGCAAGGAGCCCGATGCGGGACTCGATTCCAGGATGCTGGGATCATGACCTGAGCCGAAGGCAGCTGCTCAACCAACTGAGCCACCCAGGCGTCCCAGAAAGTCTCATTCTGATGTGAAGTTCTTCCGATTTCTAAATGTCGGCCGTACAAAGGTGCAGAAATCAACACGTTCCCCCAAATGCCCAGACACCGTGTAGACCAACTGCCAGCTCGATCTCAGCCTTGTGCCTCAGTGCCTCAGTGTCCCAGGCTCTGGTAGAAGCTGTGCATGCTCACATGTGCGTAGGACTGTCTGCAAACGCAGGTGTCCACACGCGCACATGCTCTAATGGGGTCCCTCCTCCCCCAACCCTTCCTCAATAAACCTCCCTCTGCCCCAGGCTGCTCTCTACTAGGCCCACCGTGAGGGATGGGCAGCACTCTGCTCAGGCCTGGGGCCAGCCCCCTGCAGAGGGCCCAGAGACCCTGGCCAGGGGTCCTCCCTTGCCAGCAGGCTCCACAGTCACAATCCCCCAGAATCCCACGCTCAGTGCTGAATCCAGCCCCTGCCACCTGTACGACCAGACTGTGGGCTTATTAGCCTTGTTTTTTTTCGGAGGAGAAAACCAGCCTCCGGGAGTGTTCAGGCTTGTGATTGCTGGAGGCCACCGAGCAAGGAACGGGACCCCTGGTGTTGTCCCTAAGGGTGGGTTGACAGCGGCTGGTCGCAAATGATCGGAGACCAGCGCAGGGGCGGGGGTGGCTCTGCTTCTGGAGACAGGGACAAACTGCAAGGTGGGACAAGGCACCCTGCTGGGGGAGGGTCACCCCCACTCCCTCCCCAGGTGATGCACAGAAGGTCTGTGCTTGAACATAAGACAAGACTCTGGAAGGGCGGACACTCAGCTGGGGACAGCTCGTTTTCACACATGTGTATTTGAACATTTTACCAAAAGTAGGTATGGTGAGATTGAAAATTTAAAAATCAGTAATGAATGATTTAAAAAAAAAAAGACTCCCATTTCCCAGAGCTCCAGGGCTCCTCTGGGGTCTCCCGCGAGAAATGACGGGGGCATCTGAAGAGCTCCAGGCCTCTGGGTTCCCTTGGCATGGCCGGAGGGGGGACTCACTTACCCGCAGTCCTGAGACTCCGTCCATGCCTCGCTGGCCGGGCTCTCCCTGGGGAGATGCGAGGTTGCAGCCACATGTGCGTGGCCGCCCCATGCCCCTTCAGTCCCCGTCACCCAAAAGCGTGAGGCCCACGTGCTGGAGCCCCAAGGGACCTCCGTATGCAGTCAGTGCCCCAGAAACAGAGCTCCTGGAAGGAGGGTCCAACGGGAGCCCCCTTGGACCCCACAGTGTGTAGAGCTGGGCCACTGAGGGATGGCCTGGCTTCCCCAACTGCAGGATGACTGAGCCACATGGCCAAGCTTGGGGGAGGGGGCTTGTCCTTCACCCAAACCTGTGGCCACCCCTGGGGCCAGCCTCTGACAACCCGCAGAACCAGACCCCAGATCCCACGTCCTCCTGCAACTCCCCAGTTAAAAGGGCAAAAGGAGGCAAAGCCACGTGACCCCAGGATGGGGGCACAGGTCTGAGCGCGCACTGCGAGGCACCTTTGGCCCTGGGGTGCCGTCCACACCATTTTCTCCTGGAGGCCCCGTGTTCCCTGGCTCGCCCTGCAACAGAGAGGTTCGCAGTGAGTGAGCGTGCCAGGGGCCAGCTGGGGCTGCAGGCTTTGTGATTCCTGAGGAACACACCTGAGCCCCTCTGGGGCATAGTTAGGGCCCCTGGGGGGGCTCACATGATATTTTGGAGACAGGCTGGCAAGAGAGCAAGGATGATACCCTTATCCTACCTTGGGGACAGGGTAGAGTGGGCGCCACCCCCCAAACCTGCACTGTGAAAGGGCCGTTAGGGGTCTCACCAGACCGCTGGGAGCCAAGGGAGGTGGGAGGCAGGGGGCCCTCTGGGGGAGACACAGGTACCTACCTTAGGGCCTGGGAGTCCGGGGAGCCCTGGCTGGCTTGGAATCCCGTCATCCCCCTGAGGAGAGAGCAGCTGAGGCTGCAGCCCTCAGGCGCAGGCATACTGGTTTTGGCTGTCTCCCCCATCCCGCGCTCCCCTGCCCACCAGCCCACCAGACCTCTGCAGGCGCCAACATTGGTCACACTGGGTGGGGACAGGGGGGCGTGGCAGGGTGGGTCCCCCAGGGCCAGCCCAGAGCACGCATGAGGGGGATTGGCGCACGGAAGGGAGGGGCGGGCAGGTGGAGGAGAGGGGATTGGCTCCTTCAGTCAATACGTGTGAGCGTGTCTGTAGGCCAGGGAGATAGGGTCCCTGCTCAGTGGGGGAAGAGAGGCGCCTGAGGTCAAGGAACTATCCAGATAAACCCACAGCACCAGGCCAGGAGGTGGAAGCAGTGCTGGGAAAAGAGTATAAGGGGGTGGTGGGATGGAGGGATCAGAGCGACCTAGGGGAGCTTTTTGGAGACCTGGCAAGGGAAGGGGTAGAAGGAGATAACCCCAGGCCAGTGGTTCCCAAACTTGAGTGCATGCCAGTGTCACCCCGGGAGAGGTGCTGGACAGACCACAGCTACAAATTCTGGTCACCAAGGGGACGCCTGAGTGGCTCAGTTGGTTTAGTGTCTGCCTTCGGCTCAGGTCATGATCTCAGGGTCCTGGGATTGAGTCCCACATCGGGCTCCCTGCCCAGCGGGAAGTTTGCTTCTCCCTTCTCCCTCTGCTCCTCCCCACTGCTAGTGCTCTCTTTCTGTGTCTCAAATAAATAAATCAAATCTTTAAAAGAAATAAATAAAAGTTCTGGTCACCAATTCTGATGGGTGCGGGGTGTGTCCACACCCCCACCCAGGGGATTCCCCACTACAATTTAACCCCATTCTGATACTTGTCAACCTGGAGAGAGCGTTGGATCCCACAGGTTAAGGGCCCAGTCCTATAAGACAGCACCCCCCCACCCCTGCACCCGCCACTTTAGGCACCAGGAAGAAGCTGTGTTATAGATTGGTCATAGACCGACAGTTACAATGACCTCCTCCCTGAGTTCCATTAACTTGCTAGAGTGGCTCACAGAACTCAGGGAAACACTCTACTTACTAGATTCCCAGTTTATCATAAAAGGATAGAAGTCGGGAACAATAAGATGCAGCGGGCAAGGCATGGGGAAGGGGCGCAGAAGGTCCCTGAGCTCTCCAGGACCGCCGCTCTCCCCAATTCTCCCCATGTTCACCAACCCGGAAGCTCTCAGAACCTCCCATCCTTTGGGGTTTTTACGGAGGCATCATGACAGAGGCGTGAGTGATGAAATCACCTGCCACGGGTCAGACTGGTTCAACCTGCAGCCCCTCTCCCTCCCTGGAAGGCTGGTGACCAGGACTGAAAGCTCCAACCCTCCAATCATGTGACTGGTTCTCCAGGCAACCAGCTCCCATCCTGGGGGGGGGGGGGGCGGTCGTCCCTAAAGTCGCCCCATTAACATAACAATAGACACCTTCAATTTGGTTCATCACTCAGGACATTCCAAGGGTTTTAGGAGCTCTGCTCCAGAAACCAGAGGACTAAGACCAAATATGGATTTATTATAAATCACAACATCCCAGTGGCCTGCCCCTAGTGTCTCTGACTAGGTGGATCCAAGATCGGCCCCCAAATGCCCCTAAGACCCCAGCGATGCTGATACTGCTGGTCCCAGGACCACACTTTGAGAACCACTGTCCAGGTCTCTGAAGTGGGAACGAATCTGCTGTGTTTGCAGAAAGGAAAGAATCCATGAATAAGCGAGTAAATGAAGGAAATTGGGCTTTGAGACAGAGGACCTGGGTCTGGTGAAGACATCCCTGTGGCCACCACCCACCTGCCGCCCTGCCCCATGGGGAGCCCCCGCCCATCTCCCTAACCACTTCCCACAACCCCTCCAGGAAGCCCTTCGTGGGGGCCCCCCTCACCTTCTTTCCAGGAATGCCAGGCTCACCCTAAGATGGAAGGCAGAGGGGTGCAAGAGAGAGGTCAGAGCCCTGAGAACATGGCCCAGACACCAGGCCACCTGCTCCTCCGGTGGAACTGGCCTTGATGACCGGGGATGGCCCGGAGATCCTGGACCCTCAGACAGGTGCACAGGGATGGTGGGGCTGACAGTCCTGGACTCCGCTCCTGACCAGGGTCCCCTCCCCCCATGCTGAATGACCCTGGACAAGTCACTGCTCTTACAAGTGGGCATGTGATGCCACAGCCTCTGGGGGGTGTTTCTGAGATGAGGGAGAAAACAAGGAAAGCCCTTCTTCTTCAGGCGGACCCCAGTCCATCCCCCGCGCCCCCCAGCAGGCAAAGAAGAAAAGGAACAGCTGATCTGTGGGGGTGGGGGAGGGGATGGGAGCCCATCCCTCCCAGGCCTGGGGCAGGGGACAGGGGAGCACTCACCTTGGGCCCTGGGAGTCCCTTCAGGCCCTGGAATAAGAGAGGAGAAAGTATTAAATGGGATACCGGTGGCTGCTTTTGGGCATCATTGTGTAAAGGGCAACGCCAAGTGCCAGATGGCAGGAGGCTGGGCCATGCTGCCCCTTCTAGGCCTGCTGGCCTAGGGCTGCTTCCGTGTCAGATCTCAAGCAGGGCAGTGGCCTGGGGGGGGCACCCTCCAAGGGATGCAGAACTGGGGGCCTGGCCCATCGGTTCCCCACTGCTGGCCGTGAGTGGGATGGGGGTTTCTGGCCCCCTGAATGAATGGGGCCCCAGGCTGCCCCAATGCCGTGGATACTGACCATCTCGCCGTCACGTCCAGCCTCTCCTTTGGGACCCTGAGGAGGCAGAAGAGGAGACCCTCTTGATGAAGGGACACAGGGACTCCATGGTTAACGGAGCCCACTCCCTGCGCTGTGCCCTGGGCTGGGGCTCCAAGCTGTCTCTTGTTTCATGAGCGGGCGTCCTTGTTCCCACTTTGCAGATGAGAACATTGAGGCTCAGGGAGCTAGGTGCCCAACGGGAATAGGAATGGATGAGCCAACTGAGTAGCTAGCTGCCCCAAGAGGGGACCCTGGTGGCAATTTGGTGGCAGTTTGCTGGCTCTGCGTGGAAGGGGAAGGACAGGCCTAAGTCCCTGCTGGCCTCCAGAGTCTGGGTAGAGCTACAGGAGGACAACTGAACCTAACTAGCTAGTACTGGAGGGAGGGAAGGAATCGGGGGGAGAGCGAGCCAGAGTGGGTGGGGGGAATAAAATCTGGGGAGGAAACACCTCCATATGGGTCTCAGGGTCAGGGTTAGGATCGAGACTGAAATTGCAACCAAGGTCAGGTTAGGGTCTCTGGTTGTATTTGGGGTTAGGGTGCAGGGTAAGAGTTGGGTTTGGAGTCAGGTCAGAGTGTAGGGGCCAGAGGTAGGGTCTGGATAATAGCCAGAAATGAGGGTGTGGACCAGGATTTGGGAATGGGTTTGGGGTCAAGGTCTTAAACGGCACTCGGTCTAAGGCTGGAGTGGGGCAGGTGTCTGAGTTGGGGTTGGGGTTAGGCAATGTGGGTCTGGGTCTGGACTGGGGACAGGGGTATTCTGCCTCCAAGCCCTCTCTTACCGCTGGGCCTTGTGCTCCCCTGGGGCCATCTTTCCCTGTGTCGCCAGGAGGGCCCCGGGCTCCAGGGGGTCCAGGGGGCCCCGGAGGCCCAGCAGCTCCATCTCGCCCTTGGTCTCCCTGGAAGAGATAGGGCCTGGCTTACTGTGAGGGTGAGGGGAGGGGCTCCAGTCTCCAGAGAGTAGCCTCTGCAGACGACTGGCCAGATGCCTTCCCTCCCCTAGCCCTTGCGGGTTTGGGGGTGGGGGCGGCTCAGAGGAAAGTGTTTGGCTCCTGGGCTTCTCAGCAGCCACAGGGACAGACAGGTCCCTGTACTTTGGCATAAAAGCTAAGGGATGTGCCATTCTCCCAGCCCTTAGTGCCTGGAGCTCAGCTCTGGTGTTCCATCGAGATGAGACATGCTGGGTACAGGAGCAGAGCATGTGGGCCCCACCAGCCCCATCCCCCAGAAAGGGGTCTGCACGCATCCTGAAGGGCCTTCCTCGTAGGCCAGCCTCCTTTATCACATGCTGGAGGTGCGCTTCTGGGACCTTACCCAGAGCGATGAAAACTCCCGCGGATGCTCACAGCTGCTCTAGGGGTAACAGCCCCAAACTAGAATCAACCCAAATGTCCTTCCGTCGGTGAACGGCTAAGGGACGGTTAAGCGACAGCCGTGTCACAGAGCACAGCTCCGCCATAATGACAAGGAACAAGGCACAGCCACGTTGCAACAGCTCTGATGGATCTCGGGGGACAACGCTGAGTGAGAAAAGCCAATCTCAGTGGCTCAGACTCTACGGCTGCAAATACACCCCAGGGTGGACATGGAAAGATCATGAAGATGGAGGAAGGATTGGTGGCTGCCAGGGGTGGGGGCAGGGATGGGGCAGGGCAGGAGGGGACTGAAAAAGCACGTGGGATCTTCCTGTGGTGGTTATCCGAGTCTACTGAGTGTGATGACGTCGCCCAGACTTTTCAACGCACCCTGATGGGCAAGATGGCTGAGCTCCCCATGAGGCAGGTGGATTCTATCAATTATCTGGTTGTGAGACTACATTGCATGGGGAGGCAAGATGTCACCATCGGGGAGCGTGGAGGACAGGTGCATGGGGTACCACCTCTTACAACTAATTGTGAATCGACAGTCATCTTGCGATACAAAGTTGGAAAAAAAAAAAAAAGGAGAGCAACAAAGGACCACAAAGTCTCAGTCATGCAGCAACCCGCCCCCAACTCAAGGACCTGATGTTAGTACGGGGTCAGACCTCAGGCAGTCAGAGCCCTCACCTCGTGGCCCCCAGCTGCAAGGAAAGGGGGGCCACGGTGCCACCGGCATTTCCTGCTGCCCCTGTGGCACGGGGCAAGGTCATGGGGCACACCTGACTCACAGTGACAACAGTCCCCAAACTTCCCGTAGCCGAGAAACGAAGAAGCCTCTTGCAGAGGTAACCCTCCTCCGACCCCGTGCACCCTGCACTGATCTCCCTGGAAGCTGGCTCCCCCAAACCCTTGCGACCACCCAGCCACGGCACTGTATCAACCCATTTTACAGGTAGAGCAGTCAGAACAGAGAGGGTAATCATTTCCCCAGGGTTGCACAGCTGGGAATGGCAGCAGCTCCTCAGGGCCACTGAGGAAAGCGATGCCTTTTGGACGCATTCTGAATCCCTGGCTCCCGTAATGTGAAGGTTCCCCTCTCTTGACAACTGGACCCCAGACACAGTTCATTGGTTTTCCCCAATTAAAAAATAGACTGAGGCTCTCATCGTCCACCACTCAGGGTCCCGACCCGGAGGCCAGGACTCCAGTCTGACATACAGCAAGCTGACAGTCGTGTTAGCTTGCCCAGGTGCAGGTGGGGACGGCAGTGGGTGATTCCTGCTCCATTTGCTGCTGTCAGGAAGAACTGGAAGACACCCTAGTCCCCGCTCCCTCCACAGCCCAGGGGCCCCACAATGGGTATCACTGGCCTGGACTCTACTTATTGGGGAGGTAAATGGGTTTCGACACGTGAGCAGGTCCCAGCAGATGTTGGTAGGCTCTGGCCTTGAGTTACTCGGGACACGAGGCTGGCCAGCTGCCTTGCCTGCGTGCTGGGATCGGGCTGGCTGAGGTCTAACCATGGAAACGCAGGGGTGAGTCAAGGGAGCACGCAAACCAGCAGGCCCGGACACGCCACTGGGCCAGGCTACCTTGAAGACGCGGCGACTGTACCCGTGATGGTCTCTACTTATAAAGCCTGGATTGAGCCGTGGAAAAACCATCTAGCCAGCAAACAGGTTGTGTGGTCAGGAAGGCAAAAAAGGTGACTTAGGAAGGGAAAAAGCTGTTTCGGGGGGGCAAAGCCACTCAACCCAGCCCAGCGACCGGGAGAGGAGGACTATGTTCTCCAAAGATGGCCGATATCCTCGTTCCCATCCCACAGGACCCTTGCAGTGCCCCCCTCCATTGCCCCACCAAGAGAGAAGGTCTGCTCCTCTTTCCCCATGTTGACTCTGGGCGGGCCCCGTGGCTGATGAGACAGACAGGATGCCATGGAAGTGAGGCGTGCCAGGCTCTTAACTGGCCTCCTGGAATGCTAGTCTTGGGACGCCCCTCTGGGAAGCCCACTGCCACGCTGGGAGAAGACTTGAAGCGCATACCTCCCCACTGGGCTCCCAGCCAACAGCTGCATCCATCAAGGCCATGGGAGGGTGCCACTGTGTTGGACTGGCTTTGATGAGAGAGATCTGCTCCCCCCCACCCCCGCCCACAACCGGGGCCGTTGTTGTTTTAAGTCATGGAACTTTCAAGAGTGGAGGCTGATTTGGAGGTGGCTGGAAACTTGGGACAACGAGAGGATACCCATGAAGGGTGGAGGGAGGGCTTTGGGAAAGATCTCTCATGACTCCCGGGCTAGGGGAGCTCATCAATTGAGGAGTGGGCACGCCCTTTCCAGAAGATCAGTGTTTGTACACCCACCAGAAAGCAAGCAAAAGGCTTTTTCTCAGTGGTCACCAAATTCAACGTGGGTACCCTGGATCTGACTTCAGCTTTTGGGGACCCCAGGTTTGCCCTCCAACCAAAGGCCCAGCACAGAAGAGCTCTGTCCTGGGGCCTCAGCCTGTCCAGCCCAGGGCTCTCGGCTCCTGCTTGCGACCCTTCTGGTCTGGTGGCACAAACTGGGCTTGGGCCTGTGGGGCCGCAGAGCTGGGACTGGGACCGGGACCAGGACCAGGACCTGGCCCACACTTAGCCCTCTAGCTGTCTCCCCTTCCCATCCCCCATCCACAGTGCCTGCCCCTCACTCCTGCTCCATCCCTGCCTCCAGTTGCTGGCTGTGGGGGTACTCGCTCACTGGCTACAATTTCCACCCCATAACCTTTTTAGGGAGCAACCCCCTCTAGTACAGATGGGCCTCCACTCCAGTTGTGGCAGGAATGGAGGGGGCATGCTCTTAGGGCCCCTGATGTGACCCTCTGCCCAGATCTGCTTTGTGGGGCCCATCCGACCTGGGCTCCCCACTCTGCTTCATTGAAGAGACCCCAGGTTTGGTAAAAGGTACTTCTGGGTCCCTTGGGCCCTGGGGGCACTGAAGGCCAGGGGATCTACTGTCCCTGGGCTGGGTGCTGGGTGCCCACCTTTATGACTGCCATGAACCTTTGCTATAGCAGCTTGGATAAGGGTCTGTCAATCCCACCCACAACAGTTGGAGAAACTGGGTCACAGAGGGGAAAGGGAGTCACTCAAGGTTACTTGGCTGGTAAGTGGCAGAGCTCAGCTGCTGACCCATAACCTTCCATCTTCCTGAGGTGCCAGCCATCCTCAAGAAGGTCAGTCTCGGGTCTGGGGGCAGTGCTAGCCCCACTGTCCCTACCCTGCCCCCCATCCACGGTAACAAATATGACTGTGAGGAAGCCCTGGGTTTTCCAGCCCATGGCCACTTAAATGAAACCCCACAGAAGGACAGATGGTGGGCAGTGGACAGAGACTGTGGGCCCATGCGGTAAGGGGCAGGGACCCAAAAGAGACGCTAGAGACACCTTATTATATGGTAACGTGAACTGTATGGGGTGGGTGAGGGGGTCTTGCGTCAGCTCTTACCCGAGGGCCAAGGTCTCCTGGTGCGCCCTAAGGACAAAGAGCAGGAAGACGGGTCACTGCTACTATTTTTACCTTATCACACGTATTAAGCATTTACTCTGTGCTCCCTGCTTTAGCCACTTAGTCTCACCCAAGTCTAACGACCATATCACGAGAGTTCTATTTCTAATCTCCATTTTCAATGAGGAAACCGAAACACAGAGAGGCTAAGTAGCCAGCCTGAAGTCACACAGCCAGCGCACACACAGGGCTTGGAACCAGGCGCTGTGTTGCCTGTGGCCAGCCCCTAGTCATGGCAGAGCAGAGATGAGCTGCTCCCCATGCCCCGCGTCCTCTTGGAATCCTGGAACCTCGCACAGCGAAGAATGGTAATTACTTGACCGTCTAAAGTCACCAAGCTCTGGGGCTGGATGTCACAAAGGGACGGGTGCCAAAATGCCAGTCTCTCTCTGGGTTCAAAGCCTCTGCTTTGTTCAACCGGAGACAGCAGGAAGGAAATCACTTCTCTGTTAGGTTGCTTTAACTGACAGATAGGGAAACTGAGGCCCACGGAGCCGGCCAACCCATCAAAAACCATGAGGTTGGTGGGGGAGCCCTAAGGCAACCCTGAGGCTCTGAGCCTGGGATCCTGTGCCCGGCACAGCTCTGAGGGTGGCCGGGGACGCTTGGCTGGCCTTACTTACCTCGGAGGGCACATCACAGCGGGCGACTGGAGTGGACGTGGCCCAGATGTGGATCCTAGAAGGGTCCTACCACATGGGCATCTGCTCTGGCCCCTCCCTGCTCTGATCCTGCCGTTGGACACATGGGTGGCCCCTCCCGCCCCCTCCCTTCCATGGCACTTGGAGGCCCCAGCCCTCCAGGGGTCTGTCGTGACATTTCGTGCCAAATGCCAGGGAAGCTTTTCTCACGGGGGGTGCTGTAAGGACCACAGGGGCAGCTCCCCACATCTGTCTGCCTTGGGGGGGGGCCCACACACTCCTCACAAAGAATACCATCTATAGTGACTGTTCAAACCCCCGCCCCCAGGCTTTCCTGGCTCCGGCCCCTCCCCCCTCTCTTCCATGATTTTTTGCTTCGGAAACTCCTCATTTTGCGAAGACCTTGCTTTGAGTTTTGTCATTCTCTGGTGTGGAGGGGACTCCAATGTCACCCCCTGGGCACTCGGGATCGTTAAATATAAGCCGTGTAACCATTAGGAGGCAGGCACTCTTAGCCCCACCTTCCAGATGGGGAAACTGAGGTTCCAGGAGGGGATGTGACCTGCCCGGGGCCACACTCCAGAGCTGGGGTTTGGAGGCAGGTTTCTGGCATCCTTCATCATATCTGCATCTAGACAGCTGCAGGCATCACTTACCTTTTCCCCTTTGGGGCCTGGAAGTCCCTGCAGAAAAAACGGTAAAGAAAAACAGGCCTGAGCGGGGAGGACTGGGCTGGGTTCCCTAAGGCTTTGAGCAGAGCCATGGGGAGCTGGGTGGGGAAACACATGTCTGTCTGCTTTTAATGACAGCTGCCCTTGCTGGGCCCAGGACAGTTCCACACCCCGCTCCTCTGCGTGAGGGGCGCCAGGGGACTTGAGGGTGGCAGGGACCTCTCAGCTGAGGTAGGAACACATGTGCTGTCACTCCCCCCACAGAGCAGAGCCCTCCAAGCTCAGCCCCTCCTGTGCCTGAAGGCTGCTGCCCCTAACTTTCCATTATCCCTTCAGTTCATAATGGGTTTGCTGGTTCATTCACCTAATGACTTGTCCACATAAGAGGTCAGTTCATTTCTCCATCCTCTGATACGGCACACATCGTCTGGCAGCTCCTCAGTCACTTACTATTTCACTCATTTCTTCACTCTCTTGTCCGCTCAATCATCATGCATTTGTCCACCTGCTAACTCAGTTAGTCTCCCATGCGTCCAACCATTGTACAATCATTGATTTATAACCTCATCTGACTATCTTTCTACCCAACCATCCTTCCTTCCTTCCGTCTACCCATCCATACACCCATTCATCAACCCATTCATCTATCTATCCATTTGTCCTTTTATCCAACCATTTATCAATCCATTTTTTTCATCCACCCATCCATCCATCCATCCATCAATCCATTCATACATCCTTCCTTGCATCCACCCACCATTCATCTGTCTGTCCTTCCATGCAACTATTCATCAATCCATTTGTCCATCCATCCATCCATCCATCTATCCATCCATCCAACCATCGTACCATCCATCTACCCAGCCATTCTTCCATCAGTCCATTCATGCACCCTTCCTTCCATCTACCCACTCCATCCATCTTTTCATCAACTCTTTCATCTATCCATCCATCCATCTGTCCTTCCATCTAGCTATTCATTATCCATTTGTTTGTCCATCTATCCAGCCAGTCAAAGATAGTCCATCTATCCATCTGTCTATCCATTTATATACATCCCACCTTCTTTCCATCCATCCATCCTACCATCCATCCTTCCATCAATCCATTCATACATCCTTCCTTCCATCTACTCACTTATGCATTTGTTCATCGACTCTTTCATCTATCCATCTGTCTGTCCTTCCATCCAGCTATTCATTATCCATTTGTTCATCCATCTACCCAGCTAGTCATCCATCCATCCATCCATCCTCACTCCCTTCCATACATCTATCCCTCCATCCATCAATCCATCCATCTGTCCATCCACCCATACATCCACCCACCCACCTGCCTATCCATCCACATCCAATAATTTATTTAATTATGCTGTCTCCCTGAGCAGCGTGTTCATTCTGCTGAAGATGCCTGTGGACCATAGGCTCCTGGCCCAGGTGTTGAGAACTCATCAGCCCAATGTCTACCATTGGGAAGTCTTGAGACTGGGGGGTGGGGGGAATGCTCTGTGCCTGGGGCTTGCTAGGAGGGGCTTGTATGTTTTGAAGGCTGACTCGATGTCAAAGTGCAATTTACACTTCTCCACATCCCCAGCCTGTAGGGCTGGTTCAAGTGAGGAGGGTCAATGGACCCATTTGACAGAGCCTCAGGCTTGTGAGGTGAAGGGCCTCCCCAAGTGTGCACAGTCAGCCGGTAGTGGAGCTGGATTTGAACTCCAGTCTGATGCCCAAATGACTTCTCTCTGTGCTGAGCCAGGTTCCCGGTGGCCCCTTCCCTCTGGCACCCTCCCCCCATCACTTCCAGCCCCACAAGTGGCCCAGTCCCAGGACCACCTAGAATTTCCCTGTAATCACTTACGGGCTTGCCATCCAGACCCAGCGGCCCCTGGAAATGAGAGAGACAGAGAGAGAGGTTACACACCAGATAGGCATTTCCTGTGTGTTTTATGACCCAGAAGCACTACTGGGTATCAAAGACCAAAACCTGACGTGAGCCCATGGTCTGAGTACATTTCATGTGAGGGCATCTGGGTGTTTGCTGTCCAGAATCCCCTCCTCCAATGACAGAGCCCTTCTTCTTGTCCAGGACCACCCCCATCTGCACATATGGGGCTTGGGAGTACGGTCACATTCCCTCAACCAGGGTGAGGGGTTCAGGGATGAGTGTCATGTCTGGGACTTTGGATGGTGACCCTGTAGGGGAAGGAGGGCTCTTTTCTCTGATGGGACTAAGGTGGAGCTCCTGGGGGCACCATGTGGCTTGAGGAAGAGCCAACAGAGAGGAAGCCAGAGCAGAGAGACAGAGAGCAGAAAAGGTCTGCTGCTGAAACCCCCCACCCCTGCACACTTTGTTTGTCCGCAGCTTTTCTTTAATCCAGTTCGAACTGAGTTCACTCACACGTAAGTCAGCAGGGACTGAACACAAAATGCATGTGTTGAAACTTAACCCCTGGTGTGATGGCGTTAGGAGGGGGGGACTTTTGGGAGCCTCGTGAATGGGGCGTCAGCCTATTTAGAAGAGAGGTTCCAGAGAGCTGCTGGCCTCTGGGTCCACCATGTGAGCACACAGGGAGGAGGCAGCCGCCTGCAGCCCGGAAGAGGGCCTCCCACCAGAACCCCGACAGCACCGGCATCCTGACCTCACACCTCCAGCCTCCGAGACTGCGAGAAGTCGATTTCTGTTGTTTCTAGACCACCCAGTCCGTGGCCCTTTGTTAGAGCAGCCCAAACAGGCTAAGACAGGCCTGAGGAGTCCTCAAGGCTCTTTTAATTCCCTGCACTGCTGTGGCCTTAGCAGGCCAAAGTCAAGGTCAAGGGAAACCAAATCTCCCAAGGCTGGGTCCCAAGGGCTGGCACATCGCAGAGGCTCTGGGGGCTCCGTGGTGTCTGCAGGGGGTCAGGGACGGCTGCCAAGCAGCCCCCACGGGCGCCCTCTGCCTGTCCAGCTGCTGCCCCCTCAGAAAGCCCCGCTGAGCTCCCCCACCAGGTGGAAGCAGACAAGAATCCGAGGGCAGTGCCACCAACTGGGTCTGACCAGTCTCTGTCGACCCCTGTCCTCCACCCTGCGCGGCCTCCTCGTCCCACAGACGCTACAGATGTTCCAGGCAGCTCCACTCTCCTGAGCCTGCACATGCACCGCCTGCCCGCCGGGCACACCCCTCACCCCCTTGCGTGCCATCTTTTGTTCAGTCACCTCCTCCTTCACGATGCCCTTGGGGCTCCTTCACTTCTCAGAAGTCAGGCCATCTGTCCCTGCACCCGGCCCGTTTTCTAAGGGTCGCACATTACACCGTGCATCGTCACCGTGTGGTCTACACACGTCTACCAGCGGATCCAGGAAAAAGGTCTGATCCCCGTGTCACCAGTGCTCGGATGAGGCCTGGCACAGAGCACGTGCCTCTCAGCGTGTGTTGAGTCAAAGCAAGGAAAGGTAGTGAGAAAGATGAAGCGTGAGTAGATACGTACAGTAAAAGGTGGAAAGTCCGGGGCAGGACAGACCAAGGGTTCTGGCAGTTCCGAGCAGGGGGCAGCCTGCCAGGCTCTGGGGGGTATTGGGAAAGATTAGGAGTTCTGGCCTGAGAAAGTAACAATTGGGGCTTTAGGGAGGGCACCGTGGGCAGAAAGCACAGCCCAGAGGCACAGGGCCTGTGAGCAGCAGACAGGAGCTCCGTCTCAGCATCAGCCTCCCTCCCATCCTGGTCTCTCTCACGTGTCCCTGCCCTGCGGAGGCTGCACTCCCGTGCCCAGCACTGGTGTCCTCATGGCCCAGCCCAGCCTCTGCCTTGGGGCTGTCCTGTGTCCCTGGTCTTCCCAAGCTCTCTGCTTCTTCCCCATATTCATGCCTTCGCGTGAGCTGTTCCCTCTGCTTTCAAGGCCCTGCCCTGGCTCCTCTACCTGGGAGACACTCTCTGGCTCCTGGAAGCCAGTCTCTCCTCCCTCAGGTCTGCACACGGCCTGGGGCCCAACAGCGAACAGTCAGTTTCCGTGGCTGCACAGTCAGACCTCCCTGAACTGGGCCAGCTACGCCGCCCCCAGATGCCCTAAGAGGGGCTTTTCCTCACACCAGGGCCTTGCTCCAGGCAGGAAGCCAGGGCAGTTCTGAAAATTTGTCCCTTAAGTGGCCCTGGCCACCAGCCTCAAGGTCGGCTGAGGGTCTGGACTTCGAGGCTGTGTCCTGGGGGCAGAAGGAATCCCAGGAGATGGGGTGGGGTCTAGGATCCGAGGGCTCCTGGTCAGGAGGGTTCCCAGGCTGAGGCTCACCAGGGACTGCCCTCGCTGGCCCACCTCCTGCTGGCTCCCAGCTGGCTTGACCCCTGGATCCATGGGCCTGAGACCTCCCCTCTTAGTCTGCTAAAATTGGACCCCGCTCCTCCTCTACTCCCCATGCTCAGGCGCTGCTAGGCCTCACCCAGGCCCAGAACACACAAGGGGCCCAGTCCCACCCTGAGTCTCACCTGGGGGGTCCTCGTGGCCCCCATACTAAGTCTGAATCACCACAGCAAGCCTGTAAGGCAGGTGTTACCATCCCTGTCTTCCAGGAGGGAACTGAGGCCCAGAGAGGGAAAGGTCTCGCCCCAGGTGACCCAGCCAGAACAGGCCAGGGCTGGAGTCCAGAAAGGCACTTCCACTCTCTGTCCTCCAGGCACCGATATCCCCCAGCCATGCTCCCTCATCTGCCCAAATCCCTCATGCAGGCAGAGATGAAAAAAGAGAGGAAGCTTAGAGCTAAGTTAATCTCCTTCCTCTTCCCGTGCCATGCCGTGCTGGGAGGGAGGACACAGTGGGCCTCACAGCTAAGTCACTGGCAGCAAGGGGCCCCTCACAGGCCCTGGGACCCAGTGCAGGGCTGGTCTGAGGGAGGCGGGCACCCCTCTCCTTGGGGCCGCCGAGGAGGAGACTGTCCGGGGCCACACCCTTCCCGGCCTCCACCCTCACTGCCGCCCTGGGAAGCAGGCCCCACAGCCCCATCCTGCAGATGAAGAAGCTGAGGCATCGGGACTGTCCAAGGGCTGAAACAGGCCCTCCTCTCCTGGCAGTTCTCCCTCTCCCACAGCACAGGGCAGCACCCTTGACAGGTGGCCCCTAGGTCCCAGGGAACCTATGACGGAGGCTAGCAGGCCTTGCCTTCCTTCTGGGATTCCTGGCATGTCTGTCTCCCCAACTGAACATCCCCTCTTTGGGCAGAGCTCTCTGGGCCCTCTGTCACCCTAGGGCTCTACCAGAGAGAGTGCTGAGTCAGACAGATGTGCTTGCTGTGTGACCCCAGGAGAGCCAATCAACCTCTCTGAGCCTCAGCATCCTCATTACCTGTTCTCCCCAGCAGGGCTGTTCCTGCCCTGGGTTTGCCCCAGCTTTCCCCTAAACTCTGCCACAGCGTGGCCTCCTGGCAGCCCCTGGGATTTGGAGAGAGCTGCTCCAGAGGTCTCAGGGGGCATATCTGGGGCCTCTGGAGGCCCACGGACTTCCACCCACCACGCTGTTTCCTGGCCCCAAGCTGTGCTTTCCCAGTTCCTCCACTGCAGACAGTCCTGCTTCCACCTGGAGAACTCCTACTCGTTCCTCAAAGCCCAGCTCAAATGGCCCTTCTGGGAGCCTCCAGGAGGAGTAGCAACATCCCCTGAGGCTGTCTACCACAGAGCTGGGTCCCCATCCTGGAAGAGAGCCCTGGGGCTGAGCTCCAGGAGACATGCCAGGTGGTCAGAGGAGAATGGCTCTGGATTCAGACACACCTGAGACCAAATCCAGCCTTGCCCACATGCCAGCTGGTGACCTGGACCTCCTCACTTGTGACAAGGACATGCAGGCCTCCCTGTGTCACTGGCCTGTGTGTGTGTGTGTGTGTATGCGCACGCACGTGCTATGTGCACTCAGTAGAACGCATGAACCGTGCAGAAGGAGACAGAACAAAGCAAACCTCCTTCACCCCTCCCCAGCTCCTTTCCCAGGGGGCGGCACAGGCACCACTGTCTGCATGACCACTCCCCACCTCCCCCCACCCAGGAAGCAGTCTGTGTCTGGAGAAGCACATATGTGGAGCCCCTGCCTTTCTTATTTTTAAAGCCCTCTACGGGCTGCAGAGTGAACATCTGTGGGTCCATCTGGCTTCAGGATGCCAGGGACTCTGGTCCCTGGCCCCACAAGGCATGTCCTAGCCTCCTTGCCACATTCCAGGAAAGGCTTACGACACACGCTGAGACCTGAGCATCATCCCTGTGGCCCTTCCCTAATACCTGTAGTCTCTCCCATGCAATTCCCTGGAGAACTTTCTAGAATGTAGATCTGCTCTCCTGTTGCAGCCCCTCTGGGGCAGCCTCACTCCTGCAGGATGATGTCCCAACCTCCTGGTCTGGTGCCCAAAGCCCGCCTGTCCCTTGCTGGGCACAGAGCATGTGTCCTGGTTCGGCCCTTCCTGGGGCTGGGCCTGTCTCTGGTCCATCAATGCTGGGTCCCCAGGCCCCATTCCAGGATGTCTACTGTGTGGACAGAGAGCACCCAGTGCTGTGGGTACCCTGTTTTTCTAGAAGCGTCTGGGCAGGAGGGAGCCTGAGATGTTCCTTTGGCTTGGACCCCATAGGAGGAATGGATCTGCAGGTCAAGTAAGTTTGAAAAACACCAGGGAACACACTGTGAAGTAGGTTTCTTTCCTGCAGCTTGTCTTGTCTAAACCCTCGTCCTGCTTGTGGCTGTTCAGGAGGGCAACGTTCCCAGCCTCACCAGGAGGCTGTGTGGACCATCTATGAACCAGACGTTTCCATGGGCTGGAAGGATGCCTGAGCCAGGCTCTGGAAGTCCTCAGAGGAGCAGAAATGCTCGAGGGGAGGGCCAGGAGCTGGTCTGAAGGGAGTCAAGGACAAACACGGGGTGGAAGGCACGGTCAGCCTGGACTGAGGCGGGGAAGGGTCCAGACTGAGTGTTCTAGCAGACAGCAAGCCAGTCTTGGGCAGAGGAGAGCCATCAGGAGTGCAAGCAGTCTGGACAAGCGGACCCCGGGCCTGGGTGGGGGCACGTCCTTGATGGCAGGGGTCTTGCCCTGTCAAGGCAGCCCTCCCCTTCCCCAGACTAAGGGGCATCTCCCGCAAAAGGAGCAGGGAAGGAAGGCACGCGGGGCAGCCACAGGCGAATGCAGAACTTTGGCCTTGCCAGGGTTCAAATTCTGTCTCAGAGCCTCCGCTTCCCCTGGACAGGCACTCCAGAGGGTCGGACGCCAACAGCACTGTGCCCATGGCCAGTCTGTTCCTGTGGGCTCCCTCTCCTGCCTGATCAAAGCCACGGAATTCACCAGAGGTTTTCAACACATTCTGCCCTCCAGGAAACCCCACAGCTGTTTACAAGCCTCGGTTCTGCTTTAAATCACTATCTACCCCCCCCACCCACTGCAGATCAGCAGAGCCCCAGGACAGTTGCCGGATGTGCTGTGCACGAGACACGCAGGCCAGGCAGGCCAAGAGCCCCCCAGTGTGCTGGCTTGGCTCCTCGCCTAGCTCAGTGACCTGAGCCACCTAGAGCCTCAGTTTTCTTATCTGCAAAATGGGGGACATGTCCTTCTCCTCTCCAAGGACGTGTCCAGTAGAAGGAGTCCTAGATCTGTCTCCTCTGCCTCTTCCTCTCCCAGACCAACCAGAGGCATGAGACCCTGTAGGCAGGCTGACACAGGCATGGGGTCTGCATGAGCCCTGGGCAGTGCTGGGGAGTGACCTTGTCTGGTTCTTCTGAATGGCAGGTGGCAGGACTCTGGCTGCACCTTCATGGGTCTGCTCCCACGCTCCCAACTTCCCCACCACTGAGCATTTCCCAAGCAGGGTTCTTCAGTGCCATCTCTTAGGAAAAATTAACAGGAGTGGCAATGGAGGGGAGGTTTCTTTGGGAAGTAAGTTTGGGAAGCTGAGTCTGCTGGCTCATTGCTGGAGGGACCCTGAAGCAAAAGGGCTGGGCTGACTGTTCAGCCCACACGGGGTTTGGCTCTGTTCTTCCCTGATTAGCTGGGGCTCAGGCTTCCCAATCTGCGACAGTGTCTGCTGCACTGAGCTAAATCCATAAACAGGCCGTGTTTAGGTGCAGACAGGAGTCGATGCTCAGACCGGCTGGAGCGGGGTGCCTGTCTCCCTTGCCAGTTGTAATTCATGCTGGCGGCTCCCGTCGGGGAATGGAGCCTCCAAATTGCACCAGGACAGGGCCCATGGATGTGAGGGGGCTTACCAGGATTATCAGTCCAGGGACCAGTAATTACAGCCCAGATGTTGACAATTCATCAAATTACAAGGCTGTTGGGCCCCAGGGTCCCAGGCTGGGATGTGTGCATTCCTGTGTGAAGGCTCCCTCATTAGAGTGGGTGGGCAGCCGCCGCAGGGCAGGTCAGCCCCATGTGGTTCTGATTTCTCAGACCAGGCTTCACACACATGGACCACAGCAAGACTGTCTGGGTCTAGTAATTTCCCGGGCTTGGATTTCGCTGTGGGGTAGAGAGAGGACCGTTGCTTCTTGGGTCCAGCCTGGCTGTAGCTCAAGCCCTGGTGGTGGGCCCCGGTTCCTCCCGGGAACCCCGTCCTGGGATCTGTGGCCCTTTGTAGAGCCATCAATTAATGGCGCCCCAACTCAGTCAGCCATGAAGACTTTAGCTGGGCGGGGTTCCAGGAACCTGCCGAGATTCCAGGCCTGGTCCAGCTGCCACCCTCTGACTCTTTGTCTGTACAGTGAAGGGCTGGCCCAGAGCCAGGCTTGGTTTGGTTTGTACAGTTAAGAATCCCAAACCCAAACCCAACGAACTTAGTTGCAATCTTTTTAAAAATTGGGATGTTGTGCACAAACATCCAGAGTTTGTGCTTTTCTAGAAAGGTTGGAAGATGGTGCTGTCTCTCCACCCCCAGGTGGCATGCCTGGCAAATCTGGTGAGGCAAGAGCCTCCTTAGCATAGCTCCGCCCCTGGGCCACAGGCCCCGCCCCTGGCCCGCAGGCCCTGCCCCTCGAGTGGCCCGCTGCCCCGTCCAGGTGACCTGCCAATTCTGTGGACGGATCTGAGTTTGTAACCCTCCGCTTAGAAAATCTCCTGGGTCCCTTTCAGCTCTACGATCCTGTGAGGCCAGGAAGCCATCTGGCTTCTATTTTGGGGAGAAGGCACGTTCAGTCTACCCTGTGCGCCCTGGAAGCAATTACGTCTGTGTCCGTGTTATACATCGTGGCTGGAAGAGATGGTGCTATGCCTTTGAACCGATCCCAAAATACCTGCTTAAATTACACATTTGCCTGCTACATGATTACCCTGTCAGGTATCAGGAAAGACGGTTCCTGGGTGGGGAGAAGGGAGTCAGATGCCCACCAGACTCCCACAGGGTGTGGGACCGTGCAGTATGGGTCAATGAGGCGCACCCTGTGTCCCTGAGCCGCCAGCCTCTGGACTGGTTTCTCCAGCCCAGGCACGTGGGGCTGGTCTGGTGGAAGGCACTGGAAGTAGCAGTCTGGGGTGGGAAGCTAGCAGGACGCAGCAGCTGACCCCACGGTAATGGTCTGCATGTGGCATGAACCACAAGATGGAGATAGTCTAAGAGAGGCAGAAGGTGCAACTGAGAGACCAGGGGACAGAGGGACAGGGACGGCTGGCGGCAGACACTGAGGCTGCAGGTGCTTCGTGGGGTCCCGGCCACGCCCAGGCCTCGCCCAGGCCTCTCCCGTTGCCACCCCCTGGGCTGTGAGGCCGGCCCTCCTTGGTTTCCAGACAACGCAATTACCCTGCACTGGTGTTGAATTAGTTGGAACCCTTAAGGATCCAAAGATTTTGTGTGAAATCTGGATTTCCAGCTTCTCTCGAACTGTTGGGGGAAGCTGTGATAATGATCCAGGTGCGTAGGTTGCACTGTGGCGCCCTCTTTAGGTGGGGCCTGTGGCACCCCCAAGTTCAGCCCCGCAGTGTGGGGGGGCAGTCCTGCGCTCTCCCAGATCCATGCCTCACCTATTCCTCCCCTGGCTGGCCCATATAGGGAACGCAACTAGGAGCATGTGAGCCTGCATTTCCAGCTCTGAACCATCTCCCCAAACCGTGGACCCCTCTCCAGTCCCTCACTGTCCCTGCCTAGGACCTGGCCTCTCTCCCGCACCAGCCTCCACCAGCTTCCCTGTCTCCAGCTGCCACAGCCTGGCCTTCCCCGGGGAGGTCAGGCGTGGTCAGGTCTACCTGGGACACGAACCTGAATTTCGTGCCTAAACCCTGAGTGCTTCCCACCTCATCATTCCCCTCTGGCTTCAGCAAGCACCTGTCAAGTACCCCCACACCAAGCTCCCCACCTGCTGCACTGAGTTTGGGTCTGAGTAGCCCCCCAAAGAGGCCCTATTGGTGGAACGACTCACTTGTGGGAAGATGACCCATTGGGGCCAGCCTCTCCTTAGATGCCCTTCCTGGTAAGTGGGCGTGCAGCCCTTGCATACCTCCAGTGATGGGGAACTCACTGCTTCCTGGGCAGTCTGATAGGTTTGTGAAGTTTTTTTTTTTTTTTTTTTTTAAAGATTTTATTTATTTATTTGACAGGCAGAGATCATAAGTAGGCAGAGAGGCAGGCAGAGAGAGGAAGGGAAGCAGGCTCCCCGCTGTGCAGAGAGCCCGATGCGGGGCTCGATCCCAGGAGTCTGGGATCATGACCTGAGCCGAAGGCAGCGGCTTAACCCACTGAGCCACCCAGGCGCCCCGGTTTGTGAAGTTTTTTGTGTCTGTCCAGTCCTTCCCAGGTTGGACACCATTGCAAATTCCCTCCACCTTGTGGCTCCTGGGGAGGCAGCCAACTGGCTTCAAGATGCTGGCTTCTTCCCCCTCGTGCCCTCCTGCCTACCCTGCCCCCCTCCCCCTGCTTAACCAAGCCAGCTGGCCCTGTTCTCTGTGGCCTCTGTCTGGATATTACCCTGCAACAACCTGGGTCAGCACCTACTTGTATTCTGCCCTCAGGTCACACCTCCCTTCCCCAGAGCAGCACCCCTGACCCCCTATGTGGCCAGGCCCGGGTTGCAGGTGGTCCTAGCCCTGACCTTGGCGCAAAGTGACACTGAACTTTGATTCTCTCTCCCACACAACCACAACCTCTAAGTGGGTAGGGACCTTGGGATGTTTTTTCACTCTTTCATCCCAAGTGCCAAACAAAGTGCTTCATAAATCATGAGAACAAAATACACGGTGTTGAAAGAACCAATTGCCATGTGAATGGATGTCCAGTCACACACACCCCCCCCACCCCCCTACCCCCGCCCCCACTCTGGTGTCTAACCCTGGGGTCAGCAGAGAGCGCTCTTGACCCGCTGAGGGCCATCCAGGGCACCTGAGGACTCCTGCAGGGCGGGGGGGGGGAGGGTCACAGTCAGGGTTCTGGGAACTGGGGACACTGGCCCAAAGGGGGCTCCTTCAGCCTCCAGGGCTCCTCTTGCTGAGGTCAGCAGCCATCACCGAACCCAGCTTGTGTGCCCAGCATTAAGGGCTCTTGTGGGGTCATTTACCGGTTACCTCAGTGGCCAAAGACAGGTTGGGGATGTGCCTGAGGCCATGTGGTCTATGGAACCCCAAAGCCCATCCTCTTTCCACTGCGTGAGCAAGACACAAGTCCAGTCCCTGACTGCAGGAGGAGCTGGCAGGACCCCCTCTGTACCCAAATAATGGCTTTCTCTCAAGTCTGTTTGCTTGGAAGGCCTGAGTTCACCTCAGTGACCTGGTTCGGGTCTGTGAAGAAGCCTTCTACGTACTGCAGGGAGGACTGCTTTGTTGCCTGGGGAAGGGGGAAGAGGCTCAGCCAGAAATCAGGCGGGAGGGCTGCGGTGTACAAAGATGTCACTGCAGGCCTCCCCCCTCCCCACCCCACAAAGGACGGGAGGGGACCTCATCTGCAGGCCCCCTATAGGGTGTCCTGTGGGAGGAGCTGGACTCAGGGATGAGGCTGCTATCTGGGGCTGGGGGCTCTCGGCTACTGCCAAGAAGATGCGAACAGCTACGGAGTGTAAGCAAGGCATGTAGGGACCCCAGAGGTGACAATCAAATGGACTCGGGGGACACAGCACAGGTCCAAGGCCAGGGGCCAGAGTCAAGGAGTGCATACTCTTTGGTAAGTGGGACTGTGGGGAGGAAATCCCAGCGAAGTGGCCCTCTCCCTCGGGCCCAGCTGTGTCTCCCAGAGGTTCCAATCTGGGGGCCATTATCCGGGGCTCAGGAAGTCTCCTTTCATCCCATCCCTGCTCTACCCGGAATCGGCGGGGGGGGGGGGGGGGGGGGGGGGGGGATCCTGGGGAGCGGCGCCGCAGGGGGCTAGAGGAAAATGAGACGTAGTTTGTCGAAATCGAAAAACAGATGAATTGGGAATATTACAGATGAATCATTTAACTAATTACATTTTTACAATCAAAGCTGTTTTTGAACTTCGAGAGTGCAAGAAAGCATATGAATGTGTGGTGCTCCGTGGTCCTTTTTGGCTCACTTGATTAATTCCAAATGGTCCAACGGAGTTCTGCGTTTCAAAATTGGTCCCAGGCTGAGACCCTGTCTCATCGACCACAGTTCAGCCCAGAGCGAGGAGAGGCATTCCCTGGGACCTGGGTTCTGGTTTCCCGAGGCTGGGGGTGCACCCCGTGCTGATTCTAGAACCCTTTCCTTGCGTTCTGCCCTGTTGCCAGGGAGGTCTGTCTCTTCCGTTTTCACACCTGTCCACAGCACTTGGGGTTTCTGTGGCCTCCAAACCCTGCATTCAACTTCACCTCCTTCCTCTCTCTGCTGACCCCAGAGGCACTGTCCCCAGGGGACAGGGGACCCCACTGTACTCCCCATGGGGTTGACAGCACCCACGTGTGTGCCGCGTGCAATGTCTCCCCAGCTTGCCCTCCTGCCGAACTCCTGCTCCTCCCTTAAGACACACCTCAGATGTCCCTCTTTTGTGAGGCATCCCCCTGTCCCAGAGAGTTAGCCACTCCTTCCTCCGAGGGGCCCCAAGCCCTGCCCCTATGTATCACAGCCCTCCTGGTGATGCTGGAGACTTCTCTGTATGGGAGGCTCTCATGGCCTGGGTTTTTGGGGGTTTTCAGGAAGGAAGCCAGGTGCACCCCGGCCCCCCACCCCCCGCCCTTGCCCACGTCGAGATCTGGACACCCAGTGTGGCCACTGTAAACTTCATCTTTTCATGACATCCAATGGGCACATTTAGGGTTGAGATGTGCTTTTGAACTCAAGTGTTGCACAGACCTGATTCCCGATGTCACTGGGCCTAGCCTCACACCTGGCCATAGGTGTGGAAGGGAGAAACAGACGTCTTTCTTTATGTTAGACCTGGCTTTCCATTTTGGTTTTTCCAGAGAGCAGAGAAGGGTCTGGACAAGCGGATAATGGCATGGCACATGGGGTGAGCTCTGGCTTCCGATATAAGCAAGGTAGGAGGTCGAGAGGACATCAACTTCAGATACGGGGTCCTTGGGTGCTAAGAGAAGAAAGACCCTCGTGCCACCACATGAGACAGTCCTGAGCCCCCACCTGCTGCCCAAGCCGGTCTGCCAGAGGGAGGAGTCCCCCAGCCTGTGCGAGATTCTGGGCTTTGTCATGTGGGTGGGCCTTACATCTCAGCCAAGTGCTCAGCCTCCTCATCTGTCAATAGGGAGGAGACCACGGACCTCCCAGGGTGAGCGCCAGCTCTCAGTAAGTGCACTTGCTTCCCAGGGCGTGTTGGAAGGGCTTGGGGGGGAGGGGGGAGGGGAAGAGACAGTCCTTTCTTGCCTCAGGAGGGGGGTTAAATCTCTGAGCCCCGGGCAAGTCAGCTTGTGGTTTCTATAAACACAAAGCCAAGTCTCCCTGGCCTCCAGCCTTGGTCAGCCTGTTAGCCTACAGCCTACAAGCTTCCAGCCACGCAGGGCTGGAGATCTCTCCAGCTTCACCCCCCTCCCCACCATGCCCTCCTGCCCCATACCCTTCTTGTGCACTCTGGATACGTGAAGGTTCCCCACAACTCATGACCTCATGCACTTGCTTTTTTTCCTCCAGGAACACTTTCCCCACAAGATCTCAGCATCGTTTTCACCGTTAAAAGCTCAGCTCAAACATCACCCTCCCCAAGAGCCTTTGGATGACTTAATCCCCGTTATGCCCACCCACGAGTCCAGCTGGCATTCTCCATACATCCCTGCTTTGTCCTCTGCCTAGCACATTTCACTGCTCATTGGTTTATTGGTTTCCTTGTTTAGTGTTTCTCTCCCCTTGTCTCTCTTTCTTCTTTTAAAAGTTATTTATTTGAGAGAGAGCCAGAGAGAGAAAGAACAGAGAGAGGGAGAAGCAGACTCCTCACTGAGCAGAGTGCCCGACATGGGGCTGTATCCCAGGATCCCAAGCTCATGACCTGAACCAAAGGCAGATGCTTAACCCACACAGACCTCCGCTTGTCTCTTGTTTGGTGTTGGTCCAAAGACCCGGGAAAGCATGTGACACAGACTTACTGCTCAGTGAGCACAGCCCCCCACACCAGCCTGTCTGGATTTCATCAACTCTCCGCATGTCTGGCCTCACAACCTGACGCTCTCCTCATACTTTCAGGTTCATGGAAACCTTAAGTCCTGTAAGATAGGCCACAAACGCATTTTTGGAAAAATGTTTAAACTACTCTCTGAAGGTGTAAAACCAACCAGAAAGTCACTAAAGCTCAATGTTAAGAGTCAATCAAAATTTCAAAGAGAAATTTGATGGAAACATCTCATGTTATGTTAAGTGAAAAGAAAAAAACGTGCAAAAGTCAAGGTGTAGGCAAGATGGAGCCTTTCCTCGTAGACCAAAGCCATGGTTTGGAATGAAGAAAGCATTTGTATAAGAAATCTCCAGGGAGTCACAGTGACCCCTAACTGTTCCTTCTACTCCGTCCCAAGGCAGATTGGTTTGCTTGTGTTGGTCCCCCTCCCTCACAGCTCCCCAAAGACTACCACTGGTGTGACTCATCTTTGTGCCAGCCCAGTACTCAGCACAGGGCAGGACGTCTTCCAGATCTGCTGAACAGAGCCAAGCCGCCTATGTATGAGATGGCAAAAATCACTTTATCAACATAAATGCTGACTACTACCCCCAAAATGCAAGACGAGCACAGTGCCTAGGGCTCCTTTGTGGGTCCCACCTCTGACATAGAATATTCGGAGCTCAGAATTCCCCCTAGGCTGCTGATTCCATGATGTCCCAGGACCAACCTGGATCCGGAAGCTCTTAAAGAATATGCTGACTTTTCCTTTCAATTACACCTGCAATTCTAATCTCTACCACCAGGCGGCAGTTAAATTTACACAAACGTTATTAAAACTAGTTTAATCTCCAAGACTGCACTTCTCATTAAAATATAGCCCAAATTAAAACAAGATACATACATGCACATATTTTTTTAACTTATCATATTGGCATAGATTTAAAAGTATGATAATACCCACAGTTGGCCAGGGTTTGGGGAAATATGCAACATTCCTACAGTGTTGGTGGGAATGTAAATTAGAATAATCCCCAGGAGGGCAATTTGGCACACATCAAAAGCCTTCAACATATGCAAACCCTTTGGTCCAGCAACTCAACTTCTAGATATTGATTCTGAGGAGATAATAATGGAAATACACCTGTATTTATTCCCAGGATGTGGATCATAGCGGTAAAAGACTGTCAATACACCATAACCTGGACTTGGGTTAAATTACACAAATGAAAAAATGCTATGTAGCTAGTACATTCTAGAATAATTCTGAAGGATGTGGAAACATCTCATGTTATGTTAAGTGAAAAGAAAAAAAAAAGTCTCCAAAGAAGTATGTCCAGTAATCCCATTTTTAGAATCATAAATGAAAACGAACTCACACATAACAAGTCCCAAAAGAACAACCACGGAGATATTGGGAAGACTTATCTGTGGGTGGGAGCATTATGGATGATCAGTTTTTCCTTTTTTGTGCTTTTCTCTATTTGGGGACGGTTTTCTAATAAACACGTGTATGTTGTCATCAGCAGGGAGCTATTCGTGACTTCTTGCACAGACAGGGGCAGGCTGGCCTCTTTGCAAGGAGGTTGTGCACAAGGTGACCATAGGCGCTTGTCAGTCTACAACCTGCCCCACTGTCCCGCTTGCCTCCTGCGCCCCAGGCTCCTGACTGCGGCTCTTAGGTCCACATATGGACCTGGTTTCAGCTGCTCTTGCTCAGGGGAGCAGCCAGCCTGGATTAATCCAGAACATAAGAACACACAGCATGCACAGTCTCCACCACAACCCACACCCCCCTTGACATTTCTTTTGGCCTCACTTCCTTTTGGGAAGTGACATGTTTTTAACACAAAGGAAAAAAAAAAAAAAATTCCTCCCTGCGGCTTGACGCTGGTCCTGCAGAAAAATACCTTCTCTTAAAACTGACTGTTCTCAAAGCCGTTTTCCTTTTCCAACATTGCCAGGGAATGTTGGTGGATCAGAGTGACTTCCTGGGTGCCAGGGTGGCTCAGTGGGTTAAGTGTCTGCCTCTGGCTCAGATCATGAGCTTAGGATGGAGTCCCAAGTCCTCTGGGCTCCCTGCTCAGCCCGGAGTCTGCTCCTCCCTTTCCCTCTGTCCCTCCCCCGCACTCACACTCTCATTGGGGCTTTCCTTGGAGAGGAAAGACAGCGGCATGGTCAAGGGCCTGCCGAATCCATGCTGCCCTTTGGCTCTGCACATGTTAGCCTGTATAATCTTCCATGCCCTTGACCTCCCTAGGCTCTGAGAGGCGGAGGACCCTGCCTGAGGCCACAGAGCCGAGCCAGGATCCCGAGTTGGGTCTGAGCGACTCCAAGCCCATGGGTACTCAGGACACGGGGTGTCTCTGTGGTGGCCTGGGTCTCTCCTGCTGTGGCAGCCACCCTAACCTCTGGGATGAGAATGGTGGAGCGATCGTACCCACCTCCCACCCCCTCCCCCCTCCAGGCTGGGAACCAGGCTGTCTATGGGTCAACAGACCTGAATTTCAGCTCAAAACACACGGACCCTGCGAGCCCAGCCAGGGAAGGGCGTCCCACCTGCCTCCTGCCCCCAAAGACCTGCTTTCCCCGCTGCAGGAGGCTGGTGGGGTGTCACTCCCAGCCCATGGGTATCCTAGAAGTGACCACCCAAGCAGTGGGACTCCTGGAACCAGGCTGCTGGGAGGCACACAGTTGGGCCTGGCTGGCTCCTGGTGCTCAAGGCATGGACACCTTGGACCCAGCAGGGGGCAGGTCCAGCCCAGCCGGGAAAGATGCCATATCAGTGTGGAAAGGGAAGCCCGGGTTCAAGCTGGGGCTAGGGGACCTCAGGAAAAGGGGCGCCCAGGCCCTGTGCACTCGTGGGTGCATGATCCGAGATTTTGACAGGGTCCCCTTACTCCTCGCCAGGCCTGGCCGCTTCCTTCCCAGAAAGCTCCCAACTTCACACCAGAGGGACACAATGACTGCGCTTCCATCCCCCCAACCCCCGCCCCTACCCCCGACCCTCACCTCCCCTCCCCCAACTCACGGAGCCCCATCTCTGGCCCAGGCTGGGCACCATGCCCTTCACATGCCAGACCTCAGGCTTAATTCCTTCACAGCCTAGTCACCTGCCTGCGGTGACCTTCGATGTTGGGAGGCTCCAGGCAGAACCTCACTTCACTTCACGTGGACCCCACTGCCCTCCTCACAGTGGGGGAGCTGGAGACTTACAGCCTCACAGCCAGTGAGTGGTCAAGACCGGCTTGATAAGTCCGCATCAGGGACCTGGGGGCTGGTCTGGAACCCCTGTCCTTTACCCCCACCATCAGTCAGCACCCTCTCTCAGGCTCACAGCTAGAGAGAAAGGAGTCAATATCACTCTATGCTCAGAGGAGCCAATATGGGGGACAAGGGAAGAAACCCATTCACCCCAGTCACCACCCACTCTTCTTGGGGCCCCCAGCTGGGAGGCCCAGCGCTGGCCTGCAAGCCCAGATCTGCCTGGTGCCCAGTGCTCGGGACTGGACTGCCATCCACAGCCCCCTGGGAAGGCGGCTCCCGCAGCACTTGCGGGGAGCACCCCAACCCCCGCCCCGCCCTCCACCACCAGCCTGTCCCCACTCTGGACAGAGCTGGTCATTAGTGAGGCCTCTGAATCAAGCCACATTTCCCTCCCTCTGTCTTCCTGGCCGGAGGGCACAGAACAACTTCCATCCTCCAACCGCACACCCCAGGTCCTGCCATGCTCTCCTTCCACCCCCCACCCCCGGCCGCTCGGATGTGTCAGGACTTCTGGATTTAGGGGCCCTGCTCCTTAACTTCTCTGAGCAGGACTAGACAACAGCACAGTTCCATGTAATTTCCCTTTTCCGGCAGTGCTCACCCAGCCCGGTTGGGGGGATACCGATTTCAAATATAAGTCAACTTTGAGGTTTAATTCAAAAGATCTGAGAAGTGATGACACCACAAAGACCACACGGGAACCAACCAGCCTCCTGATCCGATCCCTGAGTGCTGACAGGATGCCGGTGGGCTGGGACAAGCAGCCCCCTGCCTGCTGGGGAGAGAGAGGCTGGCGGCTGAGCCAGGGTCGGTGGGTGGGTGGGGTGCTCCACCGCCAAGGGCCGGACCCTCAGCTCAGCACCGACAGCCTGGGCAGCAAGAGTTTCTGGAAGATTTGGGATGCCAAGGAGTCTCCTCCTTGAGCCTCTCTTTGCTTTGCTTGCAGGACAGCTGGAGCCTCAGACAGATCGCAGTGCTCCTACTGCTAATCCTCCCTCTACAGACAGACCTCAGCCACTGAGAGCAGAAGGGCGGGGTGGGGGAGGGGGCAGGAGCGCAGACAGTTAAATAAAGGCTCAGAGGAAGAAGATCAGCTCCAGAGAAAAGGGCACAAAGAGCAAAAAATAAATGGCAAATTACCGGGTAGCCATCTCGTCCTGATTGCCCCTGTGGTAATTAATACGTCATTAATAATCAGACTTTGAGCAGAAAACCATATGGCAACACTTATAACTCAATCAGGCCCCCCCCCACCATGGTCCCCCCGACTTTCAGCGGGGTTTGCAGTAAAGGCTGATGGTTTGGTAAGGACTCCTGGTGTGTGTGTGTAGGGGGGCACTCAGGGCTCTGATGGGTCTGGGAGACGGTGCGTCCATTTCCTGCCTCTTGGAGCCAAGCTGGGGGAGGGGCGCCACCAGGAAGCACACCCACGTGGTTGGGGGGTGGCCGGCAGAGGGCACATGGCAAGGACCACAGGGGGACATGGTGATTCTGAAGGGTGGTGTCACCGCCACCATGGAAAAGGACTCCCCAAATCAGGGCTAGAGAGTAGAAACGGCTCTGGTTGAGGGGCAGACAGCCTTGAAAGCCTGAGCTACGGGGGTGGGGGGGCGGGGGGTGTAATTTCTTGCTCCCGGATGCTCCTCTGCCTGATGGGCTCTGAGCACTGACTGCCTGGCCACTGTCCCATACTCGGCACCCATCTCAGGCTGCAGCTTGAGAATTCTGCATTTGTTGAATACACCTAAGAGTTTAACAGCCAAGTAAAAAAAAAAAAAAAAGGGAAAAAAAAAAAAAAAAAAAAAGAAAGAAAGAAAATCACTCCTCTGCCCTCTGCGTTAGGCACTTCCAGCAAGTTCACACAGGCTAGCCTCCCCGTGACAGCCCGGAATGACTCAACAGCCAGAAACTGCCGGTGGCCAATACATCTACCCATCCTCGCGGGCTCGCCCTCTGGCCCAGTGTGGTGCCGCTGCACGCACGGAGGAGCTGCACCCCGAAGGGTGCCCATGGGGCAGGGAGTCATGCTAAGGGGAAGTCAAAAACAGAACTGTTCATCCGAAAGGCATTCCTTCAGAAGGTTCACTTGGGCTCAGGCGGACCGTCAGGGAGCTCCCTGAATGGATTCGTCAGGATGCATCCGGCTCTGCAAAAACTGCCAAGATGAATCAAAGACTCACCCGGCACGTCTTTGCAGAAGGAGCCCTGAGTTCCGGAGATCCGGGGCGCTGAGCTTCCCCTGCTTTCCGTGCTGCCCCCTGTGGCCAGTCCCTCGAGTGCAACGTCCTCCCCGCTCCCCACTCTGGCTGGCCGGGGTTGGGGGTTGCGGTGCTCCCTGGGCGGCTCAGCTGCCCAAACCTGGGAGGCAAACTTAGTTTGGCCAATCAGGAAAAGGGACCCCATGATTCCTGGCATTGCTGCCTGGCTCCAGAGCCCTTTGCGCCAAAGCACAGGAGGCAAAAATGTTTAAACAGATTAACTGCCGCAGAGCATTTAGAAAATGAGGACATGGCACTTGCATCTCTGTGCACCCGGGCTGAGCCAGAGAGTCCGGGAGGCTCAGCCAGACCCGGGCCAGCTCTCCTAGAAGGAAAAAAAAGTCACAGAATGCTTCACAGGGGGAAGTCAAGCCCATAGAATCCTGTGCTGGCATTCATCTACAAAATAAAGAAAAAAAAATATGGCTCCTGTCCAGGACTGATTTTTTTTTTTTAAAGGACACAACACACCTCCTTAACTAAAGATTATTTTCATGGAATAGTTACAGAAGAGAATGACATGTCTTATCTTTCAGGAACAGAGAGGATAATCCAGGACACTTACGGGAGGACCTGCAAAACACAAGCAGAGAAGCCACATTCAGCGTCACAGGGAGAGAGGGTCCCCTTGTCAGGGCCAGCCCCCCTCCCTCACACAGCTGCTGGGTGCCCCTCCTTGCAAGCCTTTGATGCTCTCACAGGCCCCAAAGCCAAGTGGCAGAGTAGAAGGGGTGCTTTTGTCCTTGCAGGGGCAGGGGTGGTCGTGTGGGTGGTAAGGACAATTCCCCCCAACCACCCACCCCGCCGGTGTATTGGTTCGGCGATCATTTCAGGGAAGCTGTTGATCCCTGTCTGGGCCCACCCACGTCTGGTTTGGGCAAAAGCCAGGTAGCAATCTGACCTGTTCCTGCCTGAAGAACAAATGTGGGGGCTCACCTGGGGTCAGTTCATTTCTACTGAAGGGGAAAGACCTGGGGAGAAAACATTTGGGGCAAAGGGCAGAGCACTCCTAAGGGTGCAGGTCTGGGTGTTGCTGAGCAGACAGGCAGGGGTGCCCGTGGCTCAGCCTGGGGTTAAGGGTGCTGGGTTGGGGTGTGCCTGGGGAAGCTGAAGGGACTGAGTCCAGAAACACAGGGGGCTGCTCCAGGAAAGGCTGGTGCAGCACGCTGACACCTGTCCCCAACACTCCCCCCCCACCCCCGCAACAGATGAGGACTCCTGGAGAACATCTGAGAAGCCCACAGGTGTCTTCTTTGCATCCTGGGTTACAAACCACATTGCATTTGACCTTCTCGGTCATCTTTGCGGGATGTGTGATAACAAGACGAGTGCCCAGGGAGAAAGCAATGACTTGTCCAAGGCCACATAGTGGGTTAAGGGGTAGAACTCATTCTAGAAAGAGTTCTCCTGACTCTTGAACCCCATACACTTTCCGTTAAAGGCATACTGTTCCCACCCAATCCAGTAAACTCTCTGCTCCCTGGAGGCCTCTGTCTGGATAGCGACATTGGCACAGGAAGGAGGGGACACTCGGCAGGCAGTTGGCCCACGCATATTTGTGGATCGCCACTGATGAGCCGGACCCCCACCCTGGCAGGGCAAATAAGGGGGCCCACGGGGGAATACAAGAGGCAGGCTCTCGGACTTGCAGAATCTTTCTGGGAAGGACAGATGCTTAAGAAATTGACTCAGGGAAAATGGAGCAACTTCCGAGCCAGGCGGGGGTTCTGAAGGGGAAAGATGATTAGGAAGGGGGAGGGAGCTGTGGGGCAGAGATGGCAAAGCCCCCAATGCACCAGGACCACTGGGCTTCTGAGGGGCTGGGGTCCACAGAGGGGAGGGGAGGGCATGGGGAGAAGGCCAGCCAGAGCTTGGTGCCCTGTGTCCATGCCATGAGATCTGAAGGGCAGTGGGAAGTAGTGGGCTGGAAGGGTCCTGCTCGGAGGAGAGGTGGGAGGCGTGAGAATGGGTGCAGGGGAGCTGTCCCCATGTAGGTGATGGTGGCCGGGACTCGCGTGCTCACAATGGAGAGGAGAGAAGTGAGTGAGAAGATACTTCTCAGTGAGGACCCACAGGATTTAATGGTGGGGGGTGGAGGGGTACACGGGGCATAGAAGAAGGAGAGAAAAGACAAAGGTCTTTGGCTTGAAAAACTGATGTATGGTAGTGCTCATGCCTGAGAATGGTAACGTGGTGGGGGGGGTGCTGTGGGTCCCTCGAGTCTAGACTAGGGTGGGGCAGGGCGCTGGTCATGTGGTCAGCTGCACGACAGACTTCTCACCTTCAGCTGGGGACCTAGTGCCTTGTTTTCCCAGGAAAAGAAAAGCCACTGGACAGATGCACCAACATCTTTCTGATGCTACATGCACATACCAGCCCGTACGTGCACCTGTCCCCAGCCTCCTGTCTGTGTCCAATCATGGAAGCTGGAGGAGCCGACCTGCCCTGCCTTCCAGGGACCCTGCACCCACAGCTGCCTCCCTGCCTCTTGCACTGAACCCACTTTCTCCAGCAGATGCTTTCCAACAGCTCTGGAATGGCTCCAATTCCTTGGCCAAAAGCCCATCCTTTGCTCACATGCCCTCTTCGGCTCTGGCGCTGGCTCTCCTCTCCCTCACTGCTGGGAAGAGGGCTCTCCTGTCACTGCCTCTAACTCCACGCCTTCCACACACCTCGTGACCCTCTGATAGGGGTTCAATCCTTAGAGTCCCCAGCCACCTGTTGCCACATTGGTCAGCCCGCCAAGGATTTCTCTTCCTCATCCCACACTGCTGAGTGAGCCCCGCCTTTTGGAAACTATCTCTCCCTTTGGTTTCCAAAAGGTCACGTTCCTCCCGCTTCCCTCGCTGTTCATCTGGCTTCATCCACCCCAGCCTCACACAGAAGCTCCTCAGAGCTCATGGGAAAGGCTTTCTTCTCTTCAGTTCTCCGCTGCACTCATCTGTCCCCACCTCTCCAGTCTTCCCCAGGGATCTCATCACATTCTTGACTACCCTATGCAGAAGCGTCCCACATAGGGGTCTCCAGGCCCAGCTGTGCCTCAAAAGCCCAGCCAAGGTGCGCAGACATGCTCCTGGTCTTCTGCCCACAAACGTGCTCCTCTCCTGGTTCCTAGTCTCTGTGGGTGATGTTCCCTTCCACCCCTGTAGTGACCCGGACAATGATGAGCCCTCCTTGACACGTTCTCCCTCTCCCATCTACTGGCACATCCACTCTGCAGACATTCACGGAGCACCTGCTGTTCTGGGCTCGAAGGACACAGCAGTGACCATGACAAAGGTCCCTGTCCTAAGAAGTTGACCTTCTAGCGAGGGAGGTACCCAAGATACCAAACAAGTACATCACCTATGAAATGACAAGTACAACGGAAAGAGAGGCAGCAGCGCAGGGGAAGGGGCGCACGGGGGCTGGTCTCTGGATGGATTCTGAAGGTGGAGCCAAGAGGATTTCTCTGGAGCATGAGAGAGAGGAGTGGAGAAAGACGCCACAATTCTAGCGGAATCACCGTAGGAATGGAGTTGCCATCGACAGAGGTGGGAAGACTGTGGATCGGGCGGGTTTGGCTAGAAGGATCAGGAGCTCAGTCTTATACACACACACACACACACACACACACACGGCACTCGGAGATGTCCCAACAGTTGGAAGTTGGGAAGAAAAGAGGGACCTCCTAGAAGCTGAGGGGAGAAAGTGCACTGAGGAGTAGGGGGTGGCTGCCTGTGCCCTGCGCTGCAGACAGCTGAGTAAGACGAAGACCGAGCCCAGCCTACTGGGGGCGCCTGGGTGGCTCAGTCTGATCAGTGTCTGCCTTCAGCTCAGGTCAGGATCTCAGGGTCCTAGGATCGAGTCCCACATCGGGTTCCCCCATTAGTGGGGAGCCACTTCTCCCTCTGCCCTTCACTCTGCTCGTGCTCTCTCTCTCTCAAATAAATAAATAAATAAAATCTTTAAAAAAAAAAAAAAAAGACCATCCATGGGCTCTAGCCTCGTAGGGCTAAGGGCAGGGGGAGGGACAGATATGCAAATCTGGTTGGAGATGGCTTCTCCAAGAGAAGGGCGAGGAGGAATATGGGTAGTGAGCACTTTCAAGGAGTTTTGCCCCAAAGGGTTGCAAATACACAGAGCAGGTGCTCTGGGGACATGGGGTCCAGAGAGGGCTACGTCTTCAAGATGAGAGACACAGCCATACGCGTGCATAAGGGGAGTCATCCGTAGGGAGGGGAAGAGGTTCCTGGAGTGACGACCTTGAGGGATGGCACACAGAGGTGGCCCTGCTGGGGGCGGGAGCCTGGATATACACATGTGGGTCCGGCATTTAGTGTCACCAGCCAGCGGGGGGATGCTTCCCTCAAGCTGCCAATTGCCTCGCAGGGGCTAGAGTGTGTGTGCAATTTGAGCCAGACGGGGAGATGTGGTGGGATCCATGGGCTGGAAGACGCATGAGATGGAAGGAAGGTGGGGGTCAAGGAAAAAGGCAGTGGGCTCGGGTGAGCTGTGTGGGGTTCACAGGTGCTGCATTTGCTGGTGATGATGGGGCACTGGTCAATACCGTGGGAAGGAGGTCAGCGGAAGGTCCAGCTCACTGAAGGAGCTCTGGGTGTGTGAGGGGCATCTGTGTGCATATCTAGATTCCCAGGAATTGACCCAGAAGGAGTTTTGGTGGGAGGGCTGCAGACCCAGGAGCTCAAACCCAAAAGCAACGAGCAGGGTGTGCCGCGGTCCGGCCTGAGTCATTGCTACTCCAATCTCCACTCTGGGGCCAGGGTGCTGTTTTCAAGACACAGATGGACCTGAGTCCAAAACATGGACCCCCATGCCCCCAGCCTTCATCTTCTCATAGTTCCTAGGGATAAAAGCCCCAACGTTACATCACATGCTGCGATCTGTCCCTGACTCTCCACCTGAGCCCCTGGAGCCCGTGGGAAGAGGGGCAGTGCTACTCAAGGGTTCCAGGCAGTCAGGTGGTTATCAGGACAAACTGAAGCTGGATCTGTGCCTCAGCACGAGCCGGGATAAATTCCAGAAAGATCAAAGACTTACATGTTAAAAAAAAATCATAAAAATCCTAGAGGAAAACAGACCCATCAATAAGGAGTACAAACTGGTGGTTGCCAGAGGAAGAGGGAGATGGGCAAGATGGGTGAAGGGGGGGTGAGAGATACAGGCTTCCAATTACGGAAAGAATAAGTCATGGGGATGAAAGGTACGCAGTAGGGAATATAGTCAATTATAAGGTAATAATGTTGCATGGTGACAGAGGGTAGCTGCACTTGTAATAAGCACACACAACCTATAGAGAAGTCAAATCACTATATTGTGCCTTGGAAACTAATTTAACACGGCGTGGTGAAGATACTTCAATTAAAAAAGAAAATCCTAGAGGAAAATTCCTTTCTAACTGTGGAGAGTGGAAGGCTTTTCCAACTATAGTCCCTAATCCAGAAGCCATAAAATCAAAGTCGATTCAACCATATAAAACCCCAAATGCCTACAAGGCTGAAAGCACTGTAAGCAAAGTCAACAGTGGAAGTGGGGACAATATCTCTGACTCAGGTCACACAGGCTGATGTACCTTGACGTAAAAACGCTCCTACAAATCAGCTTTAAAAACATCAAAAACCTAAGAGAAAAACAGTCAAAAGATTATGAAGGGAGAGCTCAGAGAAAACATAAAGAGCCCTGAGGTGCCTGGGTGGCTCAGTAGCCTTCCACTCAGGTCATGATCTCAGGGTCCTGCGACTGAACCCTGCGTCAGGATCCCTGCTCAGCAGGAAGTCGGATTCTCCCTCCGCCCCTCTCTCCATCGCACCTCCAGCTCATGCTTGCACGCTCTGTCTCCCTCCCCGAAATAAATAAATAAAATTTTTAAAAAAATGTAACAATATGCTTTGGAACTTGTTCCCCAGTAGAGCATATAGAATCCCGTTAGTCTTTTTCACAACTGCGTTGTATTCCATTTAAAGCTGAAACGTACCCTCCTTTCTTTCCGCTGTCCCACTGTGCTATTTCTAATTTTTGGCCATTGCCTATAGTTCTTTTTTTTAAAATTATTTATTTATTTATTTGATCACAAGCAGGCAGAGAGGCAGGCAGAGAGAGCGAGGGGGAAGCAGGCATCCTGCTGAGCAGAGAGCCGGATGCGGGGCTTGATCCCAGGACCCTGAGATCATGACCTGAGCCGAGCCACCCAGGCACCATAGTTCTGCTATGGATATTTTTATATACCTGTCATTTTACATATATGTTAACACGTCCACAGTATACATTTCTAGAAGGATCGTCATTGTGGCAATTGGCACAAACAGTTTAAGTCCTAATTAGCATTGCCAAATGGGTATCTGCTGTGATTATAGTTTTAACCGTCATTTCTCACATTATGAATGAAGATTCGCTTTTGTTTCACATACGGAAAGGCTACGTATGTTTTCTTTCTTTCTTTTTTGTCAGATTTCATTTACTTGACAGAAAGAGCGTGAGCAAGCAGGGTGAGCGGGAGAGGGAGAAGCAGGCTCCACGCTAAGCAGGGACTCGACTGACTGAGCCACCCAGGCACCTCGTATTGTTACATTTTTTAAAAGGTATGGAACAGTGTATTACTATTTATTTAGCCATCTGAGCTAAGGAAAAAACCAACAGGCTTTTGTTTGGATGAACGAGCTACAGCTCTGGGTGTGGACGCAGACTGTGTTCATCCGTTTGCCTGTGGGGAGGGGAACAGAGTGGCGGGAAGAGAGAAGCCAGGGGTGGGGGTGGGTGGGAGGGCAGGAGAGTAGGAGAGACTGACCTTCCACTGCAGGGCTCTTTGGTGTCCCTGGATACACGTGTCCAGCTTACCAAGTCAGAGAAGGCAATAAGCTTTAACTGAAAACTGGCTGGAATGAGGTCTGTGTTTTTGTCTGGTCCTCTGGCTTTGGCTGCCTTTTCTCACATTCTCCTTTAAGCTCCCTCCAAGAAAGCTCAGACTTGGGGCAGGGGTGGGGGGAATGCCTGGGAGGGGGGGCGCAGTCGGCTGAGTGTCCCACTCCTGGTTTCTGCTCAGGTGCTGATCTCAGGGCCCTGAGATCGAGCCCTGTGTCAGGTTCCATGCTCAGCATGGAGTCTGTTTAAAATTCTCTCCTTTCTCTGCCCTCCCCCGCAACTCATGCTCATGCTCTCTCTAATAAATAAATAAATTTAAAAAAAAAAAGAAGAAAGGAAGGAAGACGAAAAGAAAGCTCAGACTGGGATTATCATCGTGAGAGCCCTGCCATCCTGAGTGTGCAGCCGGCGGGGGGGGGGGGGGGGGGGGGCAGCAGGAGGAGAAGCTGTAAAAGGAGCCATCACTCACTCCTGACTCCGTGTGCATGTTGGGAGATGCGTGGTTTTCCCCAAACATCTCATAACCCCTGCTGCATCCTCCCTGGGCACAGGTTACAGATGAGAACACAGGCTCAGAAAGGTTACCGTGCCCAGAGTCACGTCCTGCTCCCATTGGGACAGAACCCAGGCTGTCTGACTCTGAGCCGAACAAAGGGGGCAGAGAGAAACTGCCTTGGGAGCGAGAGCTCCCCTGAGCTGTTCTTAGAAAGTGAGGCCGGGGGCACCTGGGTGGCTCAATCGGTTAAGCGTCTGCCTTCAGCTCATGCCTTCCAGTCATGATCCCAGGGTCCTGATCCCAGGGTCCTGGGATCGAGTCCCATGTTCTCCCTCTGCCCCTCCCCCATTCATTCTCTCACTCTCTCTCTCAAATAAATAAATAAAATCTAAAAAAAAAAAAAAAAAGAAAGAAAGAAAGTGAGACTGGCTGCAGGGCCTCCCACGCGTTCCGCACACAGCTTTCAAACATGTGTCCCAGACATTGCCTGCATCCATTTACTTTGCTGTCAGGAACGTGGGGGGCAGTGAAATATGAGCCAGATGACTTGGGAACTAAATAAAATGGGTCAGAGTAGAGGGTTCACTGGGTATTTGGTTCAACAGGCGTGGCCTCTTGAACCGAACTGATGTAGCTCAAAAGGGGTTTCCAAAGCAGGAGCTCTTTGCCCCTCTGGGGAACAGACAGCTCCTGAGGGTTTCCCAAATGGTATATTTCTGTAAAAGCAAACTGGGAAGAATAGTTCCCCTTACCTGGCAGGTGCCTTGAAGACCCAGCCCACCATGAAGATAGAGACCTACAGCCATGTTTCTCTGGGGCTTTTAAACTGAGTGGTCTTTTTTTTTTTTTTTTTTTTTAAAGATTTTACTTATTTATTTGAGAGAGAGCGAGCGAGCACAAGAGCGGGAAGGGTCAGATGGAGAAGTTGAGCAGGGAGCCCCATGCAGGACTTGATCCCAGCACTCTAGGATCATGACCTGAGCCAAAGGCAGTTGCTTAACCGACTGAGCCCCACAGGTACTCCTTAAACTGGATGGACTTTTAAACCGAGTTCGTGGGTAGATGCCATGAGGCTTACAGGCTGGCAAATCCAGAGTCAGTAATGAGTCCGAGAGCCGTCACTCAGCTTGGGTCTCTGGCCCGGATTTAATTTGGCCAGTACCATCAGGGAGCATTGAGGGACACACTGTACATGTGTAAGGTGCCCAGAACAGCAGCAACACCTAATAGGCATCAAACACAAATGCTGGCTGGAAAGCCAGCATTCACTCTTTCTCTTGCACGCTCTCTGGCATGCACACCCACGCACAGACACACATGCATGTGCCCTCGCACACCCCTTAGATTGAAGGGGGAAGAGAAGCACAGCTGGTAGTTTTTTGCGGTTTTCACTCATGTTGCAGAACCGACCCTAACTGAACAGCAGGTCTGAGGAGCATCCTGATGAGATGGGACCTCAGAAGGGCCCCCCCCCGCCCCCAGCATTTTGGGCAGCATGGTCAGGGGTAAGGATGCCTCCCTGGGACTCAGGGTCCGAAAGGCCAGCCTGGGCATGGAAGAGCAAGAAATCACCGTGCTCATTACGCTGTGCGGGGCAGGCAGGGGTACCGATGAGAAGCCCGAGTGGAAAGCAAACCCACTGGATTTTTGTTGTTTTTGTGATTGTTTTAAGTAGGTACCATACCGGGCGTGGAGCCTGATGTGGGCTCAATCCCAGGACCCTGGGATCATGATCTGAGCTGAAATCAAGTTGGCCGCCCAACTGACTGAGCCACCCAGGCGCTCCTCTGTGGATTCCAATTTTTTTTTAAAGATTTTATTTATTTATTAGAGCACGTGTGAGCGAGCAGGAGTAGGGGGAGGGACAAAGAGAGAGGGAGAGGCAGGTTCCCCCTGAGCAGCGAGCCCAACATGGGGCTTGATCTCAGGACTCTGGGATCACGACCTGAGCCAAAGGCAGATGCTTGACCGCTGAGCCACTCAGGTGCCCCTGAGGATTCTTTATATAAGTAAGTAAGTAAGTAAGTAAGTAAATAGTGTGATCCAAAAGGCACTCAACATCATCATCAAGAAGGCAATGCAAATCAAGACCACAACGAGACATCACCTCACATCCATTAGATAGAATGGCTACTATAAAAAAATAACAAGTGTTAGTAAGGATGTGGAGAAACTGGAACCATTGTGCTCCATTGGTGGGTTTCTGGACTCTGGATTCTGTTTCATTGGTCTATGTGCCTAAAGGTGTCTGTTTTAATACCGGTACCATACTGTTTTGACTACTACAGTTTTAGAGTATAGTTTGAAATCAGGAAGCATGATGCCTCTGACTTTGTTCTTTCTTAGGATTTCTCTGGGTATTTGGGTTTTTTTAAAATCCATTTACCTTTAATGCAGGATTTATGTGTGCCAATTTGATATTTAATTTCTCTAGGTTTTATGTCTTTTTTGTTCCTCTATTACCCATTATTGCTTCTTTTTGTTAAATAGATATTTTCTAGCATACTATTTTAATTCTGTTGTTTCTCTTGCCATACTTCTGGAATAATTTTCTTAGTGGTTGTCCTGGGGTTTATAATTATCATCTTAATAAATAATTTGGTTTGGATGAATAACAATTTACTTTCTTTTTTTTAAAAAGATTTTATTTATTTATTTGAGAGAGAGAGTACTTGCATAAGCAGGCAGAGGGCCAGAGGGAGAGGGAGAAGCAGACGTGATCCCAGGACTCTAGGACATAAACCAAAGGCAGACACTTAACTGAGACACCCAGGCACCACAACAATTTACTTTTAATTATAATCAAATACTTTGCTCCAATATAGCCACGTTAGTTATCTCCTTCTTTGTATTTTTATGACATGACTGTTTTATAAACCATAAGCCCATCAACACAGTTTTATCATTATTGCTTTACACAGCTGGCTTTTAAATCAGAAGAGAGGAAAAAGTAACAAATAAAAGCACATTTATATACTGTCTTTCATATTTACCTATGTAGCTACCTCATGAAGCTCTTTATTTCTGTATGTGGATTTAAATTACAATTAACAATTAACAATTAACAATTAACAATTAACAGTTGGGCAGCTGACTCTTGGTTTTGGCTCAAGTCATGACCTCAGGGTTTTGGGATTGAGCGCTGTGTCAGGCTCCAAGCTCAGGGGGGGATCTGCTTCTCCCTCTCCCTCTGCCCCTCCCCCCGATTCCCCCTCCAATCAATAAATAAATCTTTTTTAAAAATAAATTACTGTCTAATGTCCTTTCACTTCAGATTGAAGGAATCCCTACAGAACTGCTTGTAGGACAGGTTGATAGAAATAAGTTCTCTCCACTTTTTTGTTTATTTGGGCATGTCTTAATTTCTCTTTTGCTTTTGAAATATATGTTTGCTATAGATTTGTCTGTTAACAGTTTTATTTTCTTTCTTTCACCACTCTGAATATGTCATCCCCATTGACTTTGGGCTTTCATGCTTTTTATTAATAGCTGATATCATGAAAAGAAGTCAGCTATTAATCTTACCAAGGATTCCTTTTCTGTGCTGAGTCCTTGTTCTCTTGCTGCTTTCAAGATTCTCTCTTCCTTTTTTGCTTTTGGCAATGTGGTTGTGATGTGCTTAGGTGTGGATCTCTTCGAGTTTATCTTATCTGGAGTTTGTTAAGCTTCTTGGATATATAAAATAGTATTTTTGCTTCTGTTTGGGATGGTTTTGGCCACTATTTGTTCACATATTCTTTCTGCCTCTTTCTCTTCTTCCCTTCTGAGGTCTCAATTACATGTACGTTGGCATACTTGACGGGGTCTCACACGGCTCTCAGACTTTTCATTTTTCTTCATTCTTTCTTCTTTGTCTTCCTTAGACAGGATCATCTCAACTAACCTATCTTCGAGTTTGCTGATTCTTTCTTCTGCCAGCCCAAATTCTCTGTTGAGACTCCTCAGTGAATTTTTTCATTTCAGTTATTGTAATTTACAGCTTCAGAATTTCTTTTTTTTTTTTTTATACTTTCTATCTCTCTATTGATAGTCTGTCTCCATTTGGTGGCACATAACTGTTCTGCTTTCCTTTAATTCTTTAGACTTGGTTTCCATTAGTTCTTAAAACACAATTTATCACAGTCAACATAAAATATTTATCTAGGGGCACCTGGGTGGCTCAGTCAGTTAAGTGTCTGACTCTTGATTTCAGCTCAGGTCGTGACCTCAGGGTCATGAGATCAAGCCCTGTGTCCAGCTCCACGCTCAGCAGAGTCTGCTTGTCCTTCTTCCCTTGCCTCTCCCCCTGCTCTCTGTCTCTCAAATAAATAAATGAAGTCTTAAAAAAAATAAGTAAAATCTTGGGGCGCCTGGGTGGCTCAGTGGGTTAAAGCCTCTGCCTTCAGCTCAGGTCATGATCCCAGGGTCCTGGGATCGAGCCCCGCATCGGGCTCTCTGCTTGGCCGGGAGCCTGCTTCCCTTCCTCTCTCTCTGCCTGTCTCTCTGCCTGTCTCTCTGCCTACTTGTGATCTCTGTCAAATAAATAAATAAAATTTAAAAAAAAATAAGTAAAATCTTTGTCAAGTAAGTCCAACTGGGCTTTCTCACAGATTTTTTTTTTTAAAGATTTTATTTATTTATTTGACAGACAGAGATCACAAGTAGGCAGAGCGGCAGGCAGAGAGAGAGGAGGAAGCAGGCTCCCCGCTGAGCAGAGAGCCCGACATGGGGCTCTATCCCAGGACCCCGGGATCACGACCCAAGCCGAAGGCAGAGGCTTTAACCCACTGAGCCACCCAGGTGCCCTCACAGATGGTTTTTATTGACTGTTTTTTTCCCACTTTTTCATTGTTATACTTTCTTATATCTCTCTGTGTCTCATATTTTTTTGTTGTTGTTGTTAAACACTGGACATTTAAAATACTCTAATGTGGCTACTCTGGAAATTAGATATCCATCCTCCTTTCCAGGATTTGCTGTTGCTGTTTGTTATTATTGTTGCTCTTTGTTTGCTCTGGGGTTTTCCTGGACTAATTCTCCAAAGTGTGTACTCTTTGTCATGCGCAGCTTCTGAATTCTCTCTTGGTTAGCTTAATAGTCAGCTGAGACAGAGGTGTCCTTTAATACCTCGATTCGGTACATCTCCTGTTCTGTGCCAAGGGGTTCGCTGTGTGTGTTGAAGCACAACTTCAGTGCTCTGCCAGGTTATAACTCTGCCTTTGCCTTCACTTCCTATTTGAGCAGGGCCTCAAGGTCACCCAGAAGTGAGATACTAGGGCTCTCTCAGGTCTTTTGTGGATGTGTACACAGCCTTGCACACGCATGTGCCTTCTAGATTCCCAGGAATGTGCTGGAGCATTTCGAGGCCCCTCTGGATGGCTCATCCTCTAGATTTTAAGTGTTTGTGCCGGCTTCTTCCTTATTCTAACTAGTGCTGCTACCTTAGACAACTGCAGTGTTAAACAATTGCTGCTGATTGTTTTTGGCAAACACTCCGACAGAGCTTTTCCCCATGAGTGAGTTCCACATCAGGTCAGATAAAGACAAGTGCTATGTATGGGCTTTTCCTGGAAGCTGACAGCGACAATTCTCTGGGAATGAGAAGTTATGGACCTTCAAATTGTTTTGCTTTTTTTCTGTGGCCACTACTTGTCACAGGCACTGTGGTTGTGGGATTGATAGTTTTTAAGGCTACCATGGTGCTGGGAAATAGGCAAGTTAAAATGCTACAAACTTCACTGTTCTTAGCAAGATATTTGTCCTGAATAAACACTTCTTGGGTTGTTACCAGACATTAATTTCCAGAGTTCTGAAAAGGTCAATTTTTACTTCTGGTGTTCTTGCTGCTTTTTATGCAGATTTTCAGGGGTCCTTACTCTATCATTCCAGAAGTGATTCTTCCACTGGAAGAAGAAACCTTTTATTTTTATTAATTTATTTTTAAAGATTTTATTTATTTGACAGAGAGAGATCACAAGTAGGCAGAGAGGCAGGCAGAGTGAGGGGGGTGGAGCAGGCTCACTGCCAAGCAGAGAGCCCAATGTGGGGCTCTATCCCAGGACCCTGGGATCATGACCTGAGCCAAAGGCAGAAGCTTTAACCTACTGAACCACCAGGCACCCCAAAGAAATCTTTTAGAAAGGGTTTCTTGGGGTCAGGGTAGATTAAGAACCCCAGCATGACATGGCAAGGCAGACCTGCATGATTGTAGTAGAGCTGATATGTAGCTATCCTTTCCAGTCCTACTTCCTTTTTTTTTTTCCTAAAGAATTTATTTATTTATTTGATAGAGACACAGTGAGAGAGGGAACACAAGCAGGGAGAATGGGAGATGGAGAAGCAGGCCTCCTGCCGAGCAGGGAGCCAGATATGGGGCTTCATCCCAGGACTCTGGGATCATGACCTGAGCCAAAGGCAGACACTTAACGACTGAACCACACAGGCGCCCCTAAGTTCTAGTTCTTTTTAAATCCCAGAAACTTCTGGAACTCTGAGATCTAAGAACCGCCCTGCCCCCACCCCCTCCACGGGCCAGGGCAGGAAGTGAATTGCATTCCCTGGCCAAGTCATCTCCATAGACCACTGAACAAATGAAGAGAACATTGTTGTATGAATCAGAACACAAAGTATTAATGATTATCTTCTTACAGTCATTTGCGAACTATATGGCTCCTGTTCTAGAATTTTTCAATGGGACTCACCGAACTGTTTCCCACCCTCAGAGCCCTAGATTCCTGGAGAATGCACATGGAGCAATTAAATGTCCGTAAATCCAAATGCAAAGGATGCATCGTTAGCAGAATAAATAAATCTCTTCTGCACACAGACATGCTTTCAAATGCATACTGCCACTAATAAATACACAAATCTATTTAAAGCAACAGCAATGACGTTAGGACCCTAGCACTGAGACAGCAGGTCTAAAGCTGACAGCTGCAAAGATGGGGTGAGCGCCTCCATTTGTCTCCGCAGGTGTAGCATGGACACCAGCCAAGCAGCTTTCGATGCCTTTGTCCTCGTGTCTTCCAGTCTCCTAACCCTTTATCCATCCTGGCCCACCAGTCTCTTTTTCTCGATTCCTACTCCCTTTCCTCCCTCTTTCCTGTCAATCAGCATTTACCGACCATCTCCTGAGTGCCTAGGGGTCCAGTTCTGGCTCTGAGGAGCCCCCACTTTGGTGGAGAAGGACAAGTGTGCAGAGCAGACCCTCTCCCTCCTGCAACCAGATACAGAAATGCTGGCACAGAGGGAAGTAATCTGGGGGAGGGGGAACTGGGGAGAATGGAGGGTCCTGGGGAAAGGCGGGTCTGGATTTAAAAAGGATCCTGCCCAAGGTTCCTAGAAAGTGGACCCGAGTGCAAAAGTAGTATTGAGCTTCTCGGGCTGTGAAGTGGGGGAGATGAGAAATCCATTCCATTATGATGGGGCTATGCATAAACACCGCAGGGCTCAGGAGCTGTTTTCCAGGCAAAGAACCCCAGGGACAGGGTGAGTTCAGTCTGCAGGTCTGGGGCTGCGGCAGCAGCAGGGAAAGGCATCTTGGCCGGATACCGGCCCACCAGACAAAAAAGAGCCTTTCTCCCAGGGATGCAGGAAAAGGCCTGGTTTGTGCAAGGGAAGGCGCCAAAGCCAGGATGTGCATGTACGCGAAACTATCTGGAAATAAACAGGGGGCCTCCCCACCCGCCAAAGCTAATCCGAGAGGGACATCTGCTCTGTGTGGCTTGCACCATTCCCCTACAGGCAGAGAATCAGGAACCCCGGGTGAGAAAGGGCAGTGAAAGGAGGAGGGGCCGCCCACCCCTTGTCCAGCAGCTGACCTCACACGAGACACTCATCCCCTGGGAGCCTCAGTTTCCTTATCTGCAAAATGGGGGGATGATAACATATTTTTATCTTTTGCAGAGCTCTGTGAGGGTCACATGAGATGAAGGACTTGGAAAGACCCAGTCCAGAGCCCAGTAAATCCTTGTCTTCCTGTGACTTTTAGACTGTTTTCAAGTGAAGGCCGAATTCTAAATGCTCTTTTGAGGAAGCTGAGTAATATTACACTTTATCCTAAAAAAAAAGTCACTAAATATTCCTCATTTCCTTCCAAAAAGGACATCAGAAGCTTACAATAAAATGCAATGAGACCTTTTACAAGGGGAGAAAGGAGAACGGAGTGATGGAGTGTGTTTTTGGAAAGCCGGCAGTGCGTGTGTTGCTGGGGGCGGGGGGTTGATTACACACAAAACCCAGAGTTAAGGAAAGTCCCAGCAATCAAACACAAAACAGACTTCAGCTCTGGAAGTCAAAGCAAGCAGAGATCCATGAAGGGCGTTTCCTGGCAGTGAACTCTAGGGGGTTTATCTGGAAGTCCTCTGTATAAGGAATTAGATAAAGCAAGCCCACAGTGGTTACCGGGGCAGGAAGCCTGCACCCAGGGCCTAGGAGAAGACTCTGAGGCACAGGCAGAAGGGCCCCCATTTCTCCCTGGGGTGCAATCTGCCTGGGGTCCTGGTGAAGGTGCTTAGGGGCTGAGCATGTGTGCGTTCATTCCTTCCCTGTTCTGTGCACCTGCCTTCCCTGAGCCTGCCGTGTGCCAGGCTCTGAAGACTCGGGTGACGGCCCCAGCCAGCCAGGTCCAAGAAGGCTTTCTCTATCTAGCTGGAAGGACAGAGGGTGATGAACTTGGGCCAAGAGTCCAGGTGGGGTGAGGCTGGAGGTGGGGGCATGGTGGGAGGAGAGGGGAGAGTCCTGAGAGGCGGTGTTGGCATGGACAGAAGGGGGCATGTGTCCAAGGCATACTGAGTGGGAGACTGACTGAGACTCGGTGTAGGAATGGGGAAGGGAGGGGCAGAGGATGCTGGCCCAGGCTCTGCACAGGGAAACAGTGGCCAGAGGTCTCCCTGAGACGACAGGGAGCCAGAGGACAGCCTGTGTCGGTGGTGGGGGGCAGCGAGTAGAGGTGAGCCTGCGGGTTGCGTGGAAGGGAGGTGGAGGAGTCAGGGAAGGACAGTCCAGGTCTGGGGAGGGCAGGGGACGTACCCAGGAGGGCCATCAGCAGCCCTCACAATGGCAAGAGGACATTTCAGGAGCTGACAGTGACCTTCAGAGAGTGGCCAAGGGGACAGGGGGACCGTCCCTGGAACCGTGGATGCCAAGAAGCCGAGGAAAGCAGTCCTGGACCCACGCGTGGGGGGACAGCGGCCGGCTGGAAGGGAGAGGAAGGCCAGGCCCCAGGTCTGAGCATCCGAGTTTTGGGGCAGGGCGGGCACTGGCACCTCCCACCAGATCTCAGGTCAAGGGCAGACCTCCAGGCCTGGGTTTGGAAACCACGAAAACTGGGGACTCACCCGGGTCGCCTCTTCTTCCAGCCTTGCCGCGCCGTCCAGGAGGGCCTGGGCAGGAGAAGAAGGACAGACCGATTGAGAAGGGAAGCCAGCAGGCTTGGTGCCCGCCCCACACCGGCACCCCAGGGCACAGCCCACTCACTGCCCTGGCACCGGTGTCCTCCCCCTCCCTCGCCATCCAGCCTTCAGTCTTTCACGAGTCACTCCCCACTCCCAGAGACGGGCTCCCTGGAAATCCACGGGCAGGAGAGTTGGCCGCTGAGAAACTGGATCTGGGAGAAGCATAAAACCGAGGCTGGAAGCCCTTTTATGCAAATCCTGATGAACACTTTCTAATATTTCCCAAGGTAACACACTAGAGACGACACACCACATAGAGACACTACTGTGGCCTTCCAAATGCCTGAACTCGGCAATGGCAGGCGCTGCCCTGTCCACTGCCTATCCCCCTTCCACCCGCTAGAACCTTCCGCACCCCCTCCCCCACAGCCTGGGGGAGCTGCTCATGAATTTCTCCTGACTGATTGCACTTAAGGTCCACACCAACGTGCGGCATCTTCCGTCCACAGCCTTGGAAGCCTTCCGGAATTTGTGATGTGAGCCATCCTGCCTCCACCTTCTCCCCGCTCTGCCCAGTTGAGTCCCCAGACCCAGCTACCTTGATGCTGAAGGAGGAGAATGCTGACCAGTCCCCAGCCCTGAGTCAGGGGATGTTTTCTCAGGTGCTGAGGGAAAAGGTATGCAGAAGTGAAGGTGTCCATACTAGGCTGCTGTTTGAGATGCATGTGTCCCCTCCCCCTCTGTGGTGCCCATCCATGGCTTGCTGCCCAGGAGGGGCCCAGAGGCCAGAGATCCACAGGTTCAGACGGTATTATAAGGAACTGCTCTTTCCTATATAAGTCAACCTTAACTTCCCTCCTCAACCCCCACAACAACCACAGGGGAGAGGCAGAGGCTGGCCACGAATCAGGTCTGGGGCAGGATGGTTTACTAAAAAATTCACATGGACGCCTGGGGGGCTCAGTCGGTTAAGCGTCTGCCTTCAGCTCAGGTCATGATCGTGGGGTCCTGGGATAGAGCCCTGCGCCAGGCTCCCTGCTTAGTGGGGAGCCTGCTTCTTCCTCTCACCCTCCCTCTCTCAAACAAATAAATACACTTTTTAAAAAATTTTTTAAAAGAGTTTATTTATTTATCTGACAGAGGGATCACAAGTAGGCAGATAGGCAGGTGGCGGGGGGAAGCAGGCTCCCTGCCAAGCAGAGAGCCCCATGCGGGGCTCGATTCCAGGACCCTGAGATCATGACCTGAGCCAAAGGCAGAGGTTTTAACCCACTGAGCCACCCAGGCGCCCCTAAACTCTTTAAAAATTTTTTTAAAAATTCAGGTGTATGAATCTTCCTTCCTTCCTTCCTCCTGGTTCCAAGTGGGCAGTCCACTGTGCGCCCCAGCCCAGGGATCGGCGCGTGGCAGGAAAGCAGAAGCAGCCCTGGGTCAGTAGCACTTCTAGAAGAAGGGAGGGTCTTTAAGGAAGAGAGAGAAAGAAGAAAGACTCCTCTGGATGTGGAGGGGGGGGTCCTTCCTGGCATGTTACACCCTAAAACCTCTGCAGGTGCCTGGGGTAGATCATACATATGGACCACGTTTTCCTCATCCATTCATCTCGTCGGGTGATGGATGCTTGCATTGTCTACTATGAATAGTGCTGGGATGAACACAGGTGTGCACCTTCTCAAGACCCTATTTCCAATGCTTCTGGATATATACCTACAAGCAGGATTGCTGGGTCACACAGTAATCCCATTTTTAATTTTTGGAGGAAGCTCCATATTGTTTCCTCTGCTGACAACACCATTTGACATTCCCACCAACAAAGCCTTCAATTCCTCCCTGACGCTTGGATTTTTAGTTTGTTCTGGTTTTTTGTTTGTTTGCATTGTTTTGTTTTTTGGTCTTGGCTGCCCTCAGAGGTATGACGTGATACTGCATTATGGTTTTAATTTGTCCTTCCTTAGTAATTAGCGATGTTGAGCATCTCTTCATATGCCTGTTGGCCATCTGTATGTGTGTATCTTCTCTGGAGAAGTGTCTAGTCATTGCCTATTTTGTAGTTGGACTTCTGTTGTTGAGCTGTCAGAGTTCCACATTCTGGGTATTAACTCCTTATCAGACACGTGGTTTGCAAGTATCATCTCCCATGCTGTAAGTTGCCTAGGCATTCTGTTGATGGTTTCCTTGCTGCCTGGGAGTTTTTAACTTTGATGTAGTCCAATTTGCCTATTTTCGCTTTTGTTGCTTTTTTAAACTTTTGAGTTGATTTTTGTCTATGGTGTGAGGTAAGGGCCCCGTGTCATTCTTTTGCATGTGGATATTCAGTTTCCCCAACACCTTCTGTTGAGGGGACTGTCTTTTCCCCATTGGATAGTCTTGGTGCCTCTGCTGAAGGTCATTTGACCATATCAGTGAAGCAGACCTGAGTTTTGAGCGCAGAAATTCCTGCCAGTCACATGGTCCTCATAGTTCCTCAATACCAGACACAAACCTTGAGTCTTGAGCTGGAATTGCCCATGGGCTTTGTTGACTTGGCATGGCCGAGATTCTGGCACTCTCTGAACAGACAACAGCTCTTCACCCTGGTGAGGGATTTGTAGCTTATGAGCATGTCCAGGTCCATGACCTCAGGTGAGCCCACGCTCCTCGGTCACCTGCCAACTTAACATCTCCATGTGGATCTCACCAACATCTCAGGCCCATTGTGGCCAAAACATACATCTTGGTCTCCTCCCTAGTTCCTGGATGCAGCTGGCCTGGTCTTAGGCCCTTTCTCCTCTCTGGACACATCTGTTTTCAGGGAGAGCGAGGGTGTGGGAATGGAAACCCCACTTGCACACACAGCATCATGTTTCTCTGCCTGTAGGAGGGAAAAGGCCCACTTTCACTCACAAGGCCTGGGGTGCTGGTCACTCACTGCCTTCCGGGCTTTCACCAGGCCGCAGAAGCTCATGCTCGGCTCACCAAGGCTGCCTGCCTTGGGTCTCAGGGACACAGCAGGAAAGGGGCCCGCAACTGGGACAGTAAGCCAGTCTGAAAGCTAAAGCCCACTACAGTTTCCTGCTGGTCATTACTGGGTACGACTATAAAATTCTCTGTCCGCGTAACTCAAGCCAGATGAAGACATTTGCCTTCGCTGAGGCAGCTGAACAAATGGATTTGTCTGGTGGTTTGCCTGGGTGGCATGGTTAGGCAGAGGGCCCGACGAGGAGGGGTGATCACAGGCCAGCAGCTTCGCAGGCAGGGTGCAGTGCCCCGCCTCCCAGAGCCTTTGGGGAAGTTCCCAGCAGGCCTGGAGTGGGGCAGGGCCTGGGAATCCCCAGGCATCCAGGGCCTGTGGGGCTGCAGGCCTAGCACGCCAGACAGTACTCCCAACTGAAAGGGTCTAGGTCGAGAAGGAGAATGAGCCTGATGCTCATTCCAGGCTCTCCCGGGCCAACCCAAACCTGATACCAGAGGACTCCGTGTGAACAACTCACAAACTGACAACTGGTCAACCCTTTGTCCAAATGGGCAAAAGCAGGCCCCTGGCCCCGGTTTGCCCTATAACTTTCTCCTTGCTGTCTTTCCTCTTTCCCTTCCCTTCTCCAGTGGGAAAACCTCTCCCACTGCCAGCACACACTCAGACATTCAGGCTGCCTGGGAGGCATCTGGGAGTCAGTCTTGATTGTCCTGCTATGTACAGATGGGAAAACTGAGGCTTTGAGGGGGAGGACAAGTCTTGCCCAAGGATGCTGTTGGGAAAACGGTTCCAGCTGGAAAATCTGCACATGATGAAGCCCAGATGGTGCCGTTCTCTTGGGACCCACAGAGCTGTAGGGACCGCAGCTGTCATAGGGGCATCTGTGAGGTATCCCTCCAGAAGCTGTGGGCAACAGACACCAACCTGAGGACAGGAAAGACATGACTGATATGGAAGCTGTTTACCTGGGGCAGATTACTCAACCTCTCTGGGACTTAGGTTCCTGACCCATGTGGATGGAATTTTAGGGGTGACGGAATGACAGCCGCTGTGCCAAAATATTATATCGAAAAGCTGGAAGCATACGTAACAGAGTGGGGGCAGAGAAGTGGTGCCTATGTGGGGTCCCAACAAGTCACAGGCTGGACGGGTCTTTGGAACATGGAGCCCTGCTGTCAATGGGCTCTTGTGTGTTCCCCAGAGCGGGTAAAGCCTGAGACACAGGAGCTGCAGGCCAGTGACTTTGTGGGCAGGGTCTGAGTGCCGATGCAAGGCCAGCTGGGGGATTTTCCGTGTCCCTACTCACAGACCGTCTGGGAACCTGGGGACCAGGAGGCAGGGCTTGTATGGCCTGGGGATGGGGTTTCTCAATGAAATCCCGGAACCTGGGCTCCAGCTTGCAGCAAAATGACTTTGGATGCCTGCGATGACCATCTGCCCAGTAAGTAACCACAGAGGATGATGGTTTTCTCAAGCACCGTTCAAAGCCAGACAATATGGAACCATTTGTAGCCCATTAACATCTCGTCTCTGGTTGGGCTGGGGAACTCACACGCAATGACCAGATCCAACATGGGTCCCGCACCTGGACAGGCTCTTTATGGAGGTCTGAAGCCTGAGGAGGTGGTTCTCAATCTGGTGGCCTCTTGAGCGTCCCTGGCCCCAACCTCCTCTAGGACTTCCCCTCTAGCAACGTCAGCTGTAATAAACGGCCTGGACATGTTGGGGGCAGCTGCCTGGGCCCCCGTGTTCCTCAGGTCACCCAGTCCTTGGCCCCTCCCACGCTCCTCCTAGGGCAGAGGCTTTGGTGCAATTCATCTTACTGAGTCTCTACACAGTTCTAGAAAGTGCTTTAATCCCTTCTCACTCTCTTCTCCTTCTCGACTGGGGAAAAGGAGGCTCAGAGTCGTCAAGAAATGTTGCCAGAGGCAACAACCAAAAGGCAGAAAAACCCAAATGTCCACAGATGGGTGAAGAGAGGAAGAAAATATGCTGTGTACACACAACGGAATATTATTCAGCCTTAGAAAAAGAAGGGCATTCTGATGCATGCCACACCGCCGATGAAATGTGAGGAAGTCATGCTAAGTGAAATACGCAGGTCGCAAAAAGACAAATACTGTACCATTGATTGCCCTTACGCGAGGTGCCTGGAGTCGTCAAATTCAGAGGGACAGAAAGCGGAAGGGTGGGTGCCAGGTGCTGGGTGGGAGAGACAGGAGTCAGTGTTTAAGGGGGACAGGGCTTTTGTTCGTGAGGATGAAAAAGTTCCGGAAATCGATCACAGTGATGGTTGGACAGCCCCACGGATATACCTAAATGACACTTAAAAACAGTTAAAATGGTCAATTTTATGTGGTGTGGGTTTTACCAAAGTTAAAACAAAGAAAAGGAATGCTCCCAGGGTTCTCAGCTCCCAAGGGCCAGAGCTCGAGCGTGAAGTCAGGCTGGCCTCTGTTGACCACAGAAATGTCACTGGCAGCGTGGCTGATGACCGTCTGCTGCGGAGTGTCTACAGAGAGCCTGGCACTGTGTAGTCATGGGGCACGGTGGCATCCCTGAGGTCACACAGCGAGGAGATGGCAGAACAGGGATTCGAACCCAGATTGAGCACATGTCCTCTGAAGTCCTCAGTCATTGTGACCAAGGCCAAGTTCTTAGCACCATTCCAGGTCGTGTCCAGAGCCTCCTGCAGCCTTAGGACCAGGCCCTTCTCAAAGGCACTGGGGGCCCCTTTCTCTGACCCTCTTCCCAGAACTCTAGGAAGGAGCCTGGGGGTCATCTGGCCTGAACACCCTGGGCCTTCGATCTGGAGCTCTCTGTGGTTGCCCAAGGCCCCGGGGCCATTGTGGGGGTATGCGCTGAGCAGAGGAGGCAAGGGAGGTCCCTGGATTTGAGCTGCTAAGACCAGATCATGAAAACATCTCCCCAGATCATTTTGTTTTGCAAGTTTCAGACCAACCCTGGAGTTGGAATCTCTTGCTTGGGGAAAGGAGAGTGTTCTCCCTGCTCATTTCCTGTCTGGGCTAACAAAGTCCCCTGCCCCTCACAGGAATGGGGGGCAGGTGTGTCTTGTGGGCACCTCGGGGGAGGGCCTTTGTCGCCTGGAGTAGCTGGCCAGCTGGCAGGTTGCACTAGCTTGGCCAGCATCGAGGGCTGTGTTGGGTCTCCGGGAATTAAAATCCCAGCTTCTTACTCAGGAAATACGGTTCATTCCAGAAGGAGTGTCTTGTTCCTAAAGGCTCCACCACGTATCACGCTATGGGGAGGCCTGCTGCGTTTTGCAAGATCCTGAAGCAGTGTGTAAAACCAAGGCCACAGGCAGCTGGGCACATGTTTGTTTGGGACTGGGATTGTGCCCAGGCTGGTGACAGATTCCTCCAGTCTCCATGACTATACCAGGCAAGCCCACTAAGATATTATGCCCCTCAGGCGCTGAATGAACAGGGCCCATCTTGTGGGGGGGGGGTGGACCGGTGGGGGACCCCAACCTCACAATCACGGAGGGCCTCAAATGTGGACCCTGCTGTTCTGTCCGAGGAGTTGATGGCACCCCGACAGCCCCAGAAGCCCCCTGATGGTGTTAATAAAAATAACAGGGAGGTAACACTTTACTGTCTGCTCTGTGGTTGGTTTTGATCTTGGTTCCACAGTATTAATCCATATCCTCCTCACACTGGATCTATGAGGAACGCTACCATTGTCATCCCCATTTTATAGAAGGAGAAACTGAGGCATAGAGAGATGGAAGGACCTTCTGACTCACACAGCTGGTAGTAGGCGGAGCCCTGCAACATAGACCCTAAGCGTGCATATCCAAATCCCACTGCCTGCCTCCCGCATGAGGAGGTGGTTGCTGGAGGAAGGGGCGCCCAACAGGCCACGGGTTCCAGAACTCCTTCTTGGCACTTGTTGTTATTCTGTTTTTCAGAATACGGGGATCACACGCACAATGGAAGGAGCCCGGGGATGGCTCTCAGAGGTCTGTGAATTAAATACTGAATTAAGTGTCAATTAAATACTGAATTAAAATACTGGATGCCAGATTCTGGCATGCCCTCCGCACGCCATCTGATGTGCCTGCTGTTTCCAGGCTGCTTCCTCTGCCTGAGTCAGGAGTGGCTTTAATAACATGTTTCAAACAGGATCAAGGAGTTCAGACCTATGACCTGTACTGGTGGTGCACAGCACCCAGGGGTCCCCGCGGGAAAGGGCTCCTGCAAGATGGGGGCATGAGCCCGGGGAGGAGGTGACCGGCTGCCACCCGCTGAGGGCCTCTGCTGTCTAACTGGCAGCTCACCCGAGATGTGAGTGTGAACAGGCATGGAGACCCAAGGGAGGTGTCCTGTCCAAGTCACAGGACTAGTCAGGAGCGGAGAGGTGGGCCGGCACCAACGCGGCCCTCCTCAGCTCCTCACTTTCAGGGAAACTGACTGCAGTTGAGGTACCTGGGCTAGAAATCCGGCATGTCTCACAGAGGCAAGAGCAAGAAGGACTCGGGAAGAAGCAGACCGTGGGTGGTTTCTGGAGCAGAGTGACGGGGCTCACAGGTGGGCTTCTGGTCAAGGGGTGCATGTGTCTTAGCCCAGAGACTTCAAGGGACTTCTTGAAGGATCCTTCTGAGTGACAGCTGTAAGGAACATGGGGACCCCAGGTTGGGGCCACCTGGCCACAGGCCATTCCTTGGGCTTGGCAGAGCCCCCTACCCACCTCCCCTGGCTCAGGCTATGGAAGGGACAAAGCGAACTCATAGGAAGAGTGAAATGCCCCCTTGGAGGGGCCAGGACATACCATGGCACTTCCCTCCCAAGAGCTCAAGGCCACGAGAGCATCTCTGGGGCTGAAGAAGGCTCTGACCCACCCACTGGCCTGGACTGGAAAGAAGGGGAGTGTAGGGAGGGACTCCGGGGGGCGGGGAGAAGGACCTTCCTGGGCTCTCCTCCTGGGTTGAAAGGTTGCCCCGTGTATGGAAAGAGCTGGAGCCCAGGCTGAGAAAGGGGTCGGATCTTAAGGAACTGTGGCTCGCAGCTGGGGAGCACACTGGGAGCACCGACCGTGGGTGGCTGGTATTGGGTGGGAGCGCGCAGGGTGACCGGGGCTCGGCCAGACCCAGATTTGTGCTTGTGCAGGTCTGCTTCTCCCCAGAGCCTATCATCTCCTGAGATCCCATTTCCTGTTGGAGAAAAGGCTCCACGGAGGTGCACAGAAACCAGCACCCCCCCAAATATACCAAATTCCTCAACTCGCCATGTACCCCAAAGCCTTAATCACTGACACCTGGGCCAGGGTAACCCTCTGAACTTAATGAAGACCAGGATTTACTGCTTTCAGAGAATGAAGGGATTTTTATTTCATTTTATTTCATTTTTCACTTAAAAGCCATTCGTGGGAGCTTTGATTTTCATGAGAATTCCTCATAACCTGCAGGTTACAAGCCCCACCCTGTGCCACGCAGAGGGTTCTAGAAAAGGGCAGGTGAAGCCGGGCAGTTGGAGGTCTTTAGAATGAGACCAGCCTGGAGACTCAGGAAAAAAGCTGGCCACTCAGCATGAGCCACCTGCTCCAAGGTGACCTGACCCGAGGGCCCTGGACCGTTGACGCCTGGCTCCCCAGGACGGGAGAACGAAGCTCTCTGGGGGGAAAGGCATGCCAGCCCCCAGCAGGACCCAGGGTGCTTCAACTTCTGCATCTAGTAAATACAGGGGCAGGTGGTCATTAGGGTGACCCAACCATTGCAGTGTATCCAGAACTTTTCTGGGACTTCCGGTGCCCAAACCGGGGCAGTCTGAGGCAAACTGGGATGGGTGGTCACCCCAGTGGGTGGCCCTTGAGGAAGGAAGGAGGCTCTTAACACTGCCTCTGTACCATCTGCTCCCCTTACTCCCCACCTTCTGTCAAACGCACATAGCTTTCCTTCCGTTTCTCAAAGCTGCCAGGCCTAGTCCTACCCCAGGACCTTTGCACGAAGTGTTTCCCCCACCTAGGGCTCTCGTGAATCTCTACGTGGCTGGCTCCTTGCCCCCTGGACGCCTTCCCTGACAACTGTCTAAAGGTGTCCTGCCCCCAGGGGCTCTCTATGATAGTTTCCTGTTTTTCTTTTGTTTTTCTTTTTTTTTAAGAATAAGAGAGAGAGAGGCACCTGGGTGGCTCAGTGGGTTAAGCCTCTGCCTTCGGCTCAGGTCATGTGGGATCGAGACCCGCATTGGGCTCTCTGCTCAGCGGGGAGCCTGCTTCCTCCTCTCTCTCTGCCTGCCTCTCTGTCTACTTGTAATCTCCGTCAAATAAATAAATAAAATCTTAAAAAAAAAAGAATAAGAGAGAGAGCATGAGCAGGGGGAGTAGACTCAGGAGAGGGAGAAGCAGGGTCCCCGCTGAGCACAACCTTGTTATAGGTTGGGTGGGGGGAGGGCTTCCCAGAGGTACAGGAAGATTCATGAGGTCCTCGAGGGGCTGCTCCCAGCATCCTGGGAGCCACTAGGCCCATGGAATCTCCCTGTACCACTGACTCACATCCCAAGGGGCTTGAGTGACTCACCATTTGTTCCTCTTGAACCCCAGGCTGAGCCCCACACCTGCTGGAGACATTCAGGGGACTCCGATTTCCCTGGCCCTCATCTGTCAGGTCTGTCCAGCTCAGAGGTGACCCCACTGTCTTCCAACTGCCCCATCCACCAAAAAGGAGTGGCTCCCTGCCCTTCAGGGCCACTGGGCCCTTCTGGGGACCGGGAGGTCACAGGGGCACTGAATGGGGACCTGCCATCGCCATCGCCACCCACTCAGAGGGTCGGGGGCCAGCAGGCCCTGGTACCCTGACACCTACAGATCTTTCTCTTGGCCCCAGGATAGTCAGCCACACTGTGTCCAGCTGTGTTTGGGGGCAGTGTCATTGTCTAAAGAGCTTCACTGAGATAACTATTTCATACACTATACAGTTCATACTGTGGCATGGGCGTATGACATTCTACCTTTAAACATTTTTATTATTTCTTAAAAATGGTGGTAGGGGCGCCTGGCTGGCACAGGGGACTAAGCGTCTGGTTCTTGGCTTTGGCTCGGGTCATGATCTCAGGGTCATGGGATGGAGCCCCACGTCCGTCCAGCTCCGTGCTCAGCAGGGGAGTCTCCTTGAGGATTCTTTCTCTCCCTTCTCCCTCTGCCCCTCCCACTTGCATTCTCTCTCTCTAAAATAAATAAATGAATCTTTAAAAACCATTGTGGTAAAATGCACATAAAATTTAGCATCTTAACCATTGTTAAAAGAAACCGTGCAGGGGCTTTATGAATGCCCACACTGTTGTGAAACCATCACCAGCACCAGTCTCCAGAACTCTCTGGTCTTGCAAAACTGAAATTTTGTCCCCATTAAGCACTGACTCCCCATCTTCCTCCTAGCAGCCCAGGGCAGCACGCTCTTGGGATTGAGTCCTGCATCGGGTTCCCTGCTCAGTGGGGAGCCTGCTTCTCCCTCTCCCTCTGCTGCTCCCCCTGCTTGTGCTCACACGCTCTCTCTCTCAAATCAATAAATAAAATCTTAAAAGAAATTCCCTCTCTTTACAAAAGTTGTTTTTTTTCTAAGTTATTTATTTATTTGACAGACAGAGATCACAAGCAGGCAGAGAGGAAGGCAGAGAGAGGGAAGCAGGCTCCCCGCCGAGCAGAGAGCCCGATGCGGGGCTCGATCCCAGGACCCTGGGATCATGACCTGAGCCGAAGGCAGAGGCTTTAACCCACTGAGCCACCCAGATGCCCCCGAAATTCCCTCTTTTTAAAGGCTGAATAATCTATTCTATTGTATGTGTATTCCACATTATGTTATCATTTTTTAAAATGCCGGTATATTATATGTGACATAAAATTTGCCTTTTAGACCACTTTTCAGTGTAGAGTCTGGTGGCATCAGGCACATTCCTGCTGTTGCACCACCATCACCACCTTCTGGTTCTGAAATTTTCCCTCCTGCCCCCAAAGAAGGTCTGTGCCCATTAAGCACGAACTCCCCCATCCCTTTCCCCCAGCCCCTGGTAACCTCTAATCTATTTGCTATCTGTGAACTTGTCTGTTCCAGATATCTAAATATTTCACTATAACGTGTAATCCTACAGGACTTGTCCCTTTGATTTCACTCAGCATCATGTCTTCAGCGCTCATCCACGTCACCCCATTGTTATAACCCGAACATCTGTCCCTCCAGAATTCAGATATTAAAATCCTAACCCTTCAACCCTTCAGTGTGATGTTGTTAGGAGGCAGACCCCAGGCCCTTTGCATGGCTTTCGGTCAGCAACGGGGAGACGTCACTGCTGCTCTGGCTGCTTCCAGAGCTCTGGAGGGGGTGCCGGGATGCCATGGGGAGCAAGGAAGGGTGGTCCTGCCTGTGGAGACGCCATGTGCCAAGGAGTGTGCCCAGCACCCCTGCCAAGAAGGTGGCAGCTCTTTGACTCTGCAGAGGAACTAAGAGAGACTTAGAGAGAAGGAACTTGGCCCAAATCACATGGCTGGTGTGTGGCAGGCTGGGATCTGAATCCAGCTGTGTCTAATTCCAAAGCACTTGCCTTTTTTTTTTTTCTTTTAAAAAAGAAATGGGTTGGGCACCTGGGTGGCTCAGTGGGTTAAAGCCTCTGCCTTCGTCTCAGATCATGATCCCAGGGTCCTGGAATTGAGCCCCGCATGGCATCGGGCTCAGCAGGGAACCTGCTTCCTCCTCTCTCTCTCTGCCTGCCTCTCTGCCTACTTGTGATCTTTGTCAAATAAATAAATAAAATCTTTAAAAAAAAAAAGAGAGAGAGAAAAGAAATGGGTTCTCGCAGGGCTTCTCCCATCTATCCACATGCTATTGTCTGGCTAGAGACCCCTGGGTGTCCCCAGGCTCATGCAGCTCCTTTACCATCCTGGGTCCTGTCCTGCTGTGTGGAAGTGGCAGGGGCGGGGGGCGGCTGGGGCTACCTTCGCAAAGTTCTCGGGGTACTCAGCCCCACCCCCCCTTTCAGATTCAGCGGGGCTGGAGTGACCCAAGAATTTGCGTTTTTAATAAATTCTCAGGGGAAGCTATTGCTGCTGGTCCAGCAAACACAGTCGGAAACCAGTTGATTTCTCTCTCTTTAATCATTGTCTTTCCTATGAAATAGCTCAAGCTACATGTGTTTTTTTCACAGTGCCATGTTGCCTTCTGTGTGCTGAGGGGATGGGGGTGCTTATGAAACCCAGGACACCTGTTCTAGGCTCAAAAACTACCTGAGGTTATTTCTGCTCCTACTATAGTCAGGAAGTGTAAGCATTTCGGTGTGCAAGGTGCTGTTCTGAGCTCTGCTACGCCAATCCTTATGAAATCTGCATAGCCGTCCTCTAGCTCAACCTATCGAGGAGGAAACTACACTCAGAGAGGGCAAGTCACTGGCCTGAAGTCACACAGCAGCAAGCGGTGAGGGCAGGATTTGGCCCCAGAGTGGTCTGGTGCCAGAGTTCATGCTCTGAGCCGTAGGTTATTCTCAGCTGGGACGGAAGTCCCTTATCCGTTCTGGGGGTAACTGCTGAATAGGCTAATTCCCGTCCCCACCTCGTTCCCCCATCCGATTCCCCAGCCTCTGTGAACAGCATCATCACCTACCCGCAGACCTCAGGAATGCGGGTGGGTACATCTGTTCACACTTCCTGATCACTGCCTCTGAAGACCACAGGGTGCTGCTCTGTGTGGCAGACCACGCCTCAGCGCTTTTATGGAGTTTTCCATGTCTTACTAGAAGCACCACCACAACCCCATGTGGCACTTATCCCCATTTCACTGATGTGGAACCACAGCATCAAGAGATTAGGTGACATGCCTCAAAACACAGTCAAGAAGAGAAAGAACCAGAGTCACCCCTTTTCTGTCCCTACAGGGTCCCGTGCTAGCATCTCTCCATCGGGCAGTGGTCACAGCCTCCTCCGTGGCTCCCCATTTCTTCTCATTCTCTACCTGGCAGTCAGGGCACGAATCTGATCATACCACTGCCCTTTCAAGCCATCCACAGACTCCCCACTTCCTCAGGACACAGTCTGAGCTCCTTGGCCAAAGCCCTCTCAAGCTGAGCCAGACATACCCCTCTGGCCTGTTCTGCCTACCCCAGACTTGTCCTTTACACATCACTCTAGGCCCACCTTTTGCCAGAACACCATGGCCCCTGAGCTGTGTTGCTTACATCTCCAATGTCCTTTTTCCCATTTCTTGGCAGGAAACTCCTACTCATCCTTCAAGATCCACCTAAGATACAAACTGTCTTCTGGGAAGTCTTCCTGGCTGGCTGCCTGCTCTTGGGTTGGGGATATTTACTTGCTACAGTCCTTAGTGCCTTGGGATGGAGCCGTCTGCCCATCTGTCACTCTGCCGCCCCTGGGCCCCACAAAGCAGAGACCCCATCTCATTTGCCTTGGTCTTCGGAGAGCCAGCTCTGAGGTCCAGGCCGAATCCAGCTAAACAGCACCAAGGTAGATGGTCACCAGGGGCCCTGGAAAGGGGCTCTGGATTCTTGAGTGTTGACCAGCAGCCTGTGTCTGAGTCTAATCTCCGGTGGACACTGGGAAAGGAAAAGATGCTACTTTTATTGCTAGACACCTATGCCTGTCCCCCTCTGCCCGCTGGGGCAGTAAAACGGCTGTTTATGAACCAAGGGTAAGGTCTTTCTAGCCAGGGCTGCTGGAAACCACTTGGGGCAGATGGAGTCTGGGGAAATGGCTGGTAACCACTCTCCAGGGAGAGCCCTGAGCCCCTAGATAATTAGCCACATGTGTGTGGGAGACAGGCCCATTTTTTTTTCCCCCAAGGATTTATGAGAAGGGGGAGTATTCTCATTGACCTCCATTTCAGGAAAGGCCTCTTTCTGGAACACTTGCCGAATATTCCATTGACAGCAAAGCACATATGCTTGCAGTCAGCCTGCTTGACATCGTCATACCCGGCATATGTTTCTTGTCTCGTGCATCTTAGCACTCGCTGCGGGAACTGCCTGTATTTCTGAAGGTCCCTAAACACAGCTCCGAACGAGGCACTTATAATTTACCCTTCATGAAAGCCGTCTCTGCTCTTTCCAAACATACTTGGAAGTGGATTCAAAGTTTATTTAAAGGAAAAAAATTTTTTTTTAATAGAGAGTGTTTGTGAATTCTTCCTCGCCAGCCCTCCTCTTTGGGACCCTGGGAACGAGTCCTTCAGCTCGCAGACATCGACACCCTTGTGACCGTGGACATGTGGATACGGGTCATCTGTCTGCTCAGACCTTTCTTGAGCTCACTGTCTGTTTACTCACTTGTTAGGGTGCTTCTTCTTCTACCCCACTGTCTGTCTTTTTTTTTTTTTTTTTTTTTAATGATTTTCTTTATTCATTTGACACAGAGAGAGAGAGCACCAGCAGGGGGAGAAGCAAGCTCTGGGCCAAGCAGGGAGCCCAATGTGGAGCTCGATCCCAAGACTCTGGGATCATGACCACAGGCGAAGGCAGACACTTAACTGACCCAGGCGCCCCCACCCCTACCGTCCTTCTGTTTCTTCTACTCAGGCACTGCTTCCTCATTATGATTCAACCATCCACTGAGCCCTCTGTCCAAAAATGGCTCAGGACATCCCATGGGGCTAATGAACGACTTTGTTCATCCAGGTAATCAAAGCTCCCTCTGGATGTTTGTTTGCCCACTGGTTGTCCCCCCCCCCACCCCAGTTCTCCTTGTTTGTCCACCCTTTGGTCCAGCATTAGCGCACTCAGTGCCAGGCACCGGGGAGGGGCGCGAGCAGAGGGGAGGAGACGCGCAAGCAGCCAATCAGGATTCGGCATGGGGAGTCACGTGAGGAACAGGTGCATGTCGGAGGGGCAGGGCACGGATGCCCAGGAGCAGCGCCTCAGAAGAGGGAGCTGTGAGCAGGGGGGAAAACCTGCCCTCCCTCCCTGATCTCCCAGAACCCACGGAGCCACAGCTTAAGTAAGGTCTACGGCTACCCCGTGGCGTGAAACGCCACACGTGCCTCCTAGACATGCTGCGTCAGAAATAACCTTCTTCCCTGGGCCTGTTCAAATGTGTCTCTCTCTTACTGATCCTTAGGGCCCTTCTGCAGAGGAGGAATCCGGGGTTCAGGGGAGGGGAGGGTCAGGGGCGAAGTGGCAGAGCCCACCTGTCACAGTTTGGGGACTGGTGGTCAGCCTGCGTAGCTCGCTGCAGCCATTGGCCAGCAGGTGGCCCTCTGGACAGCCAGCCACCGGACCTGTCGGATCCCCCTCAGAAGGCTTCCAGGCCGCTTGGGACTTGGGGTCCATTGTTTAGGGGCAGGGTTCTCCCTGCACCCCACAAGTCCTAGAGCTAAGGGGATATCCCTGGCAGAAAAATTGTGATCTTTCTCTAGGAAGCCTAAGGCTCAAAGCCACCCCCACTCCCTGTCCCAGCCCTGCTATTTCATTGCCTCTTTTCTCCTGGCCTTGGGCCAAGGGGCTGAGAAAGAGGACCTGCTTGCAGAGCAGGGACAGCACATGCCAAATTCCAGGCTCCAGGTCCTGCAGAGAGAGTGGCCACAGTCCCAGAGAGAACATTCTGGGAACTCGCTTACCCAACACTGCCCTGCGTGGGTGAGCACGGCTGGCAGCCCCTGCAGAAAGGAAGGGTTATTTTCTATTTAAGTCTTCACAGAGGTCTTCAACTCAACATGGTACATTAATTAATTATGTGGTTCAGTAAATTTATTAACAACAACAACAGCAACAACAGGTAAAGTACCACTTGGTGAATACAACAACCTAAACCAACCCTAATTAATATTAGTTCTAGATGCTTAAAGAGGGAGCGAACCGGAGGGACTGTTTTTTATTAAAAAAATAAATTAAAAAAAAAAGGAGCTGCCTGGGAGTTAAAGATGGGAGATGGAGTGCCTACATTTATCTCTACTCTGTCCAGAACCCTGAGCTCCAAGGGCAAGGAAGTCAGGAGAGGATTTTTTTTTTTTTTAAAGATTTTATTTATTTATTTTACAGAGAGAGATCACAAGCAGGCAGAGAGGCAGGCAGAGAGAGAGGAGGAAGCAGGCTCCCTGCTGAGCAGAGAGCCCGATGCGGGGCTCGATCCCAGGACCCTGAGATCATGACCTGAGCCGAAGGCAGCAGCTTAACCCACTGAGCCACCCAGGCGCCCCAGGAGAGGATTTTTATAAATAAAGTTTTATTAGTTTTTTTAGGACACAGTCTCTAGGGTCTATGGCTGCTTTCATGCTATAACAGCATAGTTGGTTCCAATGGAGATGGTACTGGCCCCCCTGATCTGGACAGTTGTCCTTCCTCAAGCTGGAAAGCAGCCTGTGTGGGGGTGTAATTTTCTGGAGACGGAAAAACAGTGTCTAGCCTGCAGGACACGAAGCAAAGTTGAGGGACGAGTGCCATTAACTGAAAGTTTACACATGGAATATGGAGGCCCCCTCCTCCTCTCCTTCCTCAAAAAGGCTCCAGAATTCGGACATTCACACCTTTGTTGCCAGGCAGGAGTTGAGAGGCCTCCTTCCTAGGGATTCTGAGGAGCCCAGGAGAAAGCTCCATCCAGCTCCCACCCCTGGGAAGCCACTGTTGACCAGCCCCATCTGTCCATGGAGCTGTCAGTTGACTTCTTTAGGTTTCCACCAGGAAAAATGAGCCAAAGGTGCTGGACATCTGAGAGTCTCTTGATGAAAGAGGCCAAAACAAGTGGGGAAGAGCAACTCCGAGGGTGCGGGTTTTCAGAAAACATAACAACAACAACAACAGAAGTTAAGTTCAGAGAAACGGTCAGTATAGCCATGAAACAAGATCAGAAACAAGATCAATATCCAGAGAACGTATGCACAAAATGTCTTGCAAATTGAAAAAGTGGAGGCAAAGATGAGAATTTCACCAGAGGCAGAGCTGCAAAAATAAGGCTGGGGGTGATGATTTCTCAGACTAGAGTCTCTGATGCTGGTCTTGATGTCGAAAATTAAGTTTGATACCACATTCCAAAATCACCTGAACAAAGCTTTGTGGAAGGTAGGGAAGTTAATCAGTCCTGGGGCTTTGCTCTTTCAGCAGGATAGGCAATCAAATCTCTCATAGATTCCTGCCAATGGTTGTATTGTGGAACACTGGACCTGTGTATGCTATAATTTAATTTAGGACACCTTTAGATACACTACCAACGCATTGCTACTTTTTAATAGAGCTATATTTCTAGTAACTGGCATTTTTAACATAGCACTATATCTGTTCTTGACTTTAACAAAGAACTGTTTTATTCTTAATGGACTCCGTATGAATGGGTGCCTTGTTGTCATTTAACACATTTGTCTCTACTTTTCCCTGTACATTTTTCTTTTGTAATTTGTGACATATACCCTTATGATCACTCTGTATTTTTTTTGATCACTATGTATTTTTAAGTAATAAAATAGTATTTGTTAAAAAAAAAAAAATAAGGCTGGGGGGCCGGAGAGGCACCTGTTGTCATACCAAAGGGAGACGATGGAGTCTCACCACCTGGGCAAGGGGACTAGAGGTGGAAAGGGCCTTCAGATGGTGGGACTGAGGACTGATGGCTCAAGGACAGTGAAAACCAACTGAAGGGTGTGTAGGAAAACACAGCCTGCTGGGGCAGCTCTGGCTCTGGGGGTCCAGGACTGGACCTCAGGCTTCCCAGGGCTGTCAGCTCCAATGCCTCAAAGCCCCTTTGTCTGGCAGGAAACCCTTCTCCAGGTGGCCAATTTCAAGTTGCACGTGTCAGCTGGATTTTTCGGCTCACGCCCCCGCCAAACCTGCCTGACAGTTCGCTGCTCACTTGATTTCCAAATTTTGTGAAACCAACTCATTCCCAGGTGAAAACAACCATATCTGATTTCTTCTTCGGATGACCCAGTCAAGATGGAAATCTGCTGTGTCAGACGTTAGAATCCACCAGGGTCAGCTTCCATTTCTTTTTCTTTAATTTAAACAAGATTTTATTTATTTAAGAGAGAAAGAGAGGGAGTGAGCGGTGGGTGGAGCAGAGGGAGAGTGAGAATCTCAAGCCGACTGTGCTCTGAGCGAGGAGCCTGACACGGGGCTCAATCCCACGACTCTGAGATCACACCGGAGCTGAAATCAAGAGTCAGACGCTCAACCCACCGAGCCACCCATGCGCTCCCAGGGACTCCCACCATCCTGCCGATGTCAGAACCCACCACTGTCCCTCCTCCGAACATTATGAAGTATGGCTCCCAAACACACCGTATTTCTGTAGGCTTTGACTTCCTTGGGCTTCTTCTGTCCCCAGTCCTCATAGCAACCCTGCGCACATGGTCCACTCCCTCCTGTGTCACGCGTGTCCCTTCTCCCGATTAGACCCTCTAAGCCTTCCTCTGCTCCTCCCCTTGGCCCCCCACGGCTCTGTCCCTGGCCTTCACCTGTGACCTCATTTCAAAGGCCCCACCCCATGAGCCATACAGGGACCTTCCCAAATGCCTTGCTCTTCCCACGTGCTCACCCCCCAGTGCAGCTTCAGAGGAAGTGGCTCTTGGCCTGGAAAGCCCTGCTAACTCCCCGTGGCTGCCTCCCTCTAACATTGGGGTCTTAGCTCAAATGTCACCTTAGCTCAAGTGACACCCTCTCTGCCTGTCCTCCCAGCTTCCGGGTACCTTCACCAGATCTTGTCACCTGCCCCCTGCAGGTCTTTGTGCTGTGAGAATTGTCAGCTCCCTGACAGGACAGATCCTGTCTGTCTTCGTTCCCAGTGCTTGGCACAGAGCAGAAGCTCAGAAACACATGCAATGAGAAAACAGGGGCCAGTAGGGAAATGACTTGCCCCCAGTCCCACGCCAGCAGAGGCCTCTCCGGCCTGAGCACAGACCCTGCTGTCACAATGCACTGCCTGCTGCTGGGTCCCCTCCCCTCCCTTGGATACCGGTGTGCTCATCGACTTTGATGAATGCCTCCTGGCCAAAGGAACCTTCTAAAGGGCAGAAATGCTGCTTCTAGGTTTCTCTCAGAGAGCTGCAGAGCCTGCAAACCAGGGAGCACAGTATGGGGAGTGGGGGTCCCACGTGGAGTCCGTGGAGACACCCAGATCTGGGCTTAATCCCAGCTCCACCCCGAGTAGCTCATCTCATCTCCCCGAGGCGCAGGGTCCTGGTCGGCAGGCCCAGGATCACATGGCATCTATGTCCTGGAGTTGGGACACTTACCTAAGACTTGTTATTCATGAACCAAACACGGGCCAGGCGCTTGGGGAATGTTGGAATCGAAATGAAAGAGGCCGCCCTGCCTACTAGGGGCTGAGGCTCAGAACTCATAATCCAGTTTGAGCTCCCTGCTCTCATGAGAGGTCCTGCCCATGGGGCCCCAGGGAATCTGTGACTCACCAATAGTGCCCCATCAGGCGGGATCATTGGGTGCACGGGGCTCTGAGGATGGAGAGAGCCGCCACCGGGAGGGTGGGGCAGGCACGAGTGCCCCAGGGCTCAGGGGTTTGGACGCCTATCCTTGGCTTCTCAATTTCCGGCAGAGCTGAGACATCTGCTCGGCGGTTCATCTTTTAATCCCGGCCGTTATCAGTTGCCGGGAAAGAACCCAGCCCAGTCTCCAAGCTGGCAGAACCTTCCTATGAATTCCGCCAAGAGAACAAAGAGTTCCCCAAGAGTGACACAGCTTTCCCGGGGGACCAGCTGGCAGGGCCGGGCTGGGAGGAAGGCACGTGCAAGGCGGGTGAAGATGCCTGGCCTGGGAGGGTGGGCACAGCTGCCAGGAGGTTGGCCTGCCAGGGACCGGGCTCCGGGCATCTAAGGCCGTCTTTTCTATGTACCTTTGTGTTGGGGAACTCAGGAGAGTGGTGTGAAGTCCTGGTCCAAGACCACCCTGGGCAAGGTGGGTGGCTTGGCTCGGTCTCTCCGCTGGGTGACCCTCGCCCCCTAGCCACCAACACTCTCCCGTTCCCCAGAGCTTGAGTGGTCAGTGGTCACTCCAAACCTCTGTGGCCACCCCAAACCTTTTGGTCACCCTCTTCTCTTCGGGATGCTTCCCCCTAGTGTCACCTTGCAATATTGGTTACAAATGTCCCTGCTTTCTCAGGTGAGCGGTAGGTGTGATTCACAGCCCACTCACCAGCGACCTCTGAGCTGAGTTCTGTGGGGACAGAGGGGGTGCTCAGGGCTCCCACTCTGCAAGGAGAGGCAGCGGGCTTCCGAGCCAGCAGCCGTGACACCCTCCCCCCAACTGATCTAGCAGGAGTGCTCTTGGCAGGCTGGCTCGGGAGCAGCTCTGTAAAGCATTCACGGAAGCTTTGTCTTCCTTCCTATCCCTTAACAAATCTGTTTTTCTTAAACTAGCTGGAGTGGATTCTGTTGCCCACAACTACAGATCCTGCACCCAGGGACTCCCTGGGTGAATTTCAACCCCTCTGCCCTACAGAGATAAGAGGCTTCCACAGATCAAGGGAACAGACTCATTAGCAAAAAATGATGAGACAGGCCTCCTGGTCTATATTTGATTTTTAGCAGAAGTGTGGTTCAAAGAAGCCTTCTTTACTACGAGAAAAGAGAACGCAAGTTGCAGAGTAGATGGTGAATGATATGAAATTTAGGGCTTGGGAGACAGTAAGGAAGAATGGGGACTGTGGACAAAGGGGGAAGTTACAACAAACTTCCCAGATCCTTTTTTTTTTTTTTTAAAGATTTTATTTATTTGAGAGAGAGAATGAGAGAGAGAGAGAGCATGAGAGTGGGGAGGGTCAGATGGAGAAGCAGACTCCCTGCTGACTTGATCCTGGGACTCCAGGATCATAACCTGAGCTGAAGGCAGTCACTTAACCAATTAAGCCACCCAGGTGCCCCAGATCCTTCCATTTTTTAAGAGAAGCCAGAAACCAGGGTTTTTGTGTGAAACGTCCCATATTTCTAGATGCCTTTATGTCATCTCTACAATGTGGGGCTTGAACTCACAACCCCTGAGACCAAGAGTCACCCGTTCTACCGGCTGAGCCAGCCGGATGCCCCTGAACTGTCCCATATTTTTAATTATAAGGTCACATTGAAAAAATAATACATTCCAGGCCAAAAACACTCCAGAAGCTCAACACTTCAAGTCTGTGTTTTGCTTTGGGGCTGCCCCTTTGGGACTACAGCCTAAGGGATCAAGTTCCAGCTCTCTCTCTTTTTTAATGGCATTTAAAGGCCTTTGCAGGAATCCAGCCTGGTTTCCTCCCCCATCTCCGTTCCTCTCCTCCCCCAACCCTGGCGTGCACAGACCCTTGGTTCTTTATCCAGGCGGCTTCCCTGTCAGCCCACACCCTTTCCCTCCTCATTCCCCTGCCTGGTGAATGCCTACACATCCTCTAAGATCAGGGCGATGGCCAAGTCCTTGGTGAAATGCACCCCAATCTCCTGGATCTGAGGCACCCAGAGCTGGGGCTCCCACAGTCCCCTCTAGGTCCTTCTGTCTTGGTGCTTCTAACCATCAGGCCCTCTGTGACCCCAAGCCAGCACCAGAAGGATGTCCAGATTTATAGAAAGCATGGACAGTGGGCTGCTCTCGGGGTCTCAGAGAGCACCTGTCCTAGTGGAATGAAGGGTGCTGAGTTTAGGGAACCCAGCAAGGGGAAAGCAGATCCTGCCCTGCTTCTTCCTGCTTTGGTGACATGGGGATCCCCAAACCTGGCTGGCAGACAATGAGGGTAACCCCTGGCCAGCCCTCTTTCCAGAGCTTGACGACATCTGCACATTTTGGGGGACAGATTTTCCCTTTTGCCCCAGGGGAGTAGCTAGGGGTGTGTGGTCTTGTCTCTGTCCTCCATCCCATGCCCTGGGGGAAGAGTTTGAGGTCCCCCCACACCCCAGGGTTGCAGGGTCAGCACCCCAGGCCCGCCCCTGCCTCCGTCTTTCACTCAAAAATCACCTTGCCTTTCTCCTGGTGTCCTGGGTGGGCGGGGATGCAAGTCAGTGTCTCCCTGCTCCCTCCAGCCGGCCCCCTACTATAACCTGGCTCACTTCACATCTATTAAGCTCTGTATGTATGTATCATCATGCTGGGTAACGCCAAATCTCCAGGAAGCCGCACGCTGCTTCTCTTATGTTGCTGTTAATGACCGTTTTAGGACTGAGGAACCAAGGCTCAGAGCGGCCACGTGGCCTACCCAAGGCACTCACCCAAACCAAGACCATGCCCTTGATGCCAATCTTGCTGTCTTCCGCAAAAGCAGGGTTTCCCTATTGCAGGACAGGAAGGGGACCACTGAGAGGCACTGGCCAGCCTCTCCATGTCCCCTGCTCCCCAGCTGAACTGAGCTCATGGGAACGTGTCCCTGTTGGCACTTCCCAGGGGACCAGAGTGCTTACCACTTATGTATGGGAAAGTCTGCAGGCGGGGAACAATACCTAAATAGCCCCCAAGTTTGTTTCTCCTAAGCTGTACTTTCTCTTAAAACATGGAAAATGGGAAAGAAGAGATGCAGCTTTAGAAAAGCACCCCAGAGCTAGTCATTTGACTTCCATCTGCACATTTTTTTAAGTTTATTTATTTTTAGGGGTGCCTGGGTGGCTCAGTTGTTAAGCATCTGCCTTTTCCTGGGATCGAGCCCCACATCAGCTCCCTGCTCAGCGGGGAGCCTGCTTTCCCCTCTCCCATCCCCCCTGCTTCTGTTCCCTCCCTCGCTGTGTGTCTCTCTCTGTCAAATAAATAAATAAAATCTTAAAAAAAATAAAAGTTTATTTATTTTTAGTAATCTCTACCCGCCCCCCAGCTCAGGGCTTGAACTCACGACCCAGAGATCAGGAGCCACATGCTCTTCCAACTGAAGGCAACAATAAATCTAACAGATGACATTTCCTGTTGTCTGAATATTTTTACATGTGTCAAACTATGTTGTCCTTCTACATCTTAGGAGGTGGAGCTGTTATCACTAATTTTTTTTTTTTTAATTTGACAGAGATCACAAGTAGGCTGAGAGGCAGGCAGAGAGAGAGGAGGAAAGCAGGCTCCCTGCCAAGCAGAGAGCCCGATGCGGGGCTCCATCCCAGGACCCTGGGATCATGACCCGAGCTGAAGGCAGAGGCTTTAACCACTGAGCCACCCAGGCGCCCCTCACTAATCTTACGGATAAAGGGGATGGAGCCCAAAGAGTGACCTTCTTCAGGTCACACACTCCTTAAAACAGAGCTGAGACCCATGCCCAGGACAGCTGACTTCAAAGCCTTCCTCCCACATGCTGGGCCTGGATCAGCCTGGGCATACCCCACTTTTCTTCAGGGCAAGAAGAGAACCCTCCATAGTTGGAATGCCCCCCACCCTTGCTTAAGGCAGGGGAGCTCAGAGAGTCAGAAGGTCCTGAGTTAAACCTGGAGCTTGTTCATGACCAAATGGTGCAGGACAGCAAGATGGGAGGGTCAGCTTTATGGTTCCCTGAGAGCCAGCTGTTGTATGCCAACCAAGAGGGATTTTCAGAAGGAAAAAGTTTTCTAATTAAGACAGATGAGATTTCAGAGCTTTTGAAACTTCTAGGATCTTTGAATGAAAATGATGTGTTCCTAATAATTTTGGGGTAGACAATATAATTTCCAAATCAAACCTGTGTTTCAGGACTTAATGGTGATGGATGGAAGGTGACCAGGAATGTCACGGGCACAACAGAATGTTCGTCCAGTGTCAGGGGAAGGATATTCCCCCTCAGCAGGTATAAGAAGCAAGGAAGACAAAAATAAGAATGCTGGCCGCTTAGACCACATGACTCCCCTTTATTCCATTAACTTATTCTATGAACCTGGGTGCGCGTGCGTGCACATGCACGCGCACGCGCACACACACACACACACACCTACACTGGTTATTCCCTCCTGAACCTCCGAGCCAAGACAGGTGGTCTGGTTTACACTCAATATCTGAGACCTCCATGCTAGGATTTGCCAACACTTCCAGCTGTATAGGAAAGTTCAGTAGCTCCGGAGAGGAAGAACTCTCAAAAAGGAGTTTCTGTCCAGCCAGTCATCATTATAGACTGACAAATCCAGGGGAAGGGTCTGCAAGAAACCCAGTGGACTTGGAATGACTATTAGACACTGTAATGATTTGCAAAGTTACTGCAAAATGCCAGTTCACTCATTATATTGGAGCTATCATTCATCAACCATGTTTGCAAAGAATTCCAAATGATCCACGGTATGCAAAGAACTGCTCTATCCCCAGCCTTCTAGGGGGCTGTGTTTGCCGTCTGGTTGTGGGCTCTGACTTGTCCTATGTGAGCTGGTGGGCTGATGGGGAAAAGAAGCCCTTGGTGCCATGGGGGGAATAAGTCAAGAGAGGCACAATTTGGGGCCTCTGAGGAGGGTGAGATGAAGCTAGGCCCTGGTGTAGGCTGTGTCTGAATTCGTTTGAGTTGTTATAATGAAAATACCAGAGGGTATTTCTGGGTGACTTCCAAAGAACAGAAATTTATTTCTCACATTTCTGGAGGCTGGGTGTCTATGAGAGCACGCTGCCTGGTTCAGGGATGGCCACCTTCTCCCTGTGTCCTCATCTGGCGGAAGGGGTGAGGGACTTTTGGAGTCTCTTTTATAAGGATACTGACCTCGTTCACAAGGCTACACACTCTTGATCTCATCACCTCCCAGAAGACTACCTCCTAAGGCTATCACATTTGGCAGGGGGGGGGGGGCGGTTAGGATTTCAAAAATGCAAATTTGGGAGGAATACAAACATTCAACGTAGAGCAGGCTGGCGCACACGCTTAGATATTCAACGACATCTAAACAAACCTGGTTGTTCCTCAAAAAGTAAAACCTAGAGTTATCATAAAACTCAGCAGTTCCACTCCTAGGTCTGTACCTCCAAATAACTTAAAACAAGTTTTCAAACCGTGTGTACAGGATTGTTCAAGGCAGTGCAATTCGCAATAGCCACAAGGTGGAAACAACCCCCAATGTTCATCAACATATGAATGGATAGGAGGCAGCACCGTCCTACCATGGGATCTTATTCTGCTATAAAAAGTAATGAAGTACTGACACACACTAGGACCTGGATGAGCCTTGAAAACATTACTCTAAGTGAAAGAAGCCAGACACACAAAGCCACCTCTTTTGTATCAGTCCTTTTATATGAAATGCCTAGAAGAGGCAAATCCATAGAGATAGAAAGTGCATTAGTGGTTGCCAAAGGGGGGTGGGTGTGTGGGTAGGAGTGACTGTTCATGAATACGGAATTTCCTGCTGGGGTCCTGAGAATGCTTCTGAACCAGGTAGGGGTGGTGGTGGCAGGGGCACAATACTGGGAGTGTACTGAATGCCGCATTGTTCACTTAAACTGGTTAATTTTCTGCTGCGTGAATTTCACCTCCATAATTAAAAAGAGAGAACCCAGCTCTGGCAGGGGAGCCTGTGTCATCTCTAAATAATGTTTTATGTTTTTAAAGATTTATTTATTTATTTGACAGAAAGAGATCACAAGCAGGCAGAGAGAGAGAGGAGGAAGCAGGCTCTGCTGAGCAGAGAGCCTGATGTGGGGCTCGATCCCAGGACCCTGGGATCATGAACCGAGCCAAAGGCAGAGGCTTTAACCCACTGAGCCACCCAGGCACCCCTTAATAATGCTTTTAAAAATAAACACAATTTAAATGGGGAGATGGGGGGTGACTGGCTACGGTAAATGCGGAGAAGGAAAAGAAAAAAGAAGGCAAGGCTGAAGCAAGCGCAGCTTTGGTGCAGCTGGTTTTCCAAGCCCTCCGTTTTACCGAGGCATGGTTTGCACTTGCAGAGAATTAAAGTACTTCTCTGGCAAAGCCAGCCAGCGGCTCAGGGAGGCAGACATAGGAATTGTGTGAATGTCTCCCTTCCATCCCTGACTCACTGGGAGAATTCATTTGGAGGGAGCAGTCCTTTTCAGAGGGGTCTGAGTATGGGTGTGTGGGGAGAAGGGCTCCCCGGCTGCACATCCCGGAGCATAGCCACCACCCCGCACCCCCTCCCGTGCTGCCAGCCCCCTGGAAGGGGCATCCATTCCCTCCAGAGTTTGTGTGTCTTGTACATGACCTAGGTTCACCCACTTTATCAGCCTGGAGGCAGGCTCTCATTGCAAGGTCCAGATATCACCTCTCCCCAGTTTTAAAATGAGTTACTCCATAACACAGAGTAAATTCAAATACATGAGACCCTTTTATGAGCTGGGCTGGCTGCCAGGCTTCCCAGAGGTCCGGAGTGGGAAGGAGGTAGGGGGCCAATCCCTTCCAGATCCACTGTTCCTTGCTCTAGGGGTACGTGGGCTCTGCAGGGATTGTGGGAGGCTCTGCAGGGGCTCTCCCTGGTACCCAAAGATCAGAGGCTCCTTCTCTGCCTAGACTGGGGCTGCTTTACTGACTTTCTTCCTCTGGGCACAAAAGCATCATTTACCGTCAACCGCCCATCTCTTTTTTAAAAAATTAATTTATTTATTTTAGAGAGAGAAACAGAATGCATGTGAGCAGGAGGAAGGGGCAGAAGGGGAGGGAGTGGGCGAGAATCTCAAGCAGACTCCACGCTGAGCACAGAGCCCAACACAGGGCTCGATCTCAAGACCCAGAGCCGAAAACCAAGAGTCTAACAGACTGAGCCACCTGGGCACCACCCCCCATCACTCTCTAGAGAGGGAAGGGTTTCCTGGGATCATGGAGGAGTCAAACTAATAAATGAGAAAAACTGGGATACCTGACATTTATTGAGCATGAGGCTAAGAGCCTTGCGTGGATGGTCACATGCAGGCAGGGAATGCTCCCTGGTTACCACTGAGGAAACAGACTTGGAGAGGTGAAGGGACATACTCTGGACCACACACACTTGGGCGGGGGCACTGGGGCCATCTCACCCCAGGGCTGTGCTCTCTTTTTTTTTTTTTTTTTAAGATTTTATTTATTATTTATTTGACAGGCAGAGATCACAAGTAGGCAGACAGAGAGAGAGAGGTGGAAGCAGGCTCCCCGCTGAGCAGAGAGCCCAATGTGGGGCCTGATCCCAGGACCCTGAGATCATGACCTGAGCTGAAGGCAGAGGCTTTAACCCACTGAGCCACCCAGGCGCCCCCAGGGCTGTGCTCTTAACTGTGTACGACTTTCTACCCAGGACCCTCCGGGTGTACGTGTCTCCTGAAGCTTCCTTGTGTCCCACCTGGGGCAGTGGGACGGTGCAGATAGCACAGGCAGGGAAATGGACCCAGCTCCAGAACCACCCCCCTGGAGGGATAGTGACACCTCAGCTGGAAGTGACATACTCACTCCGAGCTGGATTTCCATGATGTCCATGGAGCACAGGGAGATAAAAGCAACCAGGCACCTGGAACATACATAAGCAGCAAAAACAAGCCTGCCCTATAGACACCAAGGACACATTTCCTCAAACATGGTGGAACAGCAGCTTATGGTCCAAAGGCAGCTTTTCGGGCAAATCTGCGCATGCCTGAACCCATCCTGGAAGATTTCCCAAGGAACGCGTCAAGCCAGAAGCAACGTCTGATCTCTTAATGTGGCTGGGGAAGCAGTTTGCTCCTCCCAGAGCTGGTTGCTCCAGGGGCTGTTCAAACACCAGATAAAGCAGTCACCAGATAAAGCGCATAGGGAAACCATGCGCTTAAACCCTAAAAGCTCCCTGGGGACCATACAGCACAAACCCAACCACTCCTCCAAAGACCTCTAAGGGATGGAAAGGCGCAAGTCCCAGGCCCAGATCCCAGAAGCATTTCTGTGAGACATGCATTCCATATCCCTCTGCCATCCTGGAAGCCTCTTCTAGCCTTGCCCCATCTGATCCATTCCTTCCCTCCATGCCAAGCTTCCCAGAACCGAGCCCTCAGGGGAAAGCAGGATGATCACCTCCCTAGTTGAAGATGTTATGCTCCTATTAAGGATCCCCGAAAGGGCATCAAGGAGGCCTCAAGGCTTTCTTCTGCCTCTCTCTGGGCCTCAACTCATTCATGGGTAGAGATGCACAGGTAGAGGTCTGATCTCTTTCTGTCCGGCTGGTCTGCTGGGGATGAGCAGGAAGGTGCTGGATGGGTGGGGAGTGAATCCCTAGCTGTCCCTTGGCTATGCAATGGACATACATTCTCACTGGCTCACCACCAACCCTATGTGTTTAGGGGGAAAACAAGAGAGAAATCATTTAAATACCAAGGCTATATTCCTTTATGAACTGGAGTAAGATGGGGATGCGAGTCTACCAGCCTGAGTACGCCTTGGTTTCCACAGGGCTCATGTTGGGGAGAGCCTCCGGCTGGACTTCTGGAGTTGGGTGGAGAAAACCTTTCTGGTCCTCGAGGGCTCCTGGAATGCCAGCCCAAGAGGTTTGAGCCTGTTCCCCCCAGCACTAGAGCAAATATTGGTTCTGTTGGGTTTTAGACAGATGGTACGTTCCTGCATTTTAGGGGCAATTGGGGAGATTTTCAGGAGGAATGGGTCATGCAGGATTCTTGCCTTATGTAATCACTTTCAAATAAAAACCCCACCCAAAATGTGACTCTGCAACAATGAGTGATTTTACACTAACCCTCCAGCTCTGGGAAGACAAGGGTCATGTATTTCGGTTACCCGTGTCTCCTCAGGGCACAGTCTAGTCACTGGAACATCACAGAAGGGGTAGGAGGATGGGCATGTGAGGGAGTGACAAATGGGTGGACTGGGAGGATGAGTGGGTGGAGGGTGGCCAGATGGGGGATTAGAGTGATGACTGGGTACACAGGTGGCAGGTGGATGGACGGTGGAGGGAGAGGTGGGGGAGTGGAGGGGTAGGTCAGAGAATGGGTAAGGAGTGGATGGGTGGGTTGGGGGCTGGGTGGGGTAGTGGAAGGGTGCATGGATGAGTGATGAATGGATGGCTGAAGGGAGGAGTGGGTAGACAGATGGCTGGTGGATGGATGTGTGGAGGGAGAGGTGGGGGAGTGGATGGGTGAATGGGTGGGTAGAGGATGGGGGTGGGTGGTGGGGGAATGGATGGGTTGAGGGGATGAGTGAATGGAGTATGGGCATTTTAGGGGCAATGTCTGGACCAGTGGGTTGGACAGGTGGGGTGTGGATGGGTGAGGGAGTGGATGGGGACATGGATAAGTGATGGACGGGTTGAGGGGGTGATGGATGGGTTGAGGGGATGAGGGGGTGGAGTATGGCCATATTGGGGGGGGTAATGGACGAGTGGGTTGGGTAGGTGGGTGGTGGTGGGGTAGGGGGTGGATGGGTGGAGGAGTGGATAGATGGGTGGGGGAGCAGATGGGTGGGTAGGTAGAAGGGGAGGGGATAGGCACATGGATGAGTGATGGATGGTTGGTTGGGGGCAGGGTGAGTGGGTGGATATGGCCAGATGGGGGCAATGGATGGACGACTGGGTTGGGTGGGTGGGGGTGTGGATGGCTGGGTAGGGGGATAATGGGATTTTGGTGTTGCCTCTCACAAACCTTTTGACCTTGGGCATATCACACCTTTGACTTTGGGGATAATACTCCCTCCTTGCTATGTTCTTGTGAGGAAGGAATCCATGAAAACATGAAGCCCGAGGCAAGGATGGGCCTGGCTGAGAACCAGGCCACCTCTCTGACCGGCATCTCCCCAAAATGGGCTCCTGTAAGAGTAACAGGCAGCTTCCCAAAAGGCCTGTGCGAGAACAGCTTTAGGGTGCTTCAGAGCAGGAGTTGAACAGAGGGTGAGGAAAGCTGGTGGTCTTGGCAGCTAACTTGCACTCCTGCCTTTGCCTCTGGATGGCAAAATCCCCTGCTCAGTCCCCCTGCTCCGGCTCCAACACCGGGCCCCCGAAGACCACAACTGGGGGCTGCCCTGCCCCACGATGCCTATCCTCCAGTCCTGGGCTCCCCAAACCTCAGATGTATGCGAGTCACCTGGGGGGATCCTATTAAGGCATGGGTCTGGGGCGCAGCCCGAAATCCCACCTGGAGGAGGTGACACTGTAGCCCATCTACCAAGGCTCTGAGTGTGGGGCTGCCACAGCCTGCCACCTGGGACAAATGAGTGAGTCTGGTCACCGGAACAGAAGTGGACAGGGGCAGGGCCCAGCTTTTCTCAAATGGCATTACGGCCTCCCCTCCAACAAGCCACACAGCTGTTGTTCCTCTTGTGGACAAGGATGGTAAGATAGAGCCCCTGTGGCAGAGGGGCGCTGGCTGTCTGGCGAGCCGGCTGTCTGGGGAGCCGAGAGGCAGGTTGGAGCCGCTGCAGCCGAGGCTGTCCCATGAGACAGGGACCTCCCCCAAACCAGCTACCTAGCTCTGTCCCTGCATTCTGACAGGGAGCAAACGGAATCCTTCTCATGGAGACATCTGGGCTGACCTCCCTCAAGGCCACGCTGATGGGGAGCAGGACCAGGCTCTACCTCCCTGCTCCCTGTCCTGGACCCTCCCTGCTGGCTCTTCACAAAGAGAGTGAGAACCTTGTCTGGGGACTGGAAAGCGGTTCCTGCTTCCTCCCTCAAACATCCCCCAAATGCCCTGAGCTGAGACCCTGCAGTCAGGGGACACTGTGGCTTGCCTCCAGGACCAGCAGCACCCTCTTGCAGGCTCCTGCTTGAATGGGGCTCAGCAAAGCACTTAAAAGCCTCCTCCGTTCTGAGTGATGGGGTCTGCATTTTGTCTCCCAAATCTCCAAGTCAACAGGAAAAGCTGACAAGGACAGGACAGTGACTATGCTTTTATGTAAGGCTGTTTCTTGGGCTTTGTTCTGGCCCCCTGGGCTGGGGAGGGTGGATGCTGGGTCCCAGGTGTGGCGTGCTTGTGTGACCGCAGGCGGGATCCTCTCCCTCCTTCTGAGCTCCCGATGATCTGGGCCTCTTATCCCCTGAGCTCATCGGCCACCACTTACCTCTGTCTCCCTTACCCCTGCTCTAGCCAAATTTGTCTCGGTGCTATTCCCACAATACCAGCATGCTTCTCACCTCAGTACTTTTGCACAGGCTGTGCCTGCTGCCTGAAACACTTCCTCCAGATGGCCGTCTGGGGAACTCCCTCACTTGTCTATCAAAGAGCTCTGCCAACAGAGCAGGGAGGACAGAGGAGTAGCCCGTGTCCAGCAGGGTGACCCAAGATGGGCTCTTCACTTCCCAATGCCAAGCAGGACCTACCCAGAGGGGCTGATGCGAAACCCCCCTGTGGAGCCAGCACAGGGTGAGGACAGAGAAGGCTCTTGGCAACACTTATTTAAAGAAAGAAGATGGCTGTGACCTGCCAATAATTCTCAACCCTTCCATTTCAGAAGCTCACCCTTTTCTATTAATATGCATTCTTATTAAGTCAGAAATCAGACTTTATTAATATTTCATACAGAAACTGCCAGAGTACCTGGAGGAGGAAATGGTTAAGTAACAAAGGAACAGTAGAAACAGAGAGCTTTCTAGAATTAAAGGAAGGTGGAAACTTCCAGATGACAAAGGCCCGCAGCACACCAGAGTTTGGAAAGAACTCGTACCTCAACACATTATAGTGAAATTTCAGACTGTCAGAGACAGCAGGGTCTAAGGGAAAGAGAGAGAGCCAACCCCACGATGAGGGACAAGACTCAGACGGACACCACATTTTCCAAGGGACTAAGGGTGTTGAGAACTGTCATGAGTTTTGAAGTTTTCACTTCTGAGCCTGGACCTGGAGCTTCACATCTGGCCAACCGACATCTGAGAAAGAGGGAGTGACTAGGACAGTCTCAACACAGGTTCACGAGAAAACCCCACACATGGGCAACAGTCTTGGAGGAAGGGCTCAGAGCAGCCCCGGAGATGCACCAAAACTCACATGATCGAGGGGTGGTCAGATTCCCAAGTGAAGACTGTTGTCTCCACCCCCAGATCAGTTAAGACCAAGAAAGGAGACAGGAGAGGCATGCCTGTAATGACACGATGGGGAGTACTGGGGGGAGGGGGACACTGGGGACATGAGGTCGCGGTAAAGGTCATGTCTTCACAAGAGGGACATATGGATCACAATTTTAGCTGTAAAAGAGAAAACATTCACAGAGAAACACAGAAAAAAGCAGGAGACAAGCTGAAACCATCAACTTTGCGGATAAAAACACAGAGACTGTGAGTTGGCTAAAACTCAAAATCCAGCTGTAAGCTTTTTACAAGAAAGACAAGTGAGCCATAAATCAAACTAATGAAGGGGCGGACGGGGTGTGTCTGAAATTTGTTGAAGCTGAAGGTAGGTCCATGGGAGTTCATTAGTCTACTCTGCCTACTTGTGCAAATGTCTGCATTTGTTTTCCTTATAAAATACTTTTTAAAAGAGTACTTTTTATTTTTATTTTTTATTTTTTAGAGTGTAAAGCACACCCACCTGTTTTATTTTTTTAAGATTTTATTTATTTGACAGAGAGAGAGAGATCACAAGTAGGCAGAGAGGCAGGCAGGTGGCGGGGGAGCAGGCTCCCCGCTGAGCAGAGCCTGATGCGGGGCTTGATCCCAGGACCCTGAGATCATGACCTGAGCCCGAAGGCAGAGGCTTAACCCACTGAGCCACCCACGTGCCCCTAAAAGAGAACTTTTTAAGAAAAGATTTATTTATTCATTTTAGAGAGAGAGAGAGAGAGAGAGAGAGCGCTTGAGAAAGCGAGCATGGGGAGGGGGAAACGGGGAGGAGCAGAGGGAGAGGGGAGAGAAAGAAAAGTCCCAAGCAGACTCTGTGCACGGTGCGGAGCCCGATGCGGGGCTTGATCTCATGGCCCTGAGATCATGACCTGAGCCGAAACGAAGAATCTGATGCTTAATGGACTGAGCCACCCAAGCGCCCCTAAAAGAGTATGTTTCTAACCAAGATTTCTCTCTTCCCCAAAGTCCAAGATGGTTGTGGATTGCTAAGGGTTACACTGTACCCACCACTCACACTTTCAAAAATGGCTAAACAGCAACGAGCTTACAGGAACAGCTTTTATTGTGTAGAGATACAGGTGTGCCCCGTACCTCTGGAAATGCCCCGAAGTTCTCTTGAGAAAGATCCCTGTCAATTGTCCGGGATGACAAAAGAACTGTGTGGCTGAATCGACCTTGTAAAATTAAACACAAATACATATAGAGACTCATATATCACACCTATATGCCTCTTTCTATGTGTGTACCCTCACATGCTCCCCAAAATCTTAACTCTTGAGGCTATCAACAAGAACGCTAATAACGGTTCTCTCTGGCTGCTGAACTCACACAAGGCTCCTTGTTATGCTTTTCCTTTCCCTCCGAAAAGATCCTGTGTCTCGAGCTGCATTTACAAAGTCAACAGCTCCCTCATCCTCTCATCTTTATTAATCAGAGTCGTAGGCCATGGCCAGTGGGAGCCTGCGATGGCTGCAGATAGGGAACATTCCCAGCTGAAAGCAAAGAAACCCAAGTGCTGGGTCAGCCTGGCAGGCTGATCCTTTGGCAAACCTGATTTTCATCAGTTTTAGAAACAGCAAGCATCATTGGTGGATCCCATTACGACTGCCCACCACGGACCCAAGAAGAGGACCGAGTCCATGCCCAGCAGGCAGGCAGGGGTGGGGCTATGCTCACCCTTTAAAAGGGTGAATTTTATTTTTTTTTAAAGATTTTATTTATTTATTTGAGAGAGAGTGAGCGCGCACGAGTGGGGGGAGGGGCAGAGGGAGAAGCAGACTCCCCACTGAGCAGGGAGCCTGATGCAGGACTCGATCCCAGGATTCCAGGAACATGACCTGAGCGGAAGGCGGATGCTTAACCAACTGAGCCACCTAGGTGCCCTTAAAGGGTGCATTTTATGTCGTGTGAATTATATCTCAATTTTTAAAAAGTACAAAAAATTTTTAAATAGCCACATGGGCTACTAGCTATTACTTTGGACAGAGTAAGTTCCTTTAAGTTTTCAAGGAGGGGTCCAGATCTTTGATCATCCTCTCACACCCCAAATTCATGCCTCCCAGCGCTAGTGGTGCTCCTTAGGGGTTTTCCCCGCCTTCCATGGGCTCCTCACCCCCACAGTACCCCCCTATCTCTCTTCCCCCTTGTTCCTACCCCAACTCCAGCTGCCCGGGGCAGGCTCCTCCCACCAGCTCTGTATCCTCCCTCCTCCCAGGTCTCCTGCAGGGACACGTCCACCCTGCTCCCTCCTCACTTGGTACGGTGACCGTTACTTTACTTTACCTGCCACACTCTTATTACTTTGCTCAGAACACACCTTCCAGGGCTATTTTCCCTTTGGGCTTTCAGAGGAGGGGGCGTCTAAGGCAGGAAGCCACCCCCAACTGTCCCCCACTGGGTGCAGACCTCCTCTGACCTCCCCCTGCCTCACTGCAGCCAAGGCCGGGCTATGTTCTCATCCAAACCCCCTATTTTCCTGCCTCCCTCCCCCTCCTCGACGCTGAGCCCAGGGCTGGGCGAGGCGGGCTCCAGGCACAGATCTGCAGCACAGACGGTGGTGGACAGCAACGATGACACTGTCAACACCTGGTTAGCAGTCCACGAGGTGCCTTTGCGCCCACTCACTACTTGGCTTCTGGGCTGAGCTCTCTGCCTAGACACAGCCCATCCGCCCCTTCTCAGGACCCGCCGCCCATGGGTGCCTGCTATCTCCTGCCCCCCTAAGCCTGATTTAGGGAGGGCTCCAGGAGGTCCCGGGTCCTGCTGGCCACCTGCTGGCCTCCAGCATTTCCCACCTGGGAGCCCCCGCCACATGGGGTGCACCGCCCAGGGGGACCATGTGGGCCCGTAGTGGGGCATGAGGGGGCTGTGGGGGGGCCTTCAGCTCTCCCCACCACAGACCGCCAGCACCAGCCGGACTGGCTGATCCCCAAGCCCCTAACCGAACTGGTGGGAGAATCAAGGCAAGAACGTGTGAAAAGGTGCTTCGCTAAACAAACAGAAGGCGGCATTGTTCCCCAGTGTCTCAGCTGGGCCAAGTCTGGAAGGGATTCCTGGTAGGAGCCCTGATGAGGGCTTACCAAATTCTCAGCACAGCAAGGACCCGGTGATTGATGCCGAGAAAAACATTTTCACCAGGCCCCTCATCTGGTTTGTATTAAGAGATTTCCATGCTTGGATTTTTTTTCCCAAGGTAAAAACCAACGATGAGTCGGGAGCAGAGAAACCACAGAGGTGGACAGGCAGCTGGGTGGGGAGAAGCATGACGGAAAGATATGGCTGAGGGAGAGGGAGGCAAGCCCCCCACGCTCTCGGCCAGTGGGAGACAGAGGCCCCGCCAGGCGAGTAACCCAGTGATGATGGAGGCACTGTGACTGGCTTCCTTTCTCACTTAATGAAAGTCACAGTGGGTTTAGCAGCAGCAAAGGTGTGCCTAGGAGTCCTCCCCCGAGGGCAGTGCCACTGTAGCCCCTCGCCCCCCTCACCCCCTTGTCCCATGCCATAGCCTCTTCCCTTCCTGTCTCGTCTTTTCCCCAGCACCAGAGGCATCTGATGTGTCCAGAAGTTTCTCTCTTTTTTCTTTTTTAAGATTTTATTTATTTATTTGACAGACGGAGATCACAAGTAGACAGAGAAGCAGGCAGAGAGAGAAGAGGAAGCAGGCTCCCTGCTGGGCAGAGAGCCCGATGCGGGGCTTGATCCCAGGATCCTGGGATCATGACCTGAGCCGAAGGCAGAGGCTTTAACCCACTGAGCCACCCAGGCGCCCCCAGAAGTTTCCCTTTTTGTTTGTCATCTGTCTCCATGCTGTAGCAGGGAAGCTCCAGATGACAAGGGGTGGCTGACTGCATCAATGAAGGACTAACCCAATCTTGCCTTCTCTAGCGCCCACCCGGGCCCCAGCCTCTTTGTCACCTGGGTGCGGGTCTGTGTGGGTCCAGCCAGATGCGGGGTGATCCCTCAGCTTCCCCCTGGGTTCCTTTCTCCCTCCCAGGCCTGGAGAGGGTGGGCGTGAGTTGGGGGGTAGCCAGTGCCTCCCTCCCACCCTGCCCTAGGGCTTCAGCTCCAATGGTGTCTCTCTGGCCATTCAGGTCCTCAGGTTCTCAGACCCTTCTTTCCCGGCACCCATGATCAGACTATGAAGCAGAGCCAGCTGAGCCCACAGACATGAGGCTGGGGCACGCTGTTCTCCTGCCCTGAATGGCCGTGAGCATTTCCCACTTAGCTGGCTTCTACTCATGCCTCAGGGCTAAAAGCCCATGTCACTTCCTCCAGGAAGCCTTCCCGGTCCTGCCCTGCTGTTCCTCCTTGCTCCTGGCCCCACCTTGCTTCCAAGCACAGCCTATTTCAGTACGATCTACTTACTTGGTGAGCGCTCCTTCAGGGTCCTGGCACCCATCACGGTGCCTGGCCCACAGAGATGCTTGTAGGGGCAGGGGGATGGGCTGGGCAGCTGCACGAAGGCAGGGAGCCACCTACCCAGGGGCCAGCACCCAGCATGGGGTCCAGGGCAGCGTGGGTAGGAAACAGAACTGGATTAACAGAGGGAGAGGTAGGTGGGCTTCTTGCCACCCTTCCCTACCTTCCAGCCTGTTAGGCCTGTGCAAGGCCTGCCTGCTCCCCTTCCCTTTTCCTCAGACTTCCCTCCCTGACCAGGGGCTCTGCTGTGCCGAGCCGAGCCTCCCTCTTTAACAAACGTGGGTGCCAAGTGGCACAGCCGCCACTGTTCCACGACTATACTGCGAGGCCAGAACCCTCCCAGACAGACGGACACAAGGCCAGCGGAGGCTGTGGGGGTGGGCAGGAGAGTCTGCCGACCCTCAGGGGGCCAAAGGTGCTTTAGAGCGCCTTGGTGCATCCCCACAGCGGGGCACAGGACTGCTCCCTGGCCACACGGGGCCTCTGTAACCCGCTGTGCATGCTGTATGGGGCAGGATGGATCTCATAACGCACCAGGAGACTGGCTATGGCTGGTTCCAGAGGCGGGGCAGGGAGACTGAGACTCTAGATCAAGGAGGGGAGGAGAAACAAAGCAGGATCAGGAGAGAGGGAGGATGGTTCTCAGCCCAGTGCCCCAGTTAGCTGGCTGGTGGAGATGAAGAGGGAAGAGCCACATTTTCCAGAGCTGGTGTGTGTGTGTGTGGGGGGGGTTAGGAAGAACTGTTTAGGGGTTGGGGTGAGGGTCTGCTGGCCAAGGGACACATGGGGGGGCCCCTTACGGGGGGGGGACGTTACAAGCTGGGGGACTTTCTGAGAGAACAGCGTGTCTGCAGCAGCGGGGGTGGGGGGAGGCCTGAAGCCGCAGGAGGCAGTGACCAGCCTGGGGTCACAATAGGGATTTGACTCTGCTGGGGGAAGCGATGACGTCAGGATGCTTGGCCTCTGGGCTGCATTCTGCTCCAGACTGTGGAAGCCCCCACCTCCAGGGGGCCTGGTCCTGAAGGTGATTAAGAGTAATTAAGATATAATGAGGTCCTAAGCACGGGGCCCTAATCCCCAATCTAATTCAGCAGGACTGGCGTCCTCAGAAGAAGAGGAAGGCTCTAGCTAGCTCTAGCTCTCTCTTTGCACCACAAAGAGAACCAACGAGAAGATGGCTGCCCACAAGCCAGGGAAAGAGCTCCCACCAGAAGCCAACACAGAGGGCCCCCTAATCCTAGACTTTCAGCCTCTGGAACTGTGAGGAAGTAGATTTCTGTTGTGAGAGCCCATCAGCATGGGTGGGAGATGGTACAAAACCCGGGTGGCCTCAGGCATTTAGAACAATTGCTCTTCAAATGTTTATGAAGAGCAGTAATTCGCAATAAAAGAAGGGTTTTAATTAATAGGGACCATACGAAAGCCCAAATCAATCAATCAATCTATCTATCTGGATGTCTTTCTTTCTTTGTGATTTTATTTATTTGAGAGAGTGAGAGAGAAAGAGAGCAGGGCAAGAGCGAGGGAGAAGCAGACTTCCCACTGAGCAGGGAGCCCGATGTGGGACTCAATCTCAGGACCCTGAGATCATGACCTGAACCGAAGGCAGACACTTAACCATTCGAGCACCCAGGCACCCCAGGAAGCCCAGATCTTTCAAACTCTTGTCTCTTTCCAATATACCATTAAGACAAACCTCCCCATCTTTTCCTCCAGAACGGAAGAGATGAAGGACCCTGCCTTAGAGAAGCCTTGGTTTCCCCACAGCCGAATAAACAACTCATGATAAAAATCCTCCGAAGACAAGTCAGATGTTCGAGGCTGTTCCTCTGAAGGCCGAGGTTGGAGGCCCAGCAAGTGTGAGGACAAGATCAACACCCTCGCCGACCAGCCTGTAGAGAGGGAGGTCTCCACCCCCAAATGCTCCAATGGGCCTACTTGTCCATCCTCCCCACACTGAACGTTTTGATAAGAAAAGAAAGAAGGTGTTTTCCATTTGAAAAAAACAAGAAATGCTGGCAAGGCTGAGAGGCAGCATGGTTTCGTGCACCATGGGAAGGAGGAACACAGGACAACCCCCTTAGAAAAGCAATCTGGCCCCTATTGTCCCCAAATCTAAAATCCCATGTCCTTTATTTTTTTATGATTTTTAAAAATTTTTATTTGACAGAGAGAAAGTACAAGTAGACAGAGTGGCAGGCAGAAGGAGAGGGAGAAGCAGGCTTGCCACTGAGCAGGGAGCCCGATGGGAGCTCCATCTCAGGACCTTGGGATCATGACCTGAGTGGAAGGCAGCGGCTCAACTGACTGAGCCATAGGCACCCCTAAAATCCCACAGCCAAAATCCCATGTCCTTTAGTCGAGCAATTCCACTTCCACAAATTTGTCCTCAGATAGACTTCCCCACGTGCACCCAAAAGCAGGACGTCCCCGAGGACTAGAGTCTCATAGAAAGGCCAAAACAACGCCAACACCCAACAACAGGAGACTGGCAGGGTAGATTATGACAGACTCCTGCAATGAAATTCTGGGCAGCTTTTGAAACGAATGAAGCAAAATGAAGCCATAAACGTACTAAGAGGAACCATAAATTTCTTTTATAATCTCTGATTTGAGAAGGCCCTTTTTATATACGACACAAACCTCAAACCATAAAACAGACAAGTAAATAGGACAACATTCACGTTTCTTCCCTTCCCTTCTCTTCTCTCTCTCTCTCCCTCTCTCCCTTCTTCCCCCTCTTCCCCTTTCTTTTCCTCCTTCCTTTTTTCTTTCTTCTTTCTTTTTTGTATGACCCAAAAGAAAAACCGAATCCAGCGAAGGAAAAGCATACAGCGGTGAGAACATGTTTCTACCTCGCAGGACAATTCTCTTAAAGCATTCCTGCAAATCGGTAAGAAAAAATGAACAACCCAGAGGGAGAATGGACCCAGGATCTGATTGGACAATTCACGGAAAAGGAAACAGAAGTTTCTCTGAAGTATATGGGAAAAAAAGTATGTTCAACCTTCATCAAAGAGAACTGCAAATTAAAACTCCCCTGGGATATCGTTTCTCATCTCTCAGAATGATGCCTGATGAGCTATGGTTGATCCTTGACCCACACGGGTCTGAACTGTGTGGGTCCACTTGGTGTCCATTTAAAAAAAAAATAAATACAGCATACGGCTGTATGTGTATTTTCCTTATGATTTTCTCAGTAACATTTTTTCTCTAGCTTACTTGAGTGTAAGAATGCATTGTACTTTAGCGTGTTAACAGATTGTGTACGTAATCACTAAGACTTCTGGTCAACGGCAGGCTATCAGTAGTTACGTTTTGGGGAGAGCCAAAAGTTCTTTGTGGATTTTTTGGCACCCTTAACCCCCAGGTTGCAGGGTCGACTATGGTACCATGTTGCTTAGCCAGGGCCTGGGAAGCGTGCTCTCTCCCGCAAGGCTGAGCGTATAGAAAAGGAATGGACACCATCGTTATCACAAATGCTTTGATCCAGAGATCGTACTTGTAGGAATTCGTCCTTCAGCTGTAAGCTCCCACCAAACCATTAAATGCAGTGGTTCAAAATTCCACCTGAGAGACACAAATATTTCAGATTCTATGAAATGGAAACAAGGGACAAAACCGCGTGTGTGCTGTGCATTACCCTCGAGTTAGCAGAAGAGCAGGAAAAGACAGTATTCATACATGTTTGGATGGGAGGCAAAGACCCTCGGAAGGGAGGCCAGGAGATGGCTGGGAAGGGTGAGTTGGCTGCTCAAGGACCGGGGATGGAAGGGACTCTCCTCCTTGTAGGACTTTGTATGCTTTCGGAGCCTTGAATTAGAAATATCTGGCCACAAGGAGGCCAATCAGTTATGTTCCTATATGGGATGATTTTCAGCTTCTCGGGATGTGTCAGAGGCAAGGTGCAGAGCGTTCTACCACTCGGACAAACTTTGAAACCATCCCATTACGTGTGAGAAGCAGGCACCAAAGACCACACACCATGTGATTTCCATTTATAGGAAGGGGTCAGAACAGGCAAGTCTATAGACACGGGGTAGTTTAGTGGGGAGGGGAGTTCTTTTGGGGGGGCCATGAACATGGTCTAACATCGGCTGTGGTGACGGCTGTGTAATTCTGCGAATATATTAAAAATCATCAACTTGTACATTTCAAGTGGGTGGAGTGCACGGTCTCTGAATCGTATCTTAGCGAAGCTTTATTCCAAAGAAAAAAGGCCAGGTGCAGACCAGTGCGTAAAGCGTACCGTAGCTTGTCTAATAGAGGGGAACATCTGTTTGTGAGTTAGCGGTGTCCCGGTATGGACACAGGAAATGCGTCCTCCTGGAATAGGAAAGGAGAAGAGGGCTGTTCATCACAAGCTACGGGGCACCATGGCCTGAGCCCCAAAACCCCGACCCCAAAGCCCGGCTGCCCTGATAGGAGCCACGGAGGGAAAAGCGTGCTTAGGTAAGGTCCAAAACGATGATGACCTTTTCCAGCAGTGTGGAAGACAGGGCTTTGCTGGCTGTCCCAGGCAGCATGCAGTCTCCAGGGGCAGGCCTCCCCAGGGGCCCCTGCAAGCAAGGCTAGTGAGGACAGAGCAGTGGGAGGTCAGAAAGGCTAAACAACTTACTTAAGCCACACTGACATATCCGCGCTAACCCTGTGCATGACACAAGCCTACAGACTCCCAGCCCAAGTGGTCATTCCAACGCAGCTGTCCTTGGGTCTGCAGAAATGAATGGTGCAGAGAGCAGTCTGGGATCAGGCACACGCCCTGCTGCTTCAAAGGCAGCCCTCTGGAGCCCGGTATGATTAGAAACGGACTACCTGCCTCCTGTCGGATCTAAGGGGCCACCCCTCCCCTTCCACCCCTGCCCAGCATCCCCTTCATCTCCTGTTGCCTCTGCCTCCTGTAAGGAGCAAAGGCAGCTAACGCCCCCTAGCACTTACTACGTCCTTGACGTTTGGCAGCCGTTGCTTGTTTAATCTTCAGGAAGTTTACCTCCAAGCCCTCACAACAGGCCTGTGAACACCCATACAGAGCCCAATGTTTTTTTTTTTTTTTTTTTTTTTTTTTTTTTTTTTGCCCATGTTTCTTTTTTTTTTTTTTTAAAGATTTTATTTATTTATTTGAC